>NW_021703765.1:80973325-81075719 GCF_005190385.1 Monodon monoceros | reverse complement strand
AATGCTGTTCGGGCAGGACTCGCAGGCCGATCGTGCGTTTTCAGGGTGGATGAAGGTCTCGAAGTATACTGTAATCATACAAAATTAACACATATGATCTCCTTTTTAGATTTAACGTATGAGCTGACACTTAAAAGTTCGGATCAGACAGGTAAGAACTCCCTTCCCAAAAGCGGGTGCTTCCTGTTGTTTCCTGTTGAGGCACACGTTGGTCCACCTGTTCTCACTAATTACACACGTAGAAGAAAACACACTTGCTGTGAAGAGTTGCACGTGTGACCAGGGCTCTCTGAGAAAAGGTGGGAGGGCAGTTTGGACCCCTCGGTGTGTCGGTGGGGTGGGAGGGGTGAGCGCTTTTATTTCCTTCTGATCGACACGCGTACTTGGAATGCCTGTTCTGTGTTCTTCTGGGTTTTCTGATTTTTTACAGTGAGTATGTGTCCCTTCTGTAATCAAGAAATAGATGTGATTTAAACCGGAAGGAAAGAGGAGATGGAGCGGGGTCCCACCTCCTCTGTGTCCGTGGAGCTTAGCACAGGACCTGGCACAAAGTGTGTGCTCTCTACAGACTGGTTGAGCGAGGGGTCACATTTCTGGGTGGCCCCCAGAGCAGCGCTGAAGGTCTTTCTCTAGACTCTAGTCCCAGAAATGCTCCCCCAAAACCAGAATCCTCAGGGACCCCCAAACTATCAGCCTGATGGCAGCTGGAGCAGAGGAGACAGAAGCCGGGGCCTCTGCGGCCTGCCCCAAATGGCTGCCCCCCAGAACAGGGTGAGGCTTTTAAAAGTGCAGAAACCACATTTGAGTCGAGATGACTTTTTCTAAACAGGCCTCACACGAGCAGTAACTATTCACGAGCGTGCCTAGGTCCTCGTGACTGTTCCCGTGAGCCCGAGAGCACCATCCAGCACTGACTTTCCATCTGCGCTACCCGTGCCACGTCTCCTAAGTGTGCCTTCCGGGAGCCAGGACCCCCTTTTCCTGTGTGTGGTGGATGAGGGGCCTGGGGACGGGGTTCAGGAGAGCAGGATGGCCACCTCCAGTCGGGGACTCCAGCCCGCACCCCTGCCATCCATGTCACCGAAATCAGGCTGTCCTTACTTCCTGTCCCCTCTGAGCCCATGCTAATCTGTAGAAACACCATTCTTGCCCTATAGCCTCTCCAGGCGTGGTTCTCAGCCCTGAGTCCCAAGGCCACCCGCCCACTAACGCGGCCCCTCATCGGGGGCTCGTGGTAACAGCTGGCATGGGGCATCTCCTGTGGGGGGCAGAGCGCAAGCCTCTCAGGTGGGCCTGGTGCCCCGCCCAGGGGTGGAAGCACACGCAGACGCGGCCCTCAGAGGAGCCGTTCGGCCCGCATCCTCATCTGAGAGGCACCCACAAACACTGGTTCCGGCCTCACCACCAGGGCCTCCTACCTTCACGGACCACCCGCCCCGTTCAGCCGCCCTGCACCAGCGTGAGCACAGCCAGGGAGAGTGTTGCCGGAGGGCGGCCTGTGTGGTGTTAGGGGCAGGCCAAGGACCAAGGTAGGGCCTGAGCTCAGGCCCAAGGATGCCATGCTCTGAGAGATGCAGAGAGGGGACCCGTGTCGGGGGAAAGGTGGCAGCCTGGCATCCAGTCTCCTCCGCGATTTCAGAGCTTTGGTGCTCTAGACATAAAGGAAGTCTACATTTGCCTTTCCAAACCGTGCTTGGAATGGCGCAGACAGACGGCTCTGCTAACAGTTTAACCCTCAGCCTTTGGAGAGGTCTCATACTCTGAAATTGCCCATTTTAACGTCAGCATTTTTGAAATTTGGAGACATCCTTTTATGCAATAAGCTGGAGAGCTGGATGGGGCCTCAAAGACCGCCTGATCTCCCACCCTTTCCTGGGGGGAGAGGACACGGAGGTGGCACGAGCGATGGGGGTCCTACCCTCCGTGTGGCCTGTGGGCACCGCACCCACCTTGGCCAGGGGAACCGCCACCGTGGGGAGGGGAGGCCGGCCTAGACCCCCGATCCCCGCACAGAAGGTCTCCCTGCCCCCCAGGGCCTGGCTGCCCTGCCCTCGGGTTCTCACTCCACTCCCTCGGCTTGGCCTTCCAGGAGACGGATCTTCTAGAAGCAGCGAACTCAAGAAAAGATGTGAGGACCTGGAGGCTCAGCTGAAGCTGAAGGAGGACGAGAACAACGAGCTGCTGACCGAGCTGGAGCAGAAGAGCGCGATGGTCGTCGTGCTGGAGAACAGCATCAAGGAGCGCGAGAGGCGGTACCTGGAGGAGCTGAAGGTGAAGAGCCACAAGCTGGGCGCGCTGAGCAGCGAGCTGGAGCAGCGCGCCGGCACCATCGCCTACCTGACGTCGCAGCTGCACGCCACCAAGAGGAAGCTCCTGAGCTCCGGCGGCACCTCGGACGGCAGCCCGGCCGGCAGCCCCGCGCTGGCCAGCTACAAGCCGGCCCCGCCCAAGGACAGGCTGCCCGAGACGCCCCGGCGCCGCATGAAGAAGAGCCTCTCGGCCCCGCTGCACCCGGAGTTCGAGGAGGTCTACAGATTCGGGGCCGAGAGCCGGAAACTGCTTCTGCGGGAGCCGGTGGACGCCATGCCCGACCCCACCCCGTTCCTGCTGGCCAGGGAGTCGGCCGAGGTCCACCTCGTCAAGGAGCGGCCCCTCGTCATCCCCCCCATCGCCTCGGACCGCAGCGCCGGCGAGCAGCCCAGCCCCGCCCGCGAGAAGCCGCACAGGGCGCACGTGGGCGTGGCGCACCGCATCCACCACGCGACCCCGGCGCAGGCCCCGCCCGAGGTGGAGACGCTGGCGGTGGACCAGGTGAACGGAGGCGGCAAGGTGGCGAGGAAGCACTCAGGGACGGACAGAACTGTGTGAAGGCCCCCCCGCGACCCTTCCCCGCGCTCTCGAGGCACTGTGATCACTCCTAGGGAAAACTCAGCCGCACCTCCTCTGTTTCTTTTCTTTTTCAATTCCCATGCATGCCGAATTGTTTTCACGCCTGTCAACAGATTATTCTCCTGCTCCCCCTGCCCTCTGACCGACACCGAAACACGATCGTGTCCCTGCTACGGAATCCGTCCGTACTTACTAATCGCTGCGGCCAAACACCTGTGTGCCGACTCGCTTGCTTCCAGCCCGGCTCCGCGGAATCTCAGCGCGCTCGCGGACAAAGCACGGGCCGCAGGCTGCGCCGCTGCTCGACGTTAACGACATCAGATAAGTCACACGCCTAATTATAAAGTCGGAGCAACACATAACGACCTTGACCTCATCCCTCCCGTTTCCAGGGCGGCCTGTCCGGAGCAGCCCTGCTCCCTCCAGGGGACCCCCGTAACCTCCCGACACACCCTCCCCCGGGGGCGGCACGGATAACCGAGCAGATGTATGTTAAGTCACGGGAACTAAATAAGATGACGTCACTTCTCATATCACCACGACCTGAATGTGTGCTGTTTTTTGTTAGTTTTATCCAAAATGTTCAAGATCCCAACAAACTTTATTTTCTAAACCTGCCTTCTTTCTGTTCTGTGTCTTTTATTAAACCACCCGAGGGTGGGCCTGGGGGGGGGGGGAACAGTGGGAGGGAAAGAAATAGCGCCCGCTTCTGCCCCTTGCCCCCGTAACTGCTGCCCAGACAGTGGGCTCACCCAGGGGTGGTGGGGTTCACTTCCGGAAAGACGAGTCCCCTGCTGTGTCTCACTGCCCTGAGCCATCCCTTAGAACGTTCTGCGCCTCGGAAGTTCTAGCAAAAGCCAGTTGTCCCCGTGACTGGCCTCGCCCTCGTGTCCCGCTAGCGCTCAGCTCAGCCCAGCCCCGTTCCTCCCTCGCAGGGTAAAGCCGCTCCTCGCCCCCGGCCGGGCCTGGCCGGAGTAGCCCCAGGTGCGCAGGAGGAAGAGACGCCTGGTAGCCGCCGGTCCTTCAGGTTCTTCGTCCGCACCCAACCCCTCACAGCCTCACGCAGGAATCAAAACACCAGGCTCGGCACCCTCACCCACACGCTGCCAGGCCAGCGCCCGGGGAGCCGGGCTGGAGAGTTCTGGAAGGGTGTGGGTGATTCGGGCCTCGTCAGCCCAGGGACGGGGGCCCTGCTGCCTGCGCGCCCCAGCGCGCGGCCCTCGCTCCAGAGAGGCGCCTGCTGAAAGAGACCTGGACCACCGAAAAGCCACCTTTGACAGTTTGCGTTAGAATTCTCACTTGTGCCATCGACATGCAGGCAGTTTTGCTTAAGTGGTTCCCCTGAGAAGGAAAAGCAAATTCGACACGTCTTAAAATGCTCTTGTTGAATTTACTTTTTGACTACCACAGAATCCTTTTTTTAAAGTTAAAAAAAACAAAACCATTCAGGTTAACTTATATGGAAAGACATACAAACGGCTGATTTCAAATGAAAGAAAAAAATCGGTGTCAACCCCCCTCCTGCCTCGAGAGGCCCCAAGAAGTGACAGCAGATGGTGCGTCGTCACGAATTCCCAGCACATCCGTTGCCGGCCACAGACTTAGAATCTCGTGCCGTTTTCTTCACCCAGAGGGTTAATCAGAATTCAGGGTGAGGCACACCCCTTGCAGGACCCAGTGAGAAATGTGCTTCGTGGTAAAGAGATCGGCTTCAAAAACCAAGCCGACGCCCATGGCGTTCCTTCTCATGGAGGTGGTGTAGACGGGCGTCCGGAAAGTGTTCTGCACAGGAAAGGGGCGTGAGGTGCCGGCACGGGCAGAGGGGAGCGCGGGTCCCGGGGAGGGCGAAGGCTCGTCTAAGCGCTACGGGTGCGGAGGGGCCCCGCGAGGTGCCGGGCTCTGCTGACACCCATGAGAAGCGGGGTCGGCCAGCAGAGCAGGCCGTCCTGCAGGGGCGCCTGCCGTCCACACCGGATGTAGCTACCTTCTGATCCACGCAATGAGCGCAGAATTTCACCAGAAGGGAGGAGTCGCTCCTCAAGCTGGTCTGGGCCACAGCCTCCAACCTTGAACCCGTGCCGCCCCCGGAAGGTTCTGCACACACGCACACGCACGCGTGCATTGTTCCCCCGGGACGTGGCTCAAGGGCTTCCCCCAGCCCTGAAAGGTTAAGAGCCCCTGTGCTAAAAGGCAAGACTCTTGGAAACCACCTGGTGTCTAACTCCAGTCAGAGGAGAAGAGGGGAAACGGGGCAGGCGTTGGCCTTTCACCTGCAGTTTGAGGCGATGGGCTTCAGTGGGGATGATCTTCACGACCGGCAGGTCGACGGCCAGCACCTTGGATTTGCTCTTGATAAGACATCCTTTTTCTACATCCCAGTCAGCGCCTTCTAGATAGAGTCCTGAGACAAAGCATCCTAGAGGCGCCAGGAAGAGAGCCGCACTTAGGCGGAGGCAAGTGTCATTCTGCGGAGCATGTGGCAGCTCTAGCAGATGCGCATATGGACAAACAAAAGGGTAACTAACTGAGTCTCCTTCCCCACACACAGCCCCCGCCTTTTCCCAAAAGGGGTGGCCACCATTTCTACCCCGCCCACTTTCCTTTTGTAGAGCCCAGATGGGACACCCTGGAGACCCCGTGACCCTCCATATGGCCACAGCGCCACGGAAGAGGGGTGGTCGCCTCTCCCCAGCAATGTGGCATCAAGGCCCACAGACTTAACTGGCCTCGGGCCCCAGAGTCAGCTGGCACCATGGCCACCCCAACACTGCCGGTCCCTCTGAGACCTCGCTGGCCTTCTACAAAGAGGACTGAGCGCTCCACAATGTTCACCATAAACCCCCTCTCCCTAAGCTAGCTGAAGAGGGCTTTTGTGCTTGCAGCGAGATGTCCTCTAAGACACGACCCCCCGGGAAACCACAGTTTCCAGCCGTAGTTCACACAGTCAGTAACCAGTGTCTAAGGGACTTGACGTTACAGCACAGTTGAACGGCTCCCACCTGGCCCATCCTGCTCTCTGGCTACCATGCCCCCGGGCCCTCATGGGTTCCAGGGAAGCCACCTGGCGATCCAGTTCTTTCTAACCTAGTGGCCCATTTCCCACAGACAAGCTGGGCGAGTGTGGCTCAGCTCTCCCCTGACATCAGCCCACGTCTCAATGGAAAAACTGGAAAAGAAACATCTGGACTCACCCTCAGAGACGTCAAGCCCCACGTGGACAGCACACAAACATGGCCAGTATTTGCAGCAGTCTGACTCTCCGGGCCCACACTGTGCTCAGCCCTTTTGAGGGCAGCTTGGGGAGGGAGACCCTACATGAGAGGCTGTGAATCCGTAGGGAGCTGGCCGTACCTTGTCCCGCCCGCTCATTCACTTCGTCTGCATCTTGGAACTTGGTCACTTGCGTGAACAAGGTGGAGCGGTCCAGCGGCCAGCCGTGCCTCCGGCAGGTGGCCTGCACCAGGGCCGTGAGGTAGGATTCTGGGATGTGCAGCCCCGAGAGCCACATCACACTGGGCTCACACTCGGTGGCCTGGAGAGAGAGGGCAGCCGGTGAGAGCCCGGGGCTGCCATCCAATGCCAGGGCCAAAGCTGACAAAAGATGCAGCTCACGCTAGGGGCAGGGAGATGGTGTTGGGACAACCGGCAGCCCACTGGGAAAAACAAGCTGGATCACCAAACTCCAGGTGCAGCCAAGATTTAAATATAGAAAACACACCACAGGCAGACTCAGCGCTTCCACTGCAGGGGGCGTGGGTTCGATCCCTGGTCGGGGAACTAGGATCCCGCATGCCACGCAGCGCGGCCAAAAAAATAAAAACAAAACTAAACTAAATAAATAAACCACAAAAGTACAAATCAAATCTCCAGTGAATGTTTTCAGAATCTTGGAGTGGGGAATACAAAACCTAGAAGCCATAAAAGAAAAGACTGATCTATTTGACTACATTAAAATGTAAAACTTTCCTATGGAAAAAATAGCACAGAATCAAAAAGCTTAAAGGCAAGCTGGGGAAATATCTGTAACACCAGCAGACAAAAGACTTAATTCCCTTGATGTACAAAGAGCTCTTAAAAACCAATTTTAGAAGGTGGAGAACTTGAGGGGCTTCCCTGGTGGCGCAGTGGTTAAGAATCCGCCTGCCAATGCAGGGGACACGGGTTTGATCCCACGGGAAGATCCCACATGCCGCGGAGCAGCTAAGCCACAACTACTGAAGCCCGCGTGCCTAGAGCCCGTGCTCTGCGACAAGAGAAGCCACCGGAGAAGCCCGAGCACCGCAACGAAGAGCAGCCCCCGCTCACCGCAACTAGACAAAGCCCGCGCACAGCAACGAAGACCCAATGCAGCCAAAAATAGATAAATAAATAATTTTTTTTAAAAAAAGGTGGAGAACTTGATAAAAATGAAATCAAGATACAAAGACAGTTCATAGAAAAACACAACATGTCTATAAACGTGTCAAACACACTCAGCCTCACTATAATTAAGGAGATACACAACCAACATAGTTGATGCTACTTTCTGCCTGTGGAGGAGAAAAAGATCCAAAGTATTAAGCGCACACCATGTTGCAGCGAGGTGAGGAAATAATCATTCTCGTACGCTGTGGTTTCAAGTTCTCTAGAAAACCATCTGACAAGAGCTGTCAGAATTTAAAATGCACCCACTCAGATCCAACTCTTCCATTGCACCCATGGAACATACTCACATGAGTCTCCAAAGGCATGTGCCCCAGAGTGTTGTTCGTACTAACAAAACAAAAAATCCAAAAAGAGAACAAAAAACCAATGGTAACCGCCTAAATATCCATCAGGGGAAAGGATCCAGGATATCTGTGAGACGGAGCAGCCTAGAAGGAATGACGTCTAGAGGTACTTAGATGGAACAATTGCCAAGACAGACGCTTAGATGGATAAATCAAGTTGGCCATAGTATGCTTCAAAGTCTTTCTTTTTTTAATATATTTATTTTATGTATTTATTTTTGGCTGGGTTGGGTCTTCGTTGCTGTGCATGAGCTCTCTCTATCTGCGGCGAGCAGGGGCTACTCTTCCTTGCGGTGGCTTCTCTTTGTTGGGGAGCACGGGCTCTAGGCGTGCAGGCTTCGGTTGTTGCGGCACGCGGGCTCAGTATTTGTGGCTCGAGGGCTCTAGAGAGCAGACTCAGTAGTTGTGGCGCACGGACTTAGCTGCTCCGCGGCATGTGGGATCTTCCCGGACCAGGGCTTGAACCCGTGTCCCCCGCATTGGCAGGCGGATTCTTAACCACTGCGCCACCAGGGAAGCCCCCGAGGAAGGGAGGAAGGAAGGGAGGGGGGAAGGGAGAAAAGGAAAAAAATACAGATACGCTTGCAGAGTCCGAGACCATTTCCAGAGCACCCAGTCAGCTCCTGACAGAGGTACCGCTGGGGAGGGGAGAAGGAGTCGGGAAGTGGTTTGAGGGGGTCCAGGCCAAGCCTTGAACCAGCAAGCAGACCGCTGCCTCTCACTTACCCACGTCGTGTACTGGCTGAACCTCCGCAGGAAGTAGGGCATCCAGTTTCCGAGGGACTTTAAGGTGTCAGGGGCAAGCTTTCTCCAGATATTAGGGATTTGCCCAAGAAAGAGGGACCTGGCTACATCATCTAATTCACTGCTCATCCCAACTTCTCCAGCCAAGGCCTGTTTATAGAATCAAGAGCAGTCAGGCAAGACTAGCGGAAAACCCAGCACTCCACCGAGGCAGGAATTTGCACTTGAGGAACGGGCTTACCCTCTGAAGTTCAGCCAGGGACGTGGACATCCGTATGACAAGCTTGTTGAAGCGCTGCAGCTCCTGCAGGAGCACCACTGAGGTAGGGGAGGCGGCCATCCCCAGCTGCTTCCTGACCAGGTCCAAGTCAAAGACTTTGGGCATCTTGTTTGCTATGTCCTTGGCCACATGGCCAGTGTAATTATCTCGGCTGATGGCGGTGCTGCATTCCCCTGAAATCAGGACACGTTTCAGAGAGAGCAAGGCATCTGAGCGCAGGACTGGGGCGCCTTCTGGCTCTCAGAAGGGCACCAACAGTACGCAAGCTATCAGAACCCGAAGCAGCACTTTGCGCCAATGCCCTTTGTCCCCAGTCCGATGGGCACAGTCCTCTGCAGGGGACTTTACCCGTCTGAGGCTGCAGCTCCAGCAGCTGAGACCACATGTCTCGAGCTGCCTGAGTGTAATATCCAGTCTCAGCGTTGAGGTGCAGCCCAAACACTTCAGGCGTGTTGGCCAGAGGGAGGGCCTCAATGGCTTCTGTAATGGGAGAGAACAGCGGTTACACTGCCATGCCACCTCCGATTCCCGAGGGCCCACAGCCTCGACGTCCCCACACACGTTAGCCTACGTTCCACCTCTGAGAGGGTGACGTGCTTTTAAAGTGAGAATTCTACACCACCATGCCCAATACAGTCCTGTGTGCATCTTGTTTTTTTTTTTTTTTTTTGCCATGCCTCGCGGCTTGCGGGATCTCAATTCCCCAACCAGAGATCAAACCCAGGCCCACAGCAGTGAAAGCGCAGAGTCCTAACCACTGGGCCACCAGGGAACTTTCTCTACGTGTATCTTTTATGAAAATGGCTCAGTGACTTTCCCAGGGGCCACTCTGCCCTTCCAGGGAGACTCTGATATATTTACCATCATTCCAGGACAGGAAGTCTGAACTAACTCCATCAGCTCTGAGGCTAGGAAGAGCCCACTGGGCCCCGCTAAAAGGCATAAGAAAACACCCCCGAGCCGTCAAAGAGTCCCACCAGGGGAAGGGGTCAGAAGAAGCATCAAGCCAACCACAGAAACCAGAAGAGCTGAAATGTACGGGCTCCCTTAGAATAAAACATCTACATACTTTCTGATGGCTGAGAAATCTCACCAACAAATTTTTCCTTGACATCCCCTGTGGGGATTTTGTAGTCCACTTCCTTGTTCCGGAAAAAGTGGAATGGCTGGAAAGTATCGAAAAGGAAGTCCCCCAGGTATTCATCCATGTAGACGGTCAGGATGCGCCGGTCAAAGCTGTCGATGGCCCGTCCTCCGTACATGACCTGACATTACAGGGAGTGAGAGCCGGCCAGGACCCAGAACCTACGGGGTGGGCCCTGAGGCCCCGGGCCCAGTGGACAGTCCAGGGTCAAGCCCGGATGCGCCCTTAGAGAGACTCCTGCTGCCCGGCCACTGTACAGCTCAAACCGTGCTGACTTGCACAGGCTTCGGGCCACTCTATACAAGAGGGCTTGTGTGCAGACTCATAGAGCCCAAGGTGATAGCAGTCCTCATGAAACGCTGGGAGCCAGTGTGCAACTGGCCAACTCCCCAAAACATAGCGAACGAGCAAACAAAACAACCCAAGGAGCCAGCAGCCGCCTTTGTCTTTGGAACAGTGATGTCTCTGTCTGAGCCACACACAGGCCTCCGGGGAGGCTTTCCCACGAGCGCTGTGTAAGGCCGTGGCCTCCAGAGTGGACCTCCAGGCCCGCCGAACAGAAGCAGGGCTCCCGTGACGTGCCTGAGGCATGCTCAGCGGGGAACATGAGTCCCCAGGGCGATGAGTCCAAACGCCCAGGTGACGGTCGCTCACTTAGGACAAAGAACAACAGGGTGACGAACCGGGGCGGGGGGCGGGGGATGTTTTACAGAGACCCAGGGGCCTTCAGCTGATGGGCAGCAGCAAGAGGGGAGTCCCAGAAGACTCGGGGGCCATGGACCAGGGACACCAGGCCACAGCCCAGCCCACCCCAGGGGGCCTGCAGCGGGTGCCCAGGATGCTCCTACCTCCCCGATTAGGTACTTGAGGCTGCCCCACGGGATCCGAGGGTCGTGCTGCCGGAAAGCTTTTGTTAAGTATGTGTTCAGAATCTCCATGCAGACCTGCAAAGAGGAGGAACAGGCCTGGGCATCCGAAAGCCCATAAGTCCTTCGCGCTCTGACTGTTTTCTGAAAACGTGGGCAGGAACAACGAGGGAGGGAGTGTCCCCCAGGAGAGGCAGCAGCCACCTCTTCACCTGGAAGTCAGACTCGTTGAAGTCGTAGTACACGTTCCACCCAATCTTCCCGAACTTTCTCCTCTCCTGCACCACAGCATGGAAGAACGCCAACACGTAGACCAGGGGCTTGAAAGCAGGGTGTGGACACTGGTCCAGCATCTCAGGAGAGATCTTGAAGTACGTGGCTCTCATGTTGAGTTTCAGCCCGTTGGGTGGCTCGGTGACAACCTGTCGGAAGCAAAGACCGATGGTGACGGAAACCCCAGGCCCCCGAGCAGGGCTCTGAAGGGTGTGCAGACTGCAGACGTCTTGGCTTTTCCCTCCGTCCTTGCAAAGCTATCTTCCCTATTCCCAAGGGCCCACGTGAATGAGTTAAAAACTAGACGTTGTTCCAGCTCTGCCCTGACTCATCAAATGACCCCAGGAAGGCTCTTTTAACCTCCTCTGATCCATGGGATCCTCAAATGTAAAACAGAAGTAGCTAAGTTTTTCCCTCTCCCTGTCCTGGAGGAAGAGAGAGATGATGAAACCATTCCCCAAAATGTTCCCAGAGACTAAATTAAACAGGGCAGGTAAACTCCTTGAAACTTACACACACAAGCACTCACTCCAGTTCTGCGGGCTGTGGGAGGGCCGATCATTAGAGCTAAAAAGGATAAATGTGAAGTCCATGAAAACTAACCCAGAAATTGTTTTGAGGACATGCAGAAGTGATAAAGACGGGCCTGAGAGTCAACATCATCACCCGATAATTGTCACCCTATCTGGACAGTGCTTACCTCTGAAGGGAGAGGGAGAAATGGAATTGGGAAAGGCGGGGGGTGTCCATGGGGTCCCAACTCTATCCTAAACACACACACGCACACAGCAAAACAGGAGTGAGGTAAGGAACCGAGCCGTGGGCACGTCTGTCTGTCCTGCTGCCAGACCTTCAAGGACTTCTGCAGGATCCCGATGGGGAAGCCCTCGGTGGGGTCCGTGGTGAGCCACAGGCGGAAGTCGGGGTGGGGCTTGGTGATCCTCTCCAGGGACTTCTCCAGATCCTTCAGCCACTTGCCCAGGAGATGGCAGTCCTGCAGCATCAGCCACTGCCCGCGAGCCACCGCCATCTCCAGCAGCTGCAGGGCCACCTGCTCCGACAGAGACAGAAAGGAAGAGTCGGCGTCCCACTGCCACACCACCCTGTGCTCTCCCAGAGACCCGCTGCAAGCACCAGGAAACTACTGGCCACTGCCGCAGAAGCCACAGAGGAGCCAGCGGTCCAGGAGCTACGGAGGGAGCCTTTGAAGAAGCAACCCTTTAGACTTCCTCTGGGGCCACCGGGGTCCGCTGGGCTGCACTCATTGGCCTCCCTCAGCCCCCAGAGCTCCAACCTCGGACTCAGTGGCACCTGCCCCCTGACCAGTTGGCCTTGCCACTGGGGCAGTGACAGCCCTGATCCAAGACGTGGCTCTCGCAAGGGCTGAGGGAGATAAAGACTGGATGTGAAAGGGCTTTGGAAACAGCAGAACACACCGACGGTACCAGGCTGGGCAATCACAGCAGGTTAGCTCTAGAACTATACCACTGTTCACACAGTCATCGCTGTGACATTTGATTACTGCTCCGTAGACCGGAAATGCATGGCACTCGTGTGTGTGTGGGGGGGGGGGGGGGGCGGTACTCTTGGCTTAAAGCCAAACGTTCGTTAATTCATTCCTAACAGGGGCCGGTGACCTCACCCACATTTAGGGCTTGTTCCCTCCAACAACAATTTACCTTTTCTTGACCTTGACCCATGGCAAGGAATTTGAGGCGGTTCCCTCCAAAACCACTGTGCTCGGCTAATTTCATAAGGTCACTGGCAGGGTCAGAGCCAGGACTCAGGATAAACACAATGGGCGAGTTGGGTGTGCTCTGCTCAAAGATGGCTTCAAAGCTGATCATCGGAGGCTGCACGTACCTGGGGAAAGAAACACGACTGGAAAACGCTCCCGGGAGGACAGCGCCAGGCAGGGGCCGGCCAGTCCAACCAGCACTCTTCCTCCCAGTGTCCAGAACCTTCTGACTGTCCCTCTGGTATGGCTCTTTGCTCAGCCTTCCTTGTTTTGGAATCCAGTTTTTACACACATCTCATTCACTGGACGGTAATAAGCTCCTGGGTGATGGGGACCTCTCCGCACAGCCCAGTACATCCGGGTTGGGCGGTTCAGGAGACCTGTACTGAGCTGCATGCCTCCTGACAAGCCGGCCTTCCAGGTGGACATGCCCTGGGCACCGAACCCAGAGGTCCCACACCGGCGGCTCCACAGGCGTGTCCTGAACGGCCCACATCTCGAGATTTTTAAAAACTTAGTTGCCAGCACATAACGATTGGGAGATTTCACGTAGAAATCCAAATTTCTAGTTTCCGTTGAAGAGTCAGAGATCTGGGTCCCTGCCGCCACCTGGCATCAGTCAGCAGGAGTTCAGGGGCTGCTGGCCAGGGCTTGACCTCTCCAGTGGGCCCGAGTCCTCATCCAGCCACGCTCAGTCCTCTCCATCACCCGCCGGCCGTGCAGGCAGATTTGAGTTTGTCACCCTAAGTTACCCATCCGGCCTCGCCCTCGATTCCAGAGCTACCAATACGGGAGCCATGAGGCACGTGTGGCTACTGAGCAGTTGAAGTGTGGCGAGTCCAAACTGAGACGCGCTGTACGTGTGAATTCACACAGGATTTTAAAGCCTTGGTATCAAAAAATACGCAAAATATCTCAATCCATTACATGTTGAGGTAAGATTTTAATATTTGAGTTAAATATAACTAACTATTAATGCATGTTATTGATGTGATGTATTAATACATAACTTATGAAGATTGTTATTGAAATTAATGTTGACTGTTTCCTTTTTTATAAATTTACTTTGCTCATTGACGTAGAGTTGATTTACAATGTTGCGTTAGTTTCAGGTGTACAGCAAAGTGATTCAGTTATAATATAAATATATATCCTTTTTCAGATTCTTTTCCCATCTAGGTTATTACAAAATATTGAGTAGAGTTCCCTGTGCTATACAGTAGGTCCTTGTTGTTTATCTGTTTTATATATAGTGGTGTGTATATTTTACTCCCAAATTCCTAATATATCCCTCCCCTTCCCCCTTTCCCCTTTGGTAACCATAAATCGGTTTTCTATGTCTGTGAGTCTGTTTCTGTTTTGTAAATAAGTTCATTTGTATCATTTAATAATTAAATACAGTTACTTGTTATTAGTAAATGTTATATATATTGTTATATATTAATATATTATATTTTATATGCTTATGATAACTGTTATTAAAATTAATTTCACCTGCTTCTTTTTGAATGTGGCTACCGGAAGACTTGAAATGACATATGTCACTCCCATTGTATTTCTCTTAAACAGCGCTGCTCTAGAGTGGCTACCAAATCATGCTCAAAGGCAGTCCTCTCTGGCCACCCACTGCCATCCGTGAGTCCAGGAAGGGGTGACATTAGATATTCTACCCCACAGAAAGGGCCAAGCAAACACAAACAACTCACTTACTTCTCTCCCACTGTTACAGTCACATAGTCAGTCACGGCCCGATACACCCGATCCACACGGAAACAGCGCAAAATAAGCAACTTCTGGAAAGGGGTGATGTCGTCATCATAACCCAGGGGGAATGGAAACCGCTCAGGTGAATCCAGGTCATACCACTGGGAAAAGCAAAGAACATTCATGCTGGCGTCAACTGAGAAATGATATAGGCCCCCCTTTCTATGTGAAGGTCCCAAGAGCCCCTGTAAAGGGACGAAATCTACAGGCCACGTCTAGTCAGATCTGTCATTTTCTACCCCCCAAACTCTGAACTTTAGGAAGGGATGGACTGAGTCTTATGGACTGTTGAATTCCCACTGCCCGTCAAGGGACATGGTCCAGCCACAGATGCTCAAAGTTTCTTGAATGGATGGATGAATGGATGGACAGATAGACAGAGGCAGATGGACAGATGGATGGATGGACAAATGGATGGATGGACAGACGGAGAGATAGATAGATAGTTCTCCCACAAAACTAGCTGAACTAGATAAAGGAGAATTCCATCCAGGGAGTTAGAGGGCATTGGCTACACTCTGCACGAGCCACTCAGAGGCAGATCTTCACACTCACAGGGAGTTAGGCTACAGATTGAGTGTGGAGATGACTGACATGCGGGGAAGGGAAGGAGGAGAAAGAGGACACTTGCTCACCTCCTGCCAGACAGTCAGATGTTTCTCCACATCATCAGGAAGAGTCCCAAAGTTGTCTGGAAACATCTCTGATAAAAGAATGATATCTTCCCATCCCTGGTCGGACAACCAAGCACAGGGTTTTCTCCGTTTGCTTTTCTCCAGGGAAATGTTTCCTAATCACAACAGGAGAAGAGAAGTAAACAGCCGACACCAACACACGGGGAAGAGTAAGCAACTCCATTCCTGGGCTTCCCTCACTTTGGGGGAAAATCCACTTCTCAAAAGGGGGCTGGAAGGAGAAGCGGGTTAGGCTTCCCCTGTCACCGTCGGTAACTCCAGCCAGGAAGCTCTGCGTGGCTTCCAGCCTTGGGGCAGCCTTAAGGCAGAGGCTGGCTGCTCTGAGTTAACTGGAACTATCTCTGAGGCTGGAACTGTCAACTGAGGTATTTACTAAAGCGGTGCTATTGGAAGCCAAGTTTTAAGGAAGGCAAAATTTCTGCTGTTGTTTTGGTGAACAAATTCATACACATGTGCAACGTGGGTCCAGGGAGTTGGGAAGCATGAAACGAGGCAAATTCATTACCTTTTAAGAAGAAATCTAATTCTTCCTGGGGGACTCTCCCCTCTGCTTGTTCTATCTTGATAGTCATATTGAAAGAAAAAAGTAACTTGTGCCTCTCAAACAACCCTGAAGAGAAACAACAGACGGGTCTGGATAAAACAAATGCATTTAAACACAGGGTTTCTCATGCACACCACGCTTAAATTTCAGAGAAATGAACTGAAGCACCTCAACTGCACAGTCAGTTGCATTTAGCCGTCTTTGCATTTGGTGTCCGAGAACACCTGCGTGCAAAAACTATGAGCTCAATTGATACGTCATGCCCACAAGTGCAACGGGCAGTGACCCTCGCTCGTACGCATCTGAAATGGTCACGTCTCCGGGCGGCACTTACCACGCCCTCGTGGGAAGAGGAGGGGGGGTGCCCCCCCCCAGCAGATGAAGGACCGTACAATGGAGGTTCAGAGCCACCTTCTGAATGAAGTGCTGGTCGTTTGCCTGACTCAAAGCAAAAGTTCTTACAGTGGAGAAGAGGTATTAACAAACTTTCTATAAAGGGCCAGAGAGTAAATTGACTCGGCTTTGCAGACTAGACAGTCTCTGTCATAACTACTCAAATCTGCCATTGTACTGTGAAAGCCGCCATGGACGATCCGTATAGAAACGGGTGTGGCTGTGTGCCAATATAACTTTATTTACAAAAGCAGGCGGTGGGACAGATTTGGCCCATCTCTATTGCAGAGTAAGCCCACTCCATCAACACACTCTTTATGGATAGGAAGACGCAAAACATTAGAGTTCTTTTTTTTTTAACAGAAGAAAAAAAAACATCTAAGTCAAAATGTGTGATGTGAATTCTATCTTATACGTGTTAGAAGGGTTGGTTACTTAAGTGAGCCCTATAGGATAGCCCTCAACCTGTTTCCTGCCCAACACAATTTTGAGCTGTGTCCCCCTCAAAATCTATAAGTTGAAGCCTTAATACCCAGTACCTCAGAGCTGGAGACAGGGCCTCTAAGAGGTGATTAGGTTACTCAGCCATAAACAAGAACGAAATCATGCCACTTGCAGCGACATGGATGGACCTAGAGATTGTCATACTGAGTGAAGTACCTCAGACAGAGAAAGACAAATACCATATGATATCGCTTCTATGTGGAATCTAAAAAAAATGATACAAATGATCCTATTTACAAAACAGAAATAGACTCACAGATGTAGAAAATAAACTCACGGTTACCAAGGGGGAAAGGGCAGGAGGAGGGATAAATTGGGAGACTGGGATTGACATATACACACTACTGTATATAAAATAGATAACTGATAAGAACCTGCTGTATAGCACAGGGATCTCTGCTCAATACTCTGTAATGAATCTAAAAGAGTGGATGTATGTATACGTATAACTGATTCACTTTGCTGTACACCTGAAACTAACACAACTTTGTAAATCAATTATACTCCAATACAAATTAATTTTAAAAAATAAAATGAGGCTGTTAGGGAGGGCCCCCATGCAATCCCAACTGGTGTCCTTATAAGAAGAGGAAATTTGGACACACGGACAGAAGCGCACAGCGGTCCTAAATCGGTGCGAACAGGTGCTCACCTGTGCAGCCATAGTTATAGATGTTGAAGGTCAGCGTGTCCATGATGTTCCTTAATCGCTTCAGAAGAATGGAGTCAGGCAGCGACTTCTTGAGTGACAAGCGGAAGACCTCCAGGAAGGCGATCAGGGAGTGCTGGTACATGGAGCTCACCAGGGCCATCTCCGACAGCGCAAAGAACAGGATGGCTCCCCTCCGGGCGGCCGGCCGGTAGCCGTCCCGCAGCCTGTCGATGTCCAGGGCTGTCTTCTCCGCCAGCTTGAGCTTCTCTGATACCTGAAGAAGAGGCGCACGTTGCCACTTACAGCCGAAACCAGGAAGACGTACGAAACAGGCGAGAAAGTAAGAAGGCGGAGGGCGGTGGGGGGGGGGGGGGGGGGCGGCAGCAAAGAAAGCCATGCAGCGCTCACAGGAAGGGCCCCCAGCCTCTCGCGAGATGCGGTATATATTTGTGGCTCGACCACCCCCCCCGCCCCCGTGCCCCCTTCTTCTAGTAACAGTCCCTGAGTTTGATCTAGAGACCTACAGTTTCCTCCTTTCATTCATATGTGCCCTCAACCCCGAGGCCAGGAGGGGATCGGGTGAGTGAGGTCCAGAGAATCCACACATGGCATCCCCAGCCCATGGGAGTGGTCTGGGGTGAGCATGTGACTTCAGTGACAGGAAAAGATTCTCATTTTTCTCTTTTGGACTTGAACCTCAGTGGACACGAAGCCAGACCCAGCTTGTGACCATAAGCGGAGCTTGGCTCCACAGGGAGGCAGAGAATGAAGCCAACACAGCAGAAGGTCCAGAAATGGAGAGAAACTGAGCCCTGGATGATATGCTTGGAGTCCTGGATCCAGCCCTGCCTGAAGCCATCCCTCGACTTTTCTGTTTTCTAGGCCGATAAATTCCCTTTGGACTTGAGCCACGTAGGGCCAGATTTTCTATCGCTCTCAATTAAGAGAGGCTGACTGGGTGCACAGGGGTCCCTGGGAACACCTCTGGGACTCCGTAGCAGGATCGATACACTTTTCCACACAGTTCATACCTCCATGGCTTTGGACTTGGTCTCCTCCAGGGTCTGCACCAGCTCCACATTGTCCAGCATGTTCCCCGTGGAGGTGGCCAGTTCCCGGAGGAGGGAGTCCTCCAAGCCCTTCAGCAGGTTCTTGTTCTCACTCGTCTCCTGGATGAGATGCTCTCTCTGCTCTTCCAGCTCTCGCCTCTCGTAGGCCACCAGGACGCTCAGCAGCTGGTCCTCCAGGCCTTTCAGCGTGACTGTGGGGGGACGAGGGAGGCCCTCACCACCGCCTCCCCCTGCCAGGCTGCTCACCATCTCGTCTCCCCCGCACAGCAGTGCCTGGGGCAAGTGGAGGGTGGACCCGGCATCCCAGGAACACGAGGACTCACTCTCCCACCAACGCCATTCTAAAGCCCCAGGTGACAAATATGGGACAGAGCAAAACAGAGATGCTGTTACCTGGAGTAGTGGACAGCAAGTGTGAAGATGCACTAAAATCAAAGCCAGGGCTCCCACATCTTGGGGGACCCTCGTTAGATATCTGGGTTTATACCCAAACTTTTTTTTTTTTTTTAAGCCAGGCGGCTTACGGGATCTTAGTTCCCCAAGCAGGGATCGAACCCAGGCCCTTGGCGGTGAAAGCACGGAGTCCTAACCACTGGACCACCAGGGAGCTTCCTAACGCGTACCGAAACCTGATTAACCTACCTAGGAACCCGTGTGACCACCCTAGAAAATGTGGGAAGCGGCATTCAATTCCTAACCGAATTCAATTGAGAGGAAGAGGGAAATCCAAAATCACGCTGTGTATTTAAATCCACAGATACAGTATAACTTCCTGCTGCGGCAGAAAGGGGTCTCGCCTCGCTCCGCGGTCCAGACTCAGCACATCTCAAGACACACGACTCATTGCCTTCTAAAGGCCCCCAAGCCTTCTGGTGTTGCTTCCTCATTAAGAACTGATTGGTTGGGACTTCCCTGGGGGTCCAGTGGTTAAGACTCCGAACTCCCAATGCAGGAGGCATGGGTTCGATCCCTGGCAGGGGAACTAAGATCCCGCATGCCGCACGGTGAAGCCTCAAAAAGCAAACCAAAAGGAACGGATTGGTTGACTATGAAAGCTGTGACTCTGAGAATGATTCACCGAATGAAGTGACGTCCCTTGAGGGCCTTGAGCTCAGACTGTGGTCTCCACCTGAAATTCGGCACTGCGGCTCTGTATATGCTTACCAGTATAATTGATCACCATGGCTTTCCCAAACACGGATGGGCTATATCTGGGGTTGGCCAGGGTGGTGTTCAGATACAGCCTGAAATTCGAGTCATAGCCCACTTCCTTGTCTCCCAGTATGATAAACTGCCGTCCTTGGGAGACCTTGATGTTTTTTTCTAAGACGTGATCAATCACAGGGTCGATGTACTCATCCACATCGTGGCACAGGAAAGGCGTCCCGTACTTTATGGACGTCTCCAGCTGCTTGAGGAAGTCGGGGTCACTGAAGGAAGCCACCTGGAAGGGAGGGGAGGCGGATGCTAAAACCCAGCTCACTCGCCAAATTCAAGGGGGAAAAAGTCCGTGGAGGTGGCAGGGGACATGTCAGCACCTTGAAGGGAGGCAGAGGGGAAAACACAGAACAGGGAGAGAAGCAGGGCATGTAACCTGTATAAACCATGAGGTTCAGGCTCTGAGCAGCCTCTCGTTCAAAAAGCACAGGTCAGCAGCCAAAAGTGATTAGGAGAGAATCTCATCACATCTCTCAGAAGACCTCAAAAAGGGTCCAAACACAGAGTCCACAAAAAAAAAAAAAAAAAAAAAAATTCACTCCCCTCCAAACCTTAGGATTGCTTTCTTATCTCCTTTCTCAAAACATGTGTAAAAATTCTTCCTCTCTTCCAGCCCCTGGGACCTCCTCTTCCCTTCCTCTCCACCCTCTTTTATTACATTGATGTACTTAGCCACTCACCCCATAAGTTGAACCCTCTCTCTTTAAGAGATAGGACGGGGATAGGAGTAGGACTGGGGGCTAGGAGAGGTCTGGCAATTGCAGAACTCTCTGGAAGGCTCAGGGAAGAGGGACGTCAAGGAATATTCCTGCACTGATGGTATTTGTCCCACTACAGTTATATGTGAATTGTGGGGATGGATGTCCCCCTCCCCCGACCTTGGGATGCTTCCCCTACCTGCATGTACATACCCGAAAGCAAGGACCAGAAAAAACAAGGAAAAGATAAAAACGGAAAATCATGAATTGTTAATTATTTCAGGAAAAGGTAACTGGGCCCCAGCAATTTCACCCAAGAAAATTAAAAACACACGCCCACAAAAAACTTACACGTGAATGTTCACAGCAGCACTGCTCATGACAGCCAGAAAGTAGAAACAACCCAAATGTCCATCAACTGATATGCAGGTAAACAGACTGTGGTCCATCCATGCAACACACTATTATTCCACCATAAAAAGGAATGAAGTACTGATACATGCTACAACATGTGTTGATTCAGCATTGGGAGACAATGTGATTACTACTGTACTTAATACATATCTTTGAGACAGAATGTGTCCCACAAACATTTATCGAGGCCCGTGTTAGATGCTGGGTTCTGCTGAGCCCCGAAATTGAACGAAGCCTTTGAAAACGCTGGATTCGCTAAGCAGGGAAAATGTATTTTGAAAACATGATGCTAAGTGAAAGAAACCAGTCACAAAAGGCCACATACTGTACAATCGCACTCATACTTAATGTCCAGCACAGGCAGATCTACAGAGACAGAAAATATATTAGTGGTTGTCAGAGGCTGGGGGTTAGGGGCAGGAGGGGAAATGGATGTTTTGGGGGTGGTGATGTCTAAAGGATACAGCATTTTTGGAGGAGGGTGATAAAAATTGATCCTGGTGATTGCTACACAACTCAATGTATAATATACTAAAAGCTACTGAACTGTATTCTTCAAACGGGTGGATTGTATGGTAGATGAATTATATCTCAATCAAGCCCCTCCCCTGCCCTCCAAAAAGAAAGTGACCGAGCATCTAAGGCCACTTGGCTCTGCACTGAGTAGAGGGGACGCAAAGACGAACACAGCACCGTCTTTGCCTTCAGGTGACCCACAGGGCAATGAATAGGCAAAGGGCAGAGTCGAATCCGAGGTGGTTCAAGCCGCCCTCCAAGACTCAACAGGTGGGCGGGCCAGGAAGGGGAGGGCTCTGCTTGGGGCCTCAGGGTGGTGGCATTTCAGCTCGGCCTTGTGGAGGCCTGGGGACACCGGGGAGAGCCGGACTGGGCCCCAGGATGTGGAGCGGTGTGGGGTGTGTGTCGGGAGCAGCCGTACCCGCAAGTTGTTCTTCTCCTCTTTTCTCTTTATCCAGTTGAGGGCCTGCTGCTGCGGGTCGATGCAGAGGGGGAAGCGGCTGGCCCGGGTGGTGAGGATGCCGTTCTGAACCGAGAGCTCGTCGGGGGGCAGCCCCTGGGAGCCCCACCTGGAAGGGGCAGCGACAGGGGAAATGGGCATTTTTCTGGCCGAGCTGTGAGCCGACGGGGAGCCTCCGAGGCAGGAGAGCTGGGCGGGCAGAGCTCCCTGCCGTCTCTGTGCAGGTGGGTCAGCTGCATGCCCCCCGGGCTCTGTGCCCCGTCCTCCCAGCCCAGGGTCGTCCTCACCTGCTGATCTCAACGTCGTCCGTGAGCAAGTTCTCGAGTCTGAAGGGCTGGCTCAGGGGGATCCCCCGCTCCAGGATGTCGCTCTGCCAGACCCGATTGACCATCTCGTCCCGGAACTCCCACGTGAAGGCGCCCTCATAGCTCAGGAAGGCTGCGCACAGCAGGCAGTCGCCCAGCAACTTCATGCGCCGGTGCATCAGCTCGTCCAAATCGTTCAGCCACCTGGCGTGGGAGGTGGGGCCTGCCGTGAGCAGTCACGTTCCGGCACAACCCGAAGGAACCTTCTAGAAAAGCCAGCCTGACACACGGCCGGGAGGGGGCTAGCCAGAAGGAAACCTTTTCTGAGATGTTCTTTGCTTGTAGAGGACAGAGGTCGCCAGCTCACGTTGCCATTTCCCTGCCTAGTGAACCCAACGTTTTCAAAGGCTTTGTTCAAGTCCAGAGCTCGGCAGAACCCAGCATCTAACACGGGCCTCGATAAATGTTTGGGGGATGAATTTTGTCTCAAAGATATGTATAAAGTACAATAGTAATCACATTGTTTCCAAACGCCTAATCAATAGCTTAAAAACACGCCCAGGGCTTCCCTGGTGGCGCAGTGGTTGAGAGTCCACCTGCCGATGCAGGGGACACGGGTTCGTGCCCCGGTCCGGGAAGATCCCACATGCTGCGGAGCGGCTGGGCCCGTGAGCCATGGCCGCTGAGCCTGCGCGTCCGGAGCCTGTGCTCCGCAACGGGAGAGGCCACAGCAGTGAGAGGCCCGCGTACTGCAAAAAAAAAAAAAAAAAACAAAACATGCCCAGCCAAGCATGAGCCCTAGTCCTGTAGTCCTGCTTGGTGACAAAATTCTGTCTAAGATAAAAGAAATCAGGTATTTCATTTGGCCTCTTCTGGTAAATGGTCAAAGTCTTCTAGGTTTTAGACATATTGAGGGACTTCCCTGGCGGTCCAGTGGTTAAGGCTCCGTGCTCCCAGTACAGGGGGCAAGAGTTCGATCCCTGGTTGGGGAACTAAGATCCCATGTGCCACACGGCAAAGCCAAAACAAAAACAAACAAACAGGGCTTCCCTGGTGGCGCAGTGGTTGAGAGTCCGCCTGCCGATGCAGGGGACGCGGGTTCATGCCCCGGTCCGGGAAGATCCCACATGCCGCAGAGCGGCTGGGCCCATGAGCCATGGCCGCTGAGCCTGCGCATCTGGAGCCTGTGCTCCGCAACGGGAGAGGCCACAACTGTGAGAGGCCCGCATACCGCAAAAAAAAAAAAAAAAAAGACATTGCAAATGATTTGTTTCCCATAAGCAAACAATATTTTCCAGTGCTTTCCATACCATTTTTACAGGTGCCAGGTAAGAAACTATTGTCACATCCAGTGGACCAGGTATGGCCCAATGGGCCTCTTGCCCATAAGCATCAAACAGCTCCACCTACTGAAAACTGAAGCTCAGGACTGAACCAGCCACAAGGGTCCAGAGACAGAAGTGGGCTCCTCCTCCAGATCCGTCCAGAAGGGACTTGGGGTTAAAGGTCATCAAGAAGCAAACATTCCCAGGCCCTAGGGCACTGGTTTCCCCCTGTCTCCACTGCTGCCATGCCTCCCCTTAACAGTTACTCAGTAAATAACACTCGATACCTATTTTTAAAAGAATCTATAAAATGGCCATTAGCCACCTTTAAACATGATAATAGTAAAATCCGAACTTTTTCACACGGTTTTCAGCTCAAAATGCAGCGTGGAATAAAGACCCCCACGTGGCGAGAAATGGTGCTGTGGATGTTCACTCACAAACCACAAAGTCTGGCTTAGAGCTGCTTAGCGGGAAGGCCCATTACCCAGGCTGACCTGACATTCTCAGACCCCAGCCCCGAGATGAGCTTGTCGGCCGCGATCAGCCGTCTCTCCATGATCTCAGCTTCTTCCTGCAGCTTCTGCTTCTCCAGTATGGCCGCCTCGTACTTGGCCCCCAGAGCTTCCAGTTCTCTCTGGATCGCTGCCAGCTCATTCTGGATCCTCTCCAGCTCACGTTTGGTCAAGGAAAAATTCCGCTCCAGCCTGGCCACCTACGTGAAGACAATTCGCAGAACGATGGGGAAAAGCACGGCAGTGAGGTGGGAATAAGACAGTCAGTCTCACACCTGGGCTTATGTCCACCTGCAATTTTTTTTTTTTTTTTTTTTTTGGGCCATGCCACGAGGCTCGTGGGATCTTAGCTCCCCGACCAGGGATCAAACCCGGACCCACGGCAGTGAAAGTGCTGAGTCCTAACCACTGGGCCACCAGGGAAGTCCTCCACCTGCATTTCTAATGCTGTCCCTACCCTCTGGGGCCACCCTATGTCAGAGCGAGGCACACGGCTTCTTTTCTTAGTGACCTCTTCAATGGTTTGATGCAAAAGCCCTACATCCCATTAGAAAAAAGACGTCCTGCATCTGAGTTAGCAGACGGCTTAATTTTCGTGGGTACTAGGGTCCCAGTAAGAGGACCCTGTGATTCTAAGCCAAAAACTCAAAAGAATGCACTGAAGACTGTATTGGTCCTACTATGGGTTCTAAGTTTTCTAAGTGATAAAATCCTGACTTATAAAGCAATGTCAAAATATGGCTCAAAACGATAGAATCAACCTTACACAATTCTCTTTGTATTGTGTCTTCTGCATGTTCCTTTAACCCAGTAGTTCTCAACAGGGACCGACGTTGCCCCCCAAGGGACACATGACAATGTTTGGAAACATTTCTGGTTGTCAAAACTTGGGGGAAGGGACAACGGCATCCAGTGGGTGGAGGCCAGTGAGGCTGCTCAGCACCCTGCAGTGTCCAGGACGGCCTCCCCAAAAAGAAGGATCCAATCTAAAGTGTCAGTAGCACCCAGGGTGAGAAACTCTGTTTTAGCCCTCGAGAATGATTTTACCCTCTTTTCTTCAAAACTCTTTCAGACTTTGGTTCTGTCGGTTCACATTACATCTAAATTAGAGCTATAATTCAGGGTTATCATTTACTGGGGGAAAAAAATGTTTATGCAGTTTAGAATCAGAACCTTGCCAGAATTTCCCCAGTAAAGCTGTGGACACATTCATTCTGACTCCAAAACGATCTCTTGGCAGAAGTGTGCAGGTCTTACAGATGGGCAATACCTGGTCTCTCTTGGGCTTGATTTCTCTAAAGACGTCACAGTAGCCCATCACAGCTTCCACAAATTTCAGCATCCCCAAGCCTGCCCTGCTCACGGCTTCCATTTCCTCAGTCGTGGTATTGAGGGTCTTCAAGAGGCCTAAAGGTCAAAGACGCAATGATTTCGATGAGCGGTGAGCTTCATCTTGGGAAAATAAAATGGGAAGTAAACTACCTACTAACAAAGTAAGTGTAACTAGTCCCTTCTCCTTGGTAAAGCCTGTGAGCGGGAGCCAGACAGCTTCCCAGGGACAGCAGGCGGGTCCAACCCTGAATGAGGCATCCAGACAGCTTTCCCAGGGACAGCAGGCGGGTCCAACCCCCAATGAGGCACCCAGACAGCTTTCCCAGGGACAGCAGGCGGGTCCAACCCCGAATGAGGCACCCAGACAGCTTTCCCAGGGACAGCAGGTGGGTCCAACCCCGAATGAGGCACCCAGACAGCTTCCCCAGGGACAGCAGGTGGGTCCAACCCCGAATGAATTTTGTGTAAGTGGATGTTTAAGATGTGAGTGAGGGGCACATGTTACTGCCACCCAGGACATCCTAGGACACAGGAACTTGCGTGTGACACCCAGCAGCCCCCAGAGACCCAGGGCGTCAGTGGGGACCCCCCAACTGGGCACCAAGGTGGCTCAGAGCTGGCAGCTAACTGGGGTTCATAGGTCATTACAGGGCACCATCACCTCCACCTGCACCCTCACCCTGGGAGTAACTTCACATAAATGGAAACCCATCCAACGATCGGGTAAAGAGAGTCCCTTGGGTTTTTGTAGTTGTTGTTATCCTTTGGGTTTGATTAGCTTTGGGTTGTTTTTTTTTTTTTGCGGTACGCGGGCCTCTCACTGTTGTGGCCTCTCCCGTTGCGGAGCACAGGCTCTGGATGCGCAGGCTCAGCGGCCATGGCTCACGGGCCCAGCTGCTCCGCGGCACGTGGGATCTTCCCGGACCGGGGCACGAACCCACGTCCCCTGAATCGGCAGGCGGACTCTCAACCACTGCGCCACCAGGGAAGCCCCTGTTTTTTTGTTTGTTTTTTTTTTGCGGTACGTGGGCCTCTCACTGTTGTGACCTCTCCCGTTGCGGAGCACAGGCTCCGGACGCACAGGCTCAGCGGCCATGGCTCACGGGCCCAGCCGCTCCGCGGCATGTGGGATCTTCCCGGACCGGGGCACGAACCCGTGTCCCCTGCATCGGCAGGTGGACTCTCAACCACTGCGCCACCAGGGAAGCCCCTGTTTTGTTTTTTTTTTAAGTGGCTGAAAAAATGCATTGATGATCAAGTTCTGAACAAACCACCGTGATAAACAGTGACACAATGAACTTTTATTGCCTTTGAAAAAGACTAGCATCATTCTCACTGGCTAAGCTCTGGGGCAGGTCAGGAACCAGGCTCAGGGGGAACGCAGGCATCTGTAACTGAAATGGGGGCATAGGGTGGGTGGTGCCCCCCCACCCCCACCCACCCTCCAGGACCTACAGAAGACTTCATACTGGCAAAAGGCACAAGGGAAGTCAAGGTTAGACCAATTCTTGTTTTCTTCCCCGAATACCCATTTTTTAAAAATTGAGGTAAAATTCACATAACATTAAATGAACACGTTAAAGTGAATAATTAAACATGTTAAATAAACATGGTAAACGATAAACACGTTAAAGTGGCATTTAGTAGATTCACAAGACTTTGCAGGCCTCACCTCTATGTAGTTCCAAGACATTCTCATCATCTCAAAAGGGAACTTCAGAGCTGTTAAGCAGTAACAACCCATTTCCCCTCCCCAAACCCTGGCAAACACCAATCTGCTCTCCATCCCTGTGGATTTACCGATTTACCTACGGACACTTCATATAAATGGAATTACAATACGTGACCTTTTATGCCTGGCTTCTTTCACTTAGCATCACGCTTTTGAGGTTCATCTATGCTGTAGCACACAGCAGCACTTTGTTCATTTTTATGACTGAATAATATTCCAATGTGTGGATATGTTTGTTCTTGTTCATCCATTCACCCACTGATAGATATTTGGGTTGTCTCCACCTTTTGGCTATTGTAAATAGTGCTGTCAGGAACATCTGTGTATAAGCTTTTGTTTGAATACCTGTTTTCTATTCTTTGGGGTCTATACATAGGCGTGGAGTGGTTGGGACACATGGTAATTCTATGATCAACTGTCAGAGGAGCTGCCAAACTGTTTCCCACACCATTTTACATTTCTGCAAACAACGTACGAGGGTTGCAACTTCTCCACATCCTCCCCGACACTTGTAGTTTTGTGTGGTTTTGTTTAAATTATACCATCCTAGTGGGTCTGAACGGTACCTCATTGCGGTCTGATCTGCGTTTTCCTAGTGACTAATGTTACGCATATTTTCATATGCTTATTAGCAATTTGTGTATCTTTTTTGGAGAAATGTCTATTCAAGTCCTCTGCCCGCGAGACCAGTTCTTGGCACCACTACGCCCATCGGACAAGATGCACAGAAGACCAGGCAGGGCGGGCTCCATAAGACAGTCATGTATCCTACTAGGGAAAACCAGACCCGTTGCTGAACCACACATTCAGCGGGCATCCACTGCCACTGCCCAACCACCAACCATCCTCCCTGCCGCTGTCTTCCTCTGGGGACGATCATTCCCCCTCTTCCATCGGCAACGCCACGGCGACACCATCCGACCACGATGGGCGGGTCTGCCTGCGACAAGCCCTCTCCTTACTCTCCCTCCCGGCCCCAGAGACTGAGCCGCCAGGCTGACAACCAGCCTGGCTGTTCCTACATCTGTCTACACTCACCTCTGATATTTTTAACTTGGCTCTGGGTAACTGAATCAAAGTCAATCTCCATCAGAGACCTCAGGAAGTTGGGGTCGGACATCATGCCTTTGGCGGTTTTCCAGTTGAGTTCTTTGTACCCCTTCATGATGAGGATACATTCACAGACCGTCTGCACCTGCTTCGGGGGCTTAGCAAACGACCTGGGGAGAAACGGATGCACACACGGGTCAGACGCAGGATGTGGCCAGGATCTGGCCTGAATGAGAGTTCCGAAAAATTGGTGAGCCGTTTCTTGGATGCGATACCGCGTGGAAACAACGGAAGCCACATCTCAACACCGACTCGTGCCCCTGGGGGTGGGCTTCCCCAAGGGCAGGGACTGGGTCTCATCCATCACGTGCCACATCAGGCTCCTGGAATCGGACTGGGCACCAGGAACACAGCAGGGTGTCATTCAACGCAAACCCAGGCCACCCCTGAATCCGCAGCTCAGGGTGGAGCCTGAGAATCTGTGTTTTTAAGGACACCCTGGGGTGATTCCTCAGACTCTAGGTGGTAGCTGCTGTCATTATTGTCATTGTCATCATCACCCTATTTTCCACTTAGCAGATAAAGAAACAGAGCTCAACTGTTTGGATGGCCTGCCTGTGTCCACATGGCCCATCCCGCACCCTGGCGTCCTTCAGGCTCTGGAAGTTGTTGTCTCTGTCTTTGATGAAGCTAGACCATCACTCTGCTGCTCCAACACTCGGATGTCCAGCACTCTCGACCCTCCGGAGAACTGGAAACCCAAAAGGATCAGGAGGCGGAAAGGCTGCATCGGCGTAAAGACCCAAGAAGGAACGAGTCGCACACTGACTGTACCCAGTGGGCCCGCTCGGCTGGCTACCAGCGGCGGCGGGCAAAGTCTATAAAAGCCATGGAGAAGACGATGAAGGAAAAGCAAAGGAAAGGAAGAGCCCCCGGAGGGCAGGGAGCCGCCTGGGGAGAGGCCAGAGTGCCCCAGAGGGAGGGGAGGGAGACACGGAGCGAGAACGACCTGACCCGCACAGCAGTGTGGAGGCTCTGAACCCGGCAACCCCCAGACCGCTCCTGGGCCCGGGACCCCCGCTCACTGCCTGAGGAGCCCCACAGCTTAGGGACAAGCCAGGGCGGTGACTCCAGCGCAAAGCCCGAAGATTAGAGTAATGGTCCTGAGTCACCAGGGAAAGGTTCAGTGATGCGGCCTTAGGCGCTTACGAAAGCAGGCATGCTGCCAACTGTTTTTAAAAGGTCCCCTTCGGGGCTGCTGAAGGTCAGGCCCCGGCCACGCTCTCTGAATAATCCGAGGAGGAGGGATGATGACGACCATCAGTGAGATGTTTTCAGACACAAGTCAGGAAAAGCCTCAGGGTGGCGTCCTGAGCCCTCCGGAAAGTTAGGAACGGTCCGGGGTTCTCAGCTTTCCCATCTATCAAATGGGGACGCGGACCCGGAACCTTTCAGCTCCCAAAGCCTTTGAGTGGAGTTCTCTGTTACCAGTTTACAAACCATGCCCAGGAACCTCGTTTATCCAGAACACAGTGTTGTGGTGCCAGATAACCGAGGGGCTCGAAAAAGTAAGGTTACAAGTCTGAGAAATGAAAGCGTTTCTGTTTCACTAGATTCCTTTCTTCTATCACAAAAGAAACTCAGGGAGGGACTTCCCTGGTGATCCAGTGGGTAAGACTCCATGCTCCCACTGCAGGGGGCCCGGGTCCGATCCTTGGTCTGGGAACTAGATCCTGCACGTCACAACTAAGAGTCCGCATGCCACAGCTAAGAGTCCACATGCCACAGCTAAGACCCAGCGCAGCCAAAATAAATAAATAAATAATTTTAAAAAAGAAAAGAAAAGAGACTCAGGGAGAGAGAGACAGACAGAGGTGACGCCATGTTGCCTTCCCTGGAGGAGAATACCCATCAAAAGCCCCACTCCCCACCCCCTCACTCTACCCCAGACCCTCTGACCGTCTCCGCTTTTTCCCCCCGAGTCAAGCTCCTTCCAGCTCCGCTCCAGCCTCCATCCCACGTCTCAGTTTAAATGTCACTTCCTGGGGGTCATCTTCCCTGACTACCCACCCCCCAGACTAGTTCAGGTTCCCCCATTATCCACAGTCATAGCAACAAAGACCCTCCCTTCCTGACCTCCTCCTGGGTAATTTTGCGGTACACGTGAGATCCCCACGTGCACACCCGTGCCTCCCCCAGACCGTGGGCTGGCTCCATGCGGTGAAGACCCCCTGCCTGGCCCATTGCCTCTCAGCCCCAGTGCCAGCACGGGGTGGGCGGGCGGTAGGCACCCAATGATACTGAATGAAGGAAAGGAAGCAAAGTAAAACTGCAGGCCAGTAACAAAGGGAGCCTTTTGTACTCCAGAGAAACATCCACGCTAATCTTCATTACTCCTAATCTTTCTGCCTTAACACTTAATGATCTCTGCAAAGGGGATTGAGCATTACAGAAAGGAAGTGCCATTTAAAGAATTAAAGGATTATAAAATTGTCAAGACCTAAATGCTGGCTCATCACTCTTAACATCCCAGTGGCCTAAACAAAGCCAGATTGTACTCATCTGGATCCAAACTCATTAAACCCAAAGAAAAATCCCAAAGAGATCAAAGATTTAAATGTAAACACTATAAAAGTATTAAACTATAAAAGTACAGGATGAAACCATGGGGAAATTATTTTACAATCTTCCAGTTGCAAGGCCTTTTAAGTATGAGGTAATAGCGAAAGCCACAAAATAAAATATTACTAAAATCTGCCATGCAAAACTAAAAATTTATACACGGCAAACACAGGCATGCACAAAAACCTCCTAAATAAAGTCAAATGGCTGATGACAAACTGGGAAAACTATTTGCAACTCACATCATGAATAAAAGCTAGTCTCCCATTATATAAAAAGCCCACAGAAATGGATAAGAAAAAAAAAAAGCAACAGTAACAACAATCCAAACGATAAATGGGCAAAGCACATAAACAGTTCACAGAAAATGAAATACACAGGACTCTGACACACATTCTTCACATATGAAGAAAAGGCCAACCTCACTCATCAGAAGGGGAATGCACATTACAACTACACAAATACCATTTTTCATCTATAAAACAAGCAAAAAGCCAAGTGTTTAGTAGCGCCCTCTGTTGGTAAGGCCATGGAAAAGCAGGTGCTCGCACGTATTGCCAGTGGGAGTGTAAATCCGTTCCATACCTACGGGTGGGCATTAGGCAACAGCTACTGACGTTATAAACACACACACCTTGGAAGCCAGCAATTCCACTTCTGAAAATGTGTCCTTCCAGTGGACTTGTGCAGAGTGAAGTAAGGCAGGGTTATTCTTTGCCACACTGTTTGTAAAGGCAAAAGACTGGAAATAAGCTAAAAATTCATAAATTGAGGTGGATTAAATAAATGATGGCACAGCCATCCAATGGATTATGATGAGCTATTTTTAAATATTGAGGAAGTTCTCATATAACAACATGCAAAAGATCTCCAAGGTCTCAAGTAAAAACACCAAGATGCAGAAAAATATGTATAGTATGTTACCAATTATATTTTAAAAGGAAAGAAAACGGCTACAGAAGTATCGCTTGGTCTACAACCCTTAGAGTCCAACGTCGGGAACTGAAGAGACACTTGTATATCTGGTTGCCTTGAACATGTACAAAAGCTGTCTGAATGGATATGTAAGAAATGAATGGCAACAGTTACCTGTCGGGTGGGTGGTGAGGGGAACTAAGCTGATGGCAGACAGGTGAGAGGGGGCTTTTCATAGCACATCATTTTGATGTTGGAACCATGACCCTAGCTAATGTTTACATGGCACTGACTCTGCTCAACCCAGTTCTGAGAGCTCTTTACGTAATAGCTCACTGGATCCTCGTAACAACCCCGATGCCATGGGGACAATTATTATCATCCACATTTTACAAACAAGGAAACTGCAGCACAGAGAGGTTAGGTGACTTGTCGAAGGTCACACAGCCAGTAAGAAGCAAAGCCATGCATCAACATATTACCTGTTCCAATAATTACAATTTTAAAAATTACTCCTTTTGGGCCATAGGCCACTTTCGTTTTCTCGGGGGTGATGCAGGCACCCCATCTAACTGCAGGGGACACATATCAAACTCTCCATGTGGTCCCATGGAAATCCACTCTTGGATTAGATAAATACTCCTTCCAAACAAATACTCAAAAATCCTTCCCAACTCTCTGCTCTCAGAATGTTTTTATGCTGCTGACCTGGGGGTAGTGCCCCAAATCTGTATAACCAGTGGTTGGATGTTTCCCTTGGAAATGTGCATGTTGAGGGTCTCTCCCACAACTCAGTCTAAACTCCCAGCGCATGCTACTGCAGTTTTAAAACGCCCATCCTTATACCTTCACTGCGATCACACTGCGAAGCTCTGAAATCATGACCTCTTGCTAAGAGCAGCAGCAGCTCCGGATGACCCCCCAGGAGTTACTAGGGCCCCTGCCCTGGAACTGGCTGAACGTTCTGTTCAATCCACATGTTCCACAAATGAGCCAACAGCCAGAGCACAACCCTTAGCAAAGGCGATGAGCTCCGAGAAGCAGCCCCACCCCGCCAGGAACGCAGAACGCAGGGCAGCTTCCAGCCTGCAGACAGGAGTCTCTCTCACAGGAGACCTGACTGCGGGACCAGAAGGATGGAACCCCTTCTGAAAACGAGGCCGCGACGGGGAGTGAGGAGAGCGCCGAGGTTCCTGATGCAGGGACACGCGTGGGGGGCCTGGCAGCACGATGACGGGCGGGGGGTGGTGGAGGGGGCAGACGGGACACCGTTTCTTCCTGGCTTCCCTCACGGTGCTAAACTTTCCAGCGAGATCCACGAACGGTGCCCTGGGGGCACCACGCCCCGCGAGGGGAGGGGAGAAAGCTCCACACCAGACCCCTCTTCTGGACAGCAAATGGGCCCTCTGGCTGTGGGGGTTGGAGTCATTTTACAGACTGATTTGCAGAATGTCTGGGGCCACAGTAAAGACCCACTCTCCCAGGACTTCCCTGGCGGTCCAGTGGTTAGGGCTCAGCGCTTTCACTGCCAGGGCCCAGGTTTAACCCCTGGTCAGGGAACTAAGATCCCACGAGCCGCTCGGTGTGGCAAAAAAACAAAAACAAACAAACAAACAAAAAACACTACTCTCCCCACCTGTAAAAGGCCAGCATTTGGCTAGAAATGGATGAGGGCGCTCTCAGCCTGTGGCACACCTTGCCTGCATCCAGGGCCCTGCCTCTTTTAGGGCAGACACTCCTCTGTCCTTCCCGTAAAAAGGACTGACTTACAAGGCTCCAGCTCTCCCACCAGCCCCTTCCGGAACCCAGTCTCCTTCTGTGAGTCAGCCTGGGTTCAAGGCCAGTGGGCCATGGCACCAACTGGCTGGGAGGCCTGAGGCAAGTCAGCTCGCCTCCCTGGGCTCCACGTCCCTCATCTGCGAATGAAGACGATGACAATCCCCACCACGGAAAGTGCCGGGCACAGCGGCCGGCACAGAAATGCCGAACAGCCATGATTATCTCATAATTACTGTCAAGAGTGACCCTGGTGGCCGAGCACGCTGGGAGATGGCCAGCCGTTACCTGATCTCGGTCACGTCTGACTTGTCCAGTTTCTGCAGCTCCAGCTTGGCGGCCTCCAGGATGGGCATGACCTTGGCCAGGGCCGCCTCGGCCTCAGCCTTCTCCGCCGCGATGATCTTGTTTTGCTCCTCTATCTCCGTGGCTTTTTCCTCCGCCAGCTTCTTCTTTTCCTCCGCTACGGGGGGGAGGGGGAGGTCAGTGAAGCCCCTGGGGCATGGGGAGGACGGACCACCGCTCCCGAGCCAAAGCAGCGCAGCCCTCAAAGGTGGGCGCGGGGCGGAGGGGGGTTGAATGAGCTTCGGCCAATATGGCGGCCTTGGGCGTTCCCACTGGGACAGATGTCCTCACGGCGCCTGGGGTCCCCAACACAGGGGACCCTCCTTGACTGTGTCCCCCTCCCCCCGCCCCACTCCATCCCACAAGACAGCCTCCAGCTCTGCCTGGCCAGTGTTAGCTGAGGACATCAAAGTGCCCGCCCTGTTTTTCTGGCTCACAGACGTCTCTCTGGTTCTTCCTCAGCTTTTCCTACACTCATTCAGCCCAGCTCAAAAGCCACCCTCCCCTGAGGTCACTCTCGGTCTCGTCACTCTGTTCACTTGCTTCATGACACTAACCACAGTCTGAAATCTCACCTGATCACTGGCTTGCTGATCGGCCCCACTCACTAGAAACGTAAGCAGCGCCCGCCGGCTGTGACCCCAGCGTTTAGAACAAAGCTTGGCTCACAGCAGGTGTACAGGCTCGAATAGCGTCCCCCTCAAAATTCATGGCCACCCAGAACCTCAGAAAGTCACCTTATTTGGAAAGAGAGTCTTTGTAGATGTAATTAGTTAACACGAGGTCATACTGGGTTAGGGTAGGTCCTAAATCCAATGACTGTGTCCTTATAAGAAGGCCATGTGAAGACACAGAGGGGGAAAGGTCACGTGACAACGGAGGGGCAGAGATGGGAGGGATGCGTCTACAAGCCAAGGAGCGCCCAGGATTGCGGGCCACCACCAGAAGCTGGGAGAGGCCAGGAAGGGTCCTCCCCTAGAGCCTTTGGAAGGAGCAGGGCCCTGCCAAGACCTTCATTTCAGACTTCTGTCCTCCAGAACCATGAGAGAATAAATAAACGCCTGTTGTTTTAAGCCACCCAGTTTGCGGTGCTTTGTTATGGCAGCCCCAGGAAAAGAACACAGTAGGTATTCAATAAACGTACGCTGAATTCAGCAGTCTCTCCCTGATGGGGCGTTCTCTCGGGACTCATCCTCACAAGTCCACAAGCAAGCTTCAGGTTGGCTGATTCAAAATGTGAACTGCAGGAGAACGTCTAATTGATCCAGCCAGGGCTGGAACAAGCCCAACCCGGCAGCCCAGACTGCGGGTCAAGAGCAGACAGGGTGCCAAAGCCAAGTTGGGGTGCTGTGACCAGAGTAATGAAAAGTGGGTCCTGTGGATAGGGCCTGACATGATACGGCTGGAATTGAACTGAACCGAGGTCATACGCAGAAGCGACACAAACGTGGGCTAGGAAGAGAATACCCAGAGGCAGGGAGGTTGAATGGCTTCTGCAGAAATCCGAGGATGAGCCGAGGAGGACACGCATCAGAACACAGGATTCTGAGAGACGACAGAAACGGGAGTCCCAAGACCCAGGGAGAAGGAGGGTTAGGAGTCGTGGCAGAGCTGCAGCTTAGGAGCTGTCCTGTGTGAGAGTCGTGTAAAGTAAGCCAGTTCCAGGAATTCCCTGGCGGTCCAGTGGTTAAGACTCTGCACTCCCAATGCAGGGGGCCTGGGTTCGAGCCCTGGTCAGGGAACTAGATCCCGCATGAGTGCCGCAACTAAAAAAAAAAAAAAGATCCCGCATGCCGCAACAAAGATCCCGTGTGCCACAACTAAGACCCGGCACAGACAAATAAATAAGTAAATAAATAAAAAAGAAAGCCAATTTCTTAGAGCAGAAGGGAACCAGACCAAGAGCAGCCGCCAGGCCAGGAAGATCAGGTGAGGGGCCCAAGAAAGAACCCGGAAACAGGCTCACATTAGAACCAAGAAAGTCCCAAGTGAATGATGCTCAGGCCGAGGTCATTTAAACCGACCCAGTTCACTAGCTCATTGAGGGTAAAGAGATGACTTTTCCACATCCTGGCAAATCCTCAAGCTACCAGCTGTGGGTCCTGCATATGGTAACGTCTTAGTGCCTATTATAGGGGGCTTGACGCTAACTCAGAAACAATAGCAATGCGAGGGTCAAAAGATGCCAGTTCCTACAAGTGGCTTCCCAGGGATGTCCCCCAGTGGAGCCCTGTCCTGTTTGGGGTTTTTTTGGGGCGGGGTGGGGCGTGGGGTGTCCCGACCCCCAGAGTTGGACCCGCACTCACCTATGGCTGTATTGGTGGTGATCTCCCCCAGCAGGGCCTCGCAGGCAGCTGACTTCTCCGCCAGCACAATCTTCTGCTCGGCCAGCTTCTGGTTCAGCTCGTCCAGCTGGGTGGTGGCCTCCTTCAGCTTGTCCAGCCCCCCCTCCAGACGCTTGCACTGAGCTGAGGAAAGGGAACACAGGTATTCACCCTCCAGGGGGCGCTGTTCCCAACACACCCAGACAAGCGTTCCAGTGCGGTTCGTCCAAGTTGGGCTCACCGGAAAAAAAAAAAAAAAAAAAAATCATTTTCATGAGACGTCAAGCATCTATCAGTACCTCCATTGCTGTTTGGGGATGGCATCTTCCAAAATGAATGTATTTCTGAAAATAACCATTTGTTTGGCCAACAACCAGAGCCACAGCATTTTTAAAAAACATTTTCCAGCAGGGCACGTTGCTCTCATCAAATAGTATCTCTAATGCAATGAACATTTAGAGCTAAGAAAGTGCATGGCCCAGCACAGAAAAACAAAAATAAAAGCATGCCAGGGTCCTGCCCACACAGACGAATCACTCTGAAATGCAAAATCCAAAATGTGCTTTGCTTTGCCTCAATCCTGAGTGTGCCCGATCTTGCTAAGAAATGTCCGCTTAAGGAAAAGATCAGCTGTTGGATCTTTATTCGTAAGTAATAACAATTCCTGTTAACCCTCCCATTCCCAAGTCTTACCTATATTATACTGAGTTTTCTCATCCAGTAATTTTGAATACGTGTTAATAAAATCCAGGTAGTTCTTGGGAGTTACGTAGTTGCTGCGTCTCAGTTTCTGTAGAAACTGTTTACTGAATTCATCCACGGATTCGTGGACCAAAACAACGTGTTCTACCAGATCTTCCATATTTTCTACTGGGATCAGCGGATTAGTCCCTGAGGAGGAAGGAATGGAAAAGGGTGGCTCATAAAGAAAGGAAAGGAGCAGTTCCTCAAAAAGTTAAACATGGAATTCCCATGTGACCCAACAATTCCACTCCTAAGTTTGTACCCAAAAGAACTGAAAAATGGACACAAGGAGATTCTTGGACGCCAATGTTCATAGCAGCACTATTCACAGTAGCCAAAAGTGGGAACCATGTCCAAGTGTCCATCAACAGAGGGATGGATAAACAAAATATGGCCTGTCCATAAATGGAATAGTATTCAGCCTCGAACAAGAAGGAAATTCTGACACACGCCACAACATGAATAAACCTGGAAAACACGCTAAGTAAAAGAAGCTAGACACAAAAGGACAAATGTTTCATGATTTGACTTATGTGAAATATCTAGAGTTGGCAAATTCGTAGAGACAGAAAGTATATTAGAGGTTACCAGGGGTTGGGGGCAGGTCTGGGAGGACAAGCAGTGAGTGTTCAGTGGGGACAGAGTTCCAGTTTTAAAGATGGAGATGGATGGTGGTAGCAGTTGCACAACATGGTGAATGTAATTAGTGTAACAGAGCACACTTAAAATGGTTTAAAACGGTTAAAATGGTAAATTTTATATTATATACATGTTACCACAATAAAATACGATATAAAAATGTTTTAATAGAAAACAGCAGTTATCACTTGTCAGTGGCTTTTCTGGACCACAATACTGATCCACACTCAAAAGGCTGGCAATTTCTCTAAGAACACAGAAAGCCAATTCTCTGTCCCTACTGGTAGGAAGGCTAAGGCAGTGTAGTAGGAGGGACTTGAGATTCCAGGAGAGAAATTTGCTCAGTGTCCCTGCTGTATCCCCTGTACCCAGCACATACTGGGCACAAGGTAGGTCTTCCTGTAAGTCTGCTGAAAGAATTATTAATCACTCCCGGTGCCAAAACCACATCACTTGGATTATCTCACAGATTGCAAAGTACTTTCACCTCAAAGCAGAAAATGAAGGAAGGAAGTATGACCAAAAGCATGCATTCATCCAGATTCTGCATATTTGATCTTGAATTATACCAGGGATTAGCAAACCACAGCCATGGGCCAATTTAACAGCATGCATGGAAAGCTTTGCCTCACAAATATCCATACTTATGGGTAAACCTACAGCCTGCAGGACAAATCCAGCCTACCACCTGTTTTTGTAAATAAAGTTTTATTGGCACACAACCACGCCCATTCATTTACATATTGTCTAGGGCTGCTTTCCTGATGCGATGGTGGAATTGAGTAGTTGCGACAAAGACCATATGACCTGCAAAGCTGAAAATGTTTATCATCCAGTCATTTACAGAAAAAGTTTGCTGATCCCTGAGCTATATCATCAGGAAAGAGTCATTCTCTTAGCCCCCTTCGCCAAAAGACTGCGATCTGCCTACCGAGTGGGACTAGTTATTTATTTATTGAATACATATTTATAAGGCTGATGCTATTTACAAGGTCACCCAGTGTCATAAATCTGCTCAAGTTAGGTCCAGATAAAAAGTTTTTCCCTGAGGATAAACTGACTTGCTTTCTTATTTTGAAGATTAAAATTAATAATCAAGGCCTCAGGGCTTGGAAACTGTAGAGCAAAATCAACACTGATGGATAATCAGTTTACCGAAAGGTCCTTCAGGCATCCTTGGGGTCAGGGGTCAGCACACTTTTTCTGTAAAGAGCCAAACAGTAAATATTTAGGCTGTGTGGGCCGTAGAGTCTCTGTGGCAATTACTCAGCTTTGTGGTTGTAGCATAAAAGCAGCCATAGACAGTGTGTTTATTACGTGTGTTCCAATAAAACTGCATTTACCAAGACAAGCGGTGGGCTGAATTTGGCCTTCAGGCCAGGGTTTGCTGACCCCTACTTTGGACGATACCTCATCAATTTTTATCCCACGTTGTCCTTGTAAATCCCCCGAAATCTCTTTGGACTGAAACACAATATAAATCAAAACACGCTAACAAACTAAAACACCATTCACGGCCATGGGGGTTAATGGTGACAGAATCTACTGGACCAAAATTCAGAGTCAGAAAGAGGATAACAAATTGCTTTGTTATACTGTTAACATGGTCCCCACATTAGCTGTCACTTACCTAAAAATGACTTAGCCACTGCGTGCAGAGCTTGGGAAGGCCAGGGTGTGAACCAGTCGATACCAGTGTTATTTACTAGACCTTGAAAAGAGAGAGAAACAAAAGAGATGATCGCTCTGCAACTCCGCAATGCTCGAGAACATGGATACCGGCTTTGGTACCCAACACATTGGTGAATGAGCCGGGCGGGTCCAAAAATAATGATCAAGGGACTTCCCTGGCGGTCCAGTGGTTAGAACTCTGCGCTTCCAATGCAGGGGGCACAGGCTCGACCCCTGGTCGGAGAACTAAGATCCCGCATGCCGCGCAGCCCGGCCAAAAATTTTAAAAAATAAGTAAATAAACAAAAATAATGATCAAAAGCAGGGTTTCTCAGCCTCGGCACTATTGACACTTGGCCGGATAATCCTGTCTGGCGGGGCTGTCTGTGCACTGTGGGATGTTTGGCAGCCCCCTGGCCTCTATCAACTAGATACCAGTTGGATACGTGGCCGCCCCCCACCAGAGCTGTGACAACCAAAAATGTCTCCAGGCATTGACAAATGTCCCCCGGGGGGAGCAAAACGGCCTCCCTCTGCTCTAGGGGCAGGTACTGCACCTTCCATGAGGCTGCCAGAATTTTCCCTAATGGAAGGGCGTGGAGAGCTACACTGCACTCGCTATGGGCCTTGCACCTGAGACCGTGAGCATTTCCTCGTGTCAGAAGGATAACAGCCATCCAGCGGCAACACGAGAGCCTGTTGGCAGATGTGAGGGGCCGCTCGGGGCTCATCCGACATGGCAGGGCCCACATTTCAACCTAATGACCATGGCATGGGTCGCTTTGCTGGTGGAACCTCATATGTCATTCCCTCCCTAAGGCACGTGCCCTGCTGAAGGGGGAAAATGGATTTGCAGGCTCTGCTCAAGGGCACCTGGGAAATTTCTGCAGCGGGTCCTCAGGGTGTCCCCCACCGGCGACATGCCCAGGACGATGTGCAGGTTATCCGCACTCTTGTTCACGAAGTATTGCCACGTGGACTCCTTGGCCGGGCCCATCCCTTGCTCCAAAGCCTCTTGTCCAATCTGACTGAGGATAGACTCCTTCTCCTCTTCTGGGAAAAGCGTGGGCACGATTCCTAGAAAACAAAGGCCAGGGTTTTGTTTAAGTTCCAGGGTTATTATCTCTCGCGGCACTGAAATGGCAAGAAGCACTGCGTCACGAAGGGGCAGTGGATGCCGAGTCCAGAGCGCAGGGCTTGGGTCCCAACTCTGAGACCCAAGGCTCACTTGCGGTGTGTGTAAATCCCTTTGAGCCTCAGTCACCTCATCTGTGAAATGGAAATAACAAATGCCTCCTGCTTACCTGGGCGGGTTATCGTGAGCATCAGAGCAGGGGTTCTCAACTGGGGACAACTCTGCCCTTCCCAAGGGACATTTGGCGATGTCTGAAGGCATTTTTGGTTGTCCCAACGTGTGTGCGTGTGTGTGTGTGTGTTGCTGTGTGTGTGTGTCGTGGGGGGCGGTACTAATGGCATCTGGAGGCCAGGGATGCTACTAAACATCCCATAATACCCAGGACAGCCTCCACAACAAAGAATGATCCCACCCCTAATGTCATCAGTGCCAAGGAGGAGAGGCAAAGCCTTCATTCTGCAGCAAAGCATAAGAGCTTCAGAGCTATTTGCCCTCGATCCTTTGGGGTACTATTAAATGGACCCACCGGACCCTACTCAGTCTTCATAGAAAATACACCCCGAGCCCTGCAGTGGGGTTTACAGATAGAGAACAGGGCTGACAATTACATCCCGGATTACAAGTTTGTGACCCATGTATGAAAAGTCCACTGCCAACCCAAGGACACGTGTGCTAAATACCACATCAATAGCGTAGACAGTAGGTGCCCCAGGCATTCAGGAGACAGGAAACTGGCACGGTCGAGGAGGCTTCTTGGAGGAGGGTGACCCTGCAAGACACTAGAGCTAAAACTGGGGGGGAAAGTTTCCTTGATGCTGGACTTGAAAGTGGAGTTCTGTTGTTTTTGCCCCCAGCCCCCATGCATTCCCCCCCTTTCTTGTCATAGGTCTCTCTTTTCCTTTGGAGAATCACTTCTCATCCATTCTAAGTCTGGATGTGGTTTTGGGTAGTCGTGACACTATCCCAGGCCTGACCAATCAGAACCCTGCATGACCCTGGCCAAAGTCATTGGCTCAGGGATGGGCATGTGATCTAAGCCAGCCAATGAGAGCCCCACCAGGCACTTTGGCCACAACTCCTGGGAAAGAGAAACCCTCATTCACTGGACTAAGAAAGGAGGATGCAAGTCTGCAGCTTCTAGTGCCATTTTTTAAAACTACTTTGGGAAAACCCAAGAATGCAAATAAAAGAAAAACAGTAAAGCCAAGAGCGAGGGAGAGACCAGTTCCTGATGATATCATTTGAGCACCTGAATCCAACCTGGACTTTTTCAGTTCCAAGAATCAATACCACCTCCTTCATTTCTCCCTAATTTTACGTAAGCTTGTTTGGGTTGAGCTCCTGCCACTTGCAGCCATGGAGGCTGATAAAGAGATGGAGAGAGAGAGTGTACCAGGCATGGGCAAGATGCAGAGGCAGGATGCAAAGAGTACACCTGGAGAATGAGCAGAGAAAGGCGGCCAGGCTGCAGAGACAGGAGAAGTCAGTCCACGGAGACCCGGAGCAAAGAAAACACAAGTGCAATGCGCAGAGAGTGGTATCTTAGGAGGAAGGGCGATATGGACATGTCTGCAAAAAGTCAAGGTCAGACACGACGAGGGTCTGGCTTAGATGGTAAAGGGGACACAAGGGAAGGGACAGGCTTTAGAGACAGAAAAGCATTCGCAAGTGTGGGAGAGGCTAAGAGTCGACACGCTCCAAGGTTTAGACCTGATGAGAGTTATGGAATAACTAAACCCATGGAGACGGGCACGCGAGACGAGCCCCCTGAGGACGAGAAACAGCCAGATTGTGGCTCGTTGGGCTTTGGGGTTTCTGTTGGGTTTTTTCTTTTTTTTTTTTTGTTCACTATTTGTACCGTTTCAAATTAGTACAAAACATTTTTATTAAATATCAGATGGGTTCCCTGAGAAAAGAGCTGACACAGCAGGTCCGAGGCTGCTCCCCTTACAAAAGCCTGCTTACAGTGTTGGCCCTTGGCTGGCTCCTGGGAACGTAGACTCCACGAGGGTTCTGACCACCATTCACCCATCAGAGGGGCTTACCACGCCCAAGCTGTTTGTACAAACTGCGGTTTATGCTGACCACCTGCTTCCCCCCTGGAAATCTGGAATTTGGTACGTGCCAGGCAGAAGGCGCCGACCCGACCAGCCGCCAGTGAACAGCCCGAGTGCCGAGTCTCTACTGGGCGTGCCTGGTTGAGGATACTTCACACGTGTTGTCACAACTCCTCGCTGGGGGACTGAGTGTATCCTGTGCGACACCCCAGGGAGGGGGCTCTGGAAGCCTGTGCCTGGTTCCCCCAGACTTTACCCCACGTGCCTTTCCCCTTGCCGATCGTGCTGTGTGCCCTGTTGCTGTGATAAATCACAGCCGTGTGGATGACAAGATATAAAGAGGAACTTGCTCCTGGCTCTCCTCTGCGTTCTCTTGCTCTGGTTCATTCTTCCTCTTTGAATTCAGTCCTGGACTCGCTTTGCTTCTCACACTCTCCCCCGGGGATGACTGCATCCATCCCCAAGGTTTTACAAACTACAGGCCAGTGACTCTGAAATTGACATCTCCACCCGAGGCCCTTCTTCTGAGCATCAGACTCATCTATCCTTGGAAACAGGGTCTTTACAGAAGTAATCAAGTTAAAATGAAGTCATTAAGGTAGGTCCTAATCCAATATGACTGGTGTCCTTCTAAAAGGTGGGTATTTGGATAAAGAGAAAGACACAGGGAGAACGACAAGAGAACACGAAGACAGAGATTGGGGTGATGCCTCTACGAGGAAAAGAATGTCAAAGATTGGCAGCAAACTACCAGAAGCCAGGAGAGAAGCGTGGGACAGATTCTCCCTCAAAGCCCTCAGAAGGAACCAGCCCTGCCGACGCCCTGATCTCGGACTACTGGCCTCCAGAACCGCGAGACAATAGACGTTTGCTGTCTAAGCCACCCCTTTTGTGGTACTCTGTTACAGCAGCCCTCGAAAACAAACACACTACCTAACAGCCCGTAGGTGTAGCGGACTCCACAAGCCCCACGTGACACAGGCCCGATCTGGTCTTCCCTTCCTGGTAAACGGAATCACTCATCACTCACTCAAGCCAGGAACCCGAGAATCACACTTGACACTCTCTTCCTCACCTCGTCCGGTCCATCCAAGTCCCATAGGCTCTACCTCCAAAATATCTCAAGAATCCACCAGTTCTCTCCGTTCCCACTGTCCCACCCTCGTCCAAGTCGCCGTCACGTCTCACCTGCACCTGGGCAGCAGCTCCAAGCTGGCTGCCCTCTCGGGGTCTGATGCATCTCTAATCTAGTTCCCACAGGGCAGCCAGAGGGCTCTTTTAAAAATGGAAATCTGGGGACTTCCCTGGCGGTCCAGTGGTTAAGACTCCGCGCTTCCAAGGCAGGGGGCGTGGGTTCAATCCCTGGTCGGGGAACTAAGATCCCACATGCCATGCAGCACGGCCAAAAATAAAATAAAAATAAATAAAAATGTAAATCCGTACCACAGCACTGCACCCAGAATAAAATCTAGTCTCGGGCTTCCCTGGTGGCGCAGTGGTTGAGAGTCCGCCTGCCGATGCAGGGGACACGGGTTCATGCCCCAGTCCGGGAAGATCCCACATGCTGCGGAGCAGCTGGGCCCGTGAGCCACGGCCGCTGAGCCCGCGCGTCCGGAGCCCGTGCTCCACAACGGGAGAGGCCACAACAGTGAGAGGCCCACATACCACAAAAAAAAAAAAAAAAAAAAAAAATCTATTCTCCTTTAAATGGCTCACAAAGCCCTGCGCGGTGCGGCCCCTTCACCTGGTTTGCATCCCGTCCACCAGCTCACCACGCTCCCGCCGTACACACTGTACCCTTGGCCTGTGATGCGCCTACCCACCTGTGAGAGCCTGAATGATGCCTCCTCTGCAGGTAGGAAGTGCTTTAAAAAGGTAACGCTTATCAGACAGCCTCCGCTGAAAGCTGAGCAGCGGGGACCAGCAAAGCCCGTGCGAGACCAGCGTCCTGGTACCTGAGGTGAGCATGTTGTTGATGAGCTCCAGGAAACCCTCCTCGGCCACGTGGGCATCCGTGAGCAGGAAGATCATCATCTTGTTCTCAATGCCAAGTTTCAGGTAAAGGTTCTTCAGATCTTCCCGGAAACTGTTCTCAGAGTAGCCGCGGCTCAGAAGGATCTCAAACACCTGCCGACACGGAGCACAGCATCCCCGTGAGACCACCGGCCCTAGGGAGGGTGTCCAGGTAAGTGCAGAGGGAGAGGACAGCTCCCAGCAGCGCAGCTCGGGCTGAGCCACCATCAAAGAGGGACCAGCGACAGCAAATCTGGATGACCTGGGCCATTTTCACAAGATACTGTTGAGTGATAAATGCAGGACACAGAAAACTGACATCCCTTTTTGTCAAACAAACCACAGCGGACGTCCTGTGCAGGCGCACACGTGTGCGAGGTGAGAGCTTATGCAGGGAACAAGGCCTGTCCAGACGGATTATGAATATGGCTGCAAGAAGAGGGGTGGGGGTAATGCAAAGGACACCCTGAGTCATTAAAATGAGTCATTTGATGGGAGTTCCCTGGCAGTCCAGGGAACTAGCATTGGCTCGCTGCTGGCCAGTCACAGGGCCATGGCCCGGGTTCCATCCCTGGTTGGGGAACTAAGATCCCGCAAGCCACATGGGGCGGCCAAAAAAACAAAAGTCATTTGAGTTACTGGGAGGGAGGGAAGGCAGAGGATAGCCAAGCAACAGAGGAAATGCGTGTGGGTACAGTCACTGTGCGAACTCATTTAAAATGTGATAAACTGGGGGAAGATGTGTAAAAAAATCCGAATAAGAAGCAATTTAAAAAATCTTAAATTCAAAAGTCCTATTACACACAAAATAGATAAAAATGGAAGTAAGGACACAAATGTAAGCCAAGTCTTTCCTGTTCAAGCATTTCCTCCGGCTCACATGTGTAGAAGTTTAACTGCGACCAACGGTTTAGAAAAAGCTCAGATTTATGGAAACAGAAAGATCCCTCATTTCCTCCCTCCCCTCTACCTCTAGTGTCTCTCTCTCTCTCTCTCTCTCTCTCACACACACACACACACAGAGCCTCTTTCACACTCACAGGTACTCACACATGTTCACACGCAGCCACTCACACACTTTCACACCCACACACGTTCACACTCACAGTCACTCTCAAACATGCACTCAGTCGACACACTTCCATGTTCGTGGGCACACACACAGTTGCTCACCCACTTTCACACTCAAAGTCCCTCACACACATTCACATACAGTTACACACACGTGGGCACCCACACACCCTCTCACACAGTCACAGGCACAAACTCAGGGCAACATGGAAGCCCTCCAGCCACATACAATCAGGTCTCCAGTTCTACCTGCCGCCTGCAGACCCCGTACATCCTCCCCGAGTGTAGCTTTCACTGCGCCCCCTCAACAGGTCCCGGCACCCCTGGCATGGACAGCTCTCTCTGGTCCCCCTACCCAACTGCCCCTCCACTTCCCAGGACACAGGGACGGCCCAGCACAGCCCACTCCTTCTCCACTTCCCTCCGACATCCTCTCCGCCATTCTTCGAGCCCAAGATGCACAAGCACTACCTCAAAGGAAAATGCATCCATTTTTGTTTGTTTGTTTGTTTCTTGGTTTTGTTTTTCTGGCCGAGCACCATGGCATGTGGGACTTTAGTTCCTCAACCAAGGATCGAACCTGCTCCCCCTGCAGTGGAAGCGCAGAGTCTTAACCACTGGACCACCAGGGAAGTCCCAAAAATGCATCAGTTTTACCTGGAATAATCAACAGAAAAGTCAACTTGCCCAGAGGGTAACATTATATCCTACAGAAAAATGTAGGAAACAATAGTAAAACAATTACATTTGAATAATGGATGATTTTGATTACATACTTTATCTAATTTTAAAGGTACATCAACCAAGTTAGTTTAGAAATACTTTCAACAAAAGGTTAATATTTGTGAAATACTGCAAGCTAGATTCATTGAATTAACCATGACTGCTCTTCTATATAAAGAGTTCGCACAAATCAATAATCATATAAAGAGGCAACTCATGAAAGGGAAAAGACAAATATCTAATGAACGTATAAAAAGATATTCAAACTGCACTATTAAAGAAATAAATTCTCATTTGAACGATAATAGTTTTCACCCATAACCCTGGCAGATATCAGAATGACAATACCTGGTATTGGCAGAGTAGGGAGAAAAGGACATTGCTGGTAGCATAAATCAGTTTAGTCCTTTGTCGTGGGACTGATTGGTTGTTAATGAAGACATTTAAAAAAATAAACCAAATACAGTGAATAATAGAATGACACTGTACCCCCCACCCATCTTTAACATTTGCTAAAAACCCAAAAGTCATATTTGCTTCAAAACTATTTTGAACAAAGTTATGGATAAAATTAAAAATCCTTTGCTTCTCCTCTGGTCCTCCATCTCCAGGCTTTTTTTTTTTTTTTTTTTTTTTTGCCACACCATGAGGCTTGCGGGATCTTAGTTCCCTGACCAGGGATCGAACCCACGCCCCAGCAGTGAAAGCACTGAGTCCTAGCCACTGGACCGCCAGGGAATTCCCTAGGCCCTTTTTACTCCTGATTCAAGGAGGCAAACTCCACCATGAATTCAGGTCCAACCTTTCTAATGTGAAATCTGGTGCCACGGATCAAAAGTCTTTTAAAAACATATACCCTTAAACCCTCCAGTTTCCCAATTTCAAAAGAAAATGTTTGCATGGAAAAAACTGACCGGTGTGCAAAGAACAAGAATGTTCATCACTGCACTGTTTATAATAACAAAACAAGGAGAAGGCTAAATGTCCACCAACAGAGAGGCTTATGTGTGGCATATCTACACAAGGGAACATTGTGCAGTGTTTCAAAGGAAAATGCAAATATATAGCTATTGACTTTAAAAGATGTCAGTGATCTAGAGTTAAATGGAAAAAACAGATTACAAAAGTTCCATATAGATATTAATTATATAATATTGCAAAATTGTAATATTTCTAAATGTCCAACTAAAGAAGAATTTTTAATTAAAATATTGTACTACACATTCATCAAAGTTGGATTCTGAAAGATGTCAAATGACAAGGGATGTTGACATGTTAAATGGAAAAGGTATATATTATTTTTATACTCTGAACAATATAATTTGAAAATAAAATTTTACAAGACCCTCTTAAGAAAAAGTTACATATAACATTAACCCATGGCTAGTAATAAGTTAATATATTTGTAGACTCATAGGAAAATTCTGGAAGGATGTGCACCAAAATGTTACTAGGAACCAACAAGTGATGAGATTACAGATGATCTTTATTTTCTTTAGATGTTTCTGCATTTTCCGAATAGCTGCAACGAGGACATATTACGTGTATATAGAGACCAGTGATCCCATGACAACTGTGATCACTCTGTGATGATGATAATGACGTTGAGCTCAATCTGATTCCAGAAGACATGAGGAGACGAATACAGTTTGTGCAAAAGAACACCTTCTAATGCTAGTAGAAGGATTACGGAAACCCAACAAGAGGTATCCCCTCCGAGAGGATGGATCAAAGGGATCCAGGGTAGGCATCAGGGGTAGCTGAGTGCCTGGTAATGACTGAGGCTGAATAACGACCCTGTTCTGCCCAGGAAGAGCAGGCAGGCCCGGGGGCGGCGGGGGGTGGGGGGCGGTCAAGGCACCTGGGGCTAGTTTTCAGCAAAAACAGAGACATTGAGGATAATGCAAGACCCTAGTAATGCACAGGATCGGATACCAGAGAACTAAGGACAGTGTGGGAGGGTGAGCTGTGGAGACGACTCCTCTTCAAAATTGATTCTCACTGCACGGTGCACGCCTCCACAGTGATGGGCCAGGCTGGCGAGTTAACCTGTGGGCACTGCAGGACTATCTGTAAGAGCCTAAGGACGGTGTGGAGAAACAGGCCCCTTCATACGGTGCTGGGGGGATAGAGAATGGTGAGGCCCTTTGGAAAACAATCTGGCACTTTCTCAAATGACTCAACAGAGAATTGCCGTTATGACCCAGCAACGCTGCTCTTAGGTGTCCACCCAAGAGAAATGAAAACATATGTCCACACCGAATCCTGTACATGAATGCTTAGAGCAGTGTAGTTCGTAATAGCCAAAAGGTGGAAATAACCCAAATGACTGTCAATAGATGAATGGATAAACGAAACGTGGTCTACCACACAGGGAATGTGATTCAGCCACAAAACGGAATGAAGCACTGATACACGGATGAAGCTTGAAAACGTCATGCTAAACGCAAGAAGCTGTCGCAAAAGACCACATGCTCTGATTCTATTTGTATGGAAATACAGAATAGGAAAGTCGAGAGAGACAGAAAGTAGATTAGTGGTTTCTTAGGGCTGGGGGCTGGTTGGAAGGACAGGAAGAGAGAGGGCAACAGCTAAAGGGCTTGGGATTTCTTCTTGGGATGATGAAAATGTTCTAAAATTGAATGTGGTAATGGTTTCACAACCTTTTGAACATATTTTTATAAAACTATTGAATTGTACACCTTACGTGGATGAACTGTATGGTCTGTGAAATGTATCTCAATAAAACTTTTTTTTTTATTAAAGATTCTAAGAATGTCCCAGAACCACGCATGCTGGTTGTGCTGATACATTGCCAACCCTCAACACTGGGTCCATGGAGGTGTAGGGCAACCTCTCCTCCACACGAGCACAGGTCACAGGTCACGGGATTTGCTCGTGTTTGACTTTCGAACTTGATTTGACAGGTTCTTCATTCCAAATACAATACAATAGTTAGATGCTTCAAATATTCAGTTAAAATAATATCAACCCCCCCCCAACAAAAACACTTTATACTCTATGCAAACATCATGCTATGATCTGTTATAGATAGCTCAAATATTTGCAGGAACTACTAACTGTGGAAATTGGCATACCAAACCCATTTCTGGGGGGTGGGAGGGGAGCCCGGCTCACCTCATAGCCAGCTGTGAAGGCGGCCAGCCTGGCCAGAGACTGCTTCCCGGAGCCCCCGACCCCGACCAAGAGGGCGTGGCCACGGTCCAGTCGAATGATGCGGTGCACACGGGTCAGGTGCTCCAAAGCATCGTCAAAGAGAACCAAGCTCATTTTGGTGTTGCTTTCATTATACTCTTCAAGAATTTCCTGAATTTTAGAAAAAAAAATTTTTTTCTTTAAGAATCACTGGCTTTTAAGAGACAGACTCTCTCCTTTTGTGCCAGAGTGATTAAGAACAGAGGAGAGATTTTTCTGAATGTCTATAATTGTTGAAATTATTCAATCATTCAGGTTTAAGAGACTAGCTTTTACGATCAAGATTTCGATCTGCTGGCCTGTGACTGGCCAGCAGCGAGCCAATGCTAGTTACAAGGTTCGACTCGTGAATTAAGATGAAGATGAATATTAGGGGGGCAGATGAGTGGTTCCCAAAGCTGGCTGTGCATCGGAACCCTGGCACCCTTCATGGGCTTGATGAAGGGAAATGCACAAAGATGGGCCCCAAGGGTCTGTGTGTTGGACAAATTCATCAGACCATTCCCATGCACCACTGGACATGGACACCACTGGATCAGACACAAGCCCACATCCTGAACCGAGAGACAGAGGCATGGGTGTTCTTCCTAGCTCCACCTCCTGGGCACCCATGCAATGCGCTCCCGGAAGAGGTGAGCCCTGTCCGCACCTGGAACAAAGCCTTGGCTGCCTCATAGTCCTGAATGTCTTCATAAATGCGCGTTTCCTCTTCGTGCAGAGCCATCCGGAAGTCTCCAAACAGGATGGGGTCCCTCATCACCACCTCCGCGTCATCCTTAAAATGTGCCGTGACCAAGTTGCCTATGTGCTCTTCAACCTGACAATACAAGACCACTTCAGGAAGCCAAACTCAACACCACAGACGTGCTAAGACTTGTCAGAAAAAGAGTGTATGCTAGGATTATCTGAAGTAATTTGCATTTGATTTTTTTCCCCATTGGCTGCAAGGTACTTAATAATCCACCCTACTTTACCTGTTGACTCTCATTATTAGTCTCTATTTTTCTGCAGTGTCCCATACAAAAAATACATTGAAAAAAATACATTGGGTTTTTTTTTTGATTTGTAGCTTTTCTTTTCACCCAGAGAAGAATTTTGTGGTTAGAGTTTTTTTGTTTTTGCATTTGCTGGTCCATATTCAACGTACTGACCAGTTGCTTGTCTGTTTCATTGATTAACCGGTCGTGGAAGACTCTCAGACACTCGTTCCTCCAGACTCTCACCATCTGGGTCACCGTCTGGAACCTACAGGATGGAAGGGGCAAAACCAGCCACAAAGTTATCCAGAGAAGAGCAGGCTGAATGCTACTATTTTCAGATGGGTACACAGGGTGCAGAAAAGGGCAACACTCCCATAGTCATTTTTCCCCCCTGGTTTCACATTAATTGAAATTTAATGTAAGCTAACAATTTAATTGTAAAGACCATAACGTTGTCATTCATAACTTATCCTGCTGCAGGGAAGAAAAAGAACATTGTCTATAAGTGACATAAATGACCTGAGAACCTGACAGGACTCCTACTTGCTGGAATTTATGAATTTAAAATCAGCAGCAGAGCCGCTGGCCGCTCCCTTTTCTAAGAACCAACTCCAACTGACCCCAATTCTGGGTCTTTTTCTGGTTTCTGGCAAAGAGCTCTCACTCCACCCTAAATACCTAGAGCTGCTCTCTCTGGAACTGCCATTCTGAAACCTTCAAGGGCACCCAAGAGTCAGTGTGGGTATGGGGAAAGTTCCTAATTCATTTTTCAATATTTTGTGGATTCATAACATGAATCCACAAAATTGGAGGATCCCTGCAAATCTACATAGATGAAAGTTTACATTAATGTAAATACACAAATACGTCCAGCTTTCATGAGTCAATCTCTAGACCCAGACTTAAATCCCTTCTGTCCTCCATGCTTAACTTCTCCCAAAGACACATATATTGATAATAGAACCAGTTAGCAACTGACAACAATGCAGGTGTATGAAGGAAAGGCTCCACGCGGGCCAATTTCACCTTTAGAACTGAGAACAAATGGTTGTCACAGCAGTCCTACCGCGGGGTTGAACACACCTGTCCACACGGCCACACACCTGCCTCTCCTGGCTCCACCTGCCTTCAACTCAAGGGCTCAAGAGGCATCAGGTCTTAACTCTGTTCTTTGTTTAACGTAAACAGAAAGACACTGGGTAATTAATTGACACATAGATTCACACCACATTCCTTGATAGCTCCTCTGTCTTAAAAGAATAAGAAAACCCATCGTACTGATGGGACACATTTTAGTGAGAGAAAACAAACTCACCGTTCTGGGTTAGTGAGGATGAGACCGTTAAAAACTCGCGAGAGATCTCGAAGGTTAAAGATGTAGTGGAACTTGGATGGGGTGGGCAGTAGATCCTGAACGATGTTTTTGTAAAGTGCCAAAGTGCAGGATGTCAGCTTGTCACTTACAGCCACAATGCTCTCATGAAACACCTACAGAATGAAAAGAAGCCCCCCCGAAGTGTCTATCAGTGAATGAATGGATAAGCAAAATGTGGTCCATCCATACCATGGAATATGACTGGGCCCTAATAAAGAATGAAGCACTGACACCTGCTACACTGATGGATGAGCCTTGAAAACATGATACTCAGTGAAAGAAACCAAACACAGAAGACCACATATTGTATGATTCCATTAATGGGAAATTTCCAGAATAGGAAAATCCATAGAGACAGAACGCAGATCAGTGGTTGCCGGGGGCTGAAGGATAGGATGGAATAACTGTTTTTGGGGTGATAAAAATATTCTGGAACTAGACAGTGGTGATACTTGTACAACATTGTGAATGTACTAAATGCCGCTGAACTGTATACTTTAAAATGGTTTTAATAGCTAATCTTATGTTGCATGAATTTTACCATAATTTTTTGAGAGGAGGTAAGAAAACAGTTAAAGAAACAGAGAAACTAATCCTCTGATCTGCTTTTGTTTCCCTAGATTGTCTCATTAACTGACAAGTCAACGTGATAGGAAACCAAAGCCCCAAACCAGCCCTCAGTTTGAGGTTGATTTGACTAGCACAGACCTCACTGTTTTGGAAGCGAATGGCTTAACGTAGGGCATGAACACGCCAGGTGACCACTGATTCCACACCTTTATGTTTCCTGCCTGGCCCTTCAGGACTTTAAGTGTGCAAGCCTGCTTTAGAAGGCAAATGCCAGGATCAGAAGGTCATTATTTAAATGAACGGGTTCCATTTATGGGGGTCACGTAAATCACAACGATAACAGCAATAACTAGTATCTAGTGAGTATCGGACATGTGCTGGGCACTGTGCCACACACTTTACACGCATTTCCTCCTTTCATTCTCCCAAACCCTAAGTGAGGTGGGTACCAGAATTATCTCCCTGTTCCGGAGGAGGACGGGGACTAAAAGCTCTCAAGGGACTTGCCCAAGGAGCAGAATGGGGACTGACTCCAGAGCCCAAGTCCTCTAGTTGGTTCCAAGTCCTCTAGTTGGTTCACTGCTGTCACTCAAGGTGGCCTATGTAACTCAGGGCCACATCACAACTTCCATGGGACCCAGGCACCTTCATGGGTCCCTTCCTCCATAAAAATACATTACCTATATATCTTATTATATATATTATATTCTTTATATTATTATATATATTATATAAATATATTACATGTTATTTCTAGAAAACTATATTTATACATCATTTTATTTAATTACAATTAAATATATTATCTCACATATATATTATGACTGCCTTGGTATAAAGATGAATATAATCCAGGCTGAATTATATTGATTCCTTTCTTCTGGTTTTGAAAGAAATGAAAACATGTTCACGGTCCCCTAGAAGCACCGTGGGCTGTAGGCATTGTGTTTGCTGTGCCAGATGCACACATTGCTACCACGTTTCTACCCAACACATGGCCCTCCGGTTTAGACTTCTAATTAAAATCAAATTACCGAGGTATGGCCTTTAAGGATGGAGGAATAAATTAAGTGCAAAGACTCCTCTGAAGGAAACGGAATGTTGAAGACACTGAACAGCGAAATAAATCTCGGGTCGACTTCGTTGCGGCCTCCCCCCGCTTTCCCCATCGCGGCAATAAAGCCAAAGTCTCGGATGCTTTTACAGTTCAGCTCCTTCCCCCGGTCGTACAGGTAGCCTTTTTCCAACAGCAGTTTCAGCAGGGCAATCGGCTGCTGTGTGCCATATTCGTCCACCTTGATTTTTTTTTTTAAAGAAAAGGAAGAACAGTGGTATCATAAAGCAGAACTCAGCAACGCCTCTGCTGCCCACCTAAACTAAATCTCATTTCTCCTCTCACTCTCTCGGAGCACTCTGGCTTGAGTTTCATTGGGCTTCTCAGAGTTTGCAGTTCTATACATTCATTTGTAATTTTTTAGAAATCTGTGTCCCTGTCTAGACTGTAAGCTCCCTGAGGGCAGGAACTATATACGTTTTGCTCATCACTTCACAGCACCAGTCCCATAGGAGGTGCTCCATAAATATATCAGTTGGATGGATGGATGGAAAAACAAGTGTGTGGATGGCTGGCTGGATGCAAAGATAGATAGATGCAAAGATGGATGGGTGCATGCATGGATGCACAGATGCATGGATGGGTGGATGGATGTGTGGATGGATGCATGGATGGATCCTGGCTTTGCAAACAGTCCATCTGGAAGATAGATATTTCAGGGGAAAAAATGGTTCTGCAGAAAAGATATAAATCTAAATCCCAGTGCTAAGAAAACTTTGCACCTCTCAGGCTCTGGCCCCAGAAACACACCCATTGTGCACGCTAAAGTTCCCTTTCCTTGGTAAATCCAGAGGAATCCTGAGGAAGTGCCTGCCCTCATGCTTCCCAGGCTTCCCGAGGCCCATGCTTTCGGGCCGAGAGCAGCATTACTACCCGAAGTACAGCTCATTTGGAAATCTCTCGCTCAAACATATGCTGAATATAGCTCAGAGGCTGCCTTGCTACCTACTTCCCTCCTTTGAGAAACTATGGAACACAATCTAAGGAAAGGGTCTCTCTGGTTAAGAAGACACTTCCTGTCACACTGTCCCTTAAGCTGACTCCTCGTAACCTGGGCCCTGCAGACATTGTGCAGAATAAAGACAGGCGTTCTCACACTCACCCACTCCACGCACACACGGCCACACAAACACAGCACACTGCCCCGCCCCTGCCGTTAACCCCACCAACCTTTGGCATGTTCATGTCATCCATGAACACCAGGAGGCGTTTCCCCATGGGTGGGCCGTACGTGTCTTTGGTTCGTTTTTCCACATTGGCTTCTAAATTTCTTTGGATATCCATGGACGTGGTGCGGGAGGAGAAACTGACCATTAACACAATCTGAAACAGAAAGAGATTATTCCAAAGGTGGTCTTTCTTTTTTCACAGTACCTGCAGGGAACGTTTGATCGTAAGCTAGCATCTCTTTTGCAAATTCGTTGGTATCTGAACTAACTTTTTTATAACCCAACGTGAGTCTGAACTTCATTCTATTTTGTAGCGCTAAAGCAAGAATTCCTCTTCCCTTTTGGCAGGTTGTATGAAGCAATAACTGGTTGCCAGGTGTGGCAGCGTGGACTTCTAACCAGGCGACCTCAGAGCCATCACTTAACCTTTCAGAGCCTCGTTTTTCTCATCTGAAAGATGATTTTAATGACATCTTCTTGGACTACTTCATAGAGTGGCTTTATCATGTGAGATGAAATACACCAAGGTGTTTTCAAAACGACAAAGCAATATTCAAACATAAGTTACTATCATGCCTGCTACATCTTAATAAATAAGTCAAAGACAGCATGAACAATCACTAGTTAGTCCTTGGAAGTAACCACTGAGAGAAAGGTGAGGGAGGCCCCCCGATCCCTGTGTGGGGCACACATCCTCACGCACTCATACTTGGGGCTTCTCCCCGGCCCCTTCTTAGAGCGAGGGGTGAGAGTTCACTGATCAGTGGCTCCGACACTTAATTATGCATCAGAGTCACCTGGAGGGCAGCCTGATGGGGTCCCATCCTCAGAGTTTCCGATTCAGTAGGTCCCAGTGGTATAAGAAAGTTTTCAGGTGATGCTTATGCTGTGGGTCCAGGGACCACACTTTCGGAACCGCTGCCTTAGGTAACACCCTTCTACAAGGTGTCCACAAGGGCAGCCGCACCTGAGCTGAACACCTGAAGGTGAATGTGCTTCTCTTTGTCACGAACGTATCCAGGTATGTCTTGTTGGGCCGATAAGCACCAGCTGCTGAGTCCCGGTGGGAAGGGTCACAGCGCGGGGGCTTCTGAACCCGGGTTCCCTTTGCTCCATAAACTGGTAGGTCCTTCTGGCTGTAAACATCCTTCGTGTGCCCTCCACAATGGCATCCTCAGAGCTAAATAAGCCATGCCCGCACGTGCTGGTATGTGAGTGACCTTGACCATCCATTCGTGGGCAGTGCAACCCAGTCCCGCCCACATCCCTTACGTGCCCATCGCCAAGCTGGGCTGACCACTCCCCGGCCCAGAGGGCCACGTGGCTTCCCGGAGCCTCTTTGCTCCTGGAGGCACCAGCCTAAGGGAGAGTCAGAGGAAAGCAGTGGGGAACTGTCTCCCCTCTGAGGTTCCAGAAGGCCAGAACAGGAATTGGGAACTTAAATGACGGGCAACATTAACAAGGAACTGAGTGAGTGTGCGGACTGGGGACAAATCTATGACATCTGGAGATCCTGAGTCACAGGCAGCTTCTTGCAGGAGATTAGAGTCTTTACATGGTTATTAAACATAAAGCAGAACTTGTTTAAAGCCAAGAGAGCTGCAGTGGTGAGCAGGTGGGCCCCACAGGACCACTCTGAGTACGCAGAAAGGAGAAATGCCGTGCTCTTTCATAACGTCTCGGTGCACCCGGCACATTCTGCACGATCGTGTTTCATGTACTCATTTTCGCGTTTTGTCTCCCCTCCTAACAAGATCGGGCCTTAACAGCCTTGTTCACTGTCGTTTGCCCTGGGGCACCCAGACCCTCCTACGTTTGACATGTGGCTGGAGGAAGGAGGGGAGAAACCACAAAGTGGTGATGAGGAATGTGAATGCCAGCCTCCAGACGACTCCCAAGCACCCTCACCTCCAGGCACCCACACCCTGTGTAGCCCCCTCCCATGCTGTATCAGGGTGGGCCATGGTGGTTTCTGTGTGACCCACAGAACGTGGCAGAAGCGATGGTGTGTGATTTCCTGGGTCATATGAAGCATTGCAGCATCTGCTCTGATATCCTGCACATTCGTTCTGCGGGGAGCCAGCTACCGTGTCAAGAGGACACCAGCAGCCCTTGGAGAGGCCCACATGGTGGGGAACTGAGGCCGACCGTTTCGGAAGAGGGTCCTCCAGCCACAGTCAAGCCTTCAGATGACCACAGCCCTGGTCAACCTTGCGATCTCATGAGAGAGCCTGGGCTAGAACTACCCAGCTAACCCACTCCCAGATTCCTGACCTGCAGAAACTGACACTAGTGTTTGTTGTATGAGCTGCTTTGTGTTGGGGTAATTTGTTACGTGGCAATAGATAACAGATACAAATAATGACTTACATTAGTCTCGTCGTTCAGGTTTTTAAGAAAGTTCTGGGTAGTGGCTGTCTTGGAGGTGCCAGATTCACCAACCAAAAGAACAGGTTGCCTAATCTTAACCATTTGTTCCAGCGTCCAGGTAGTACGGGTTGTATCCACTGTGTGAACTAAGGAATATATGAAGAACAGGAGCATCACAGAAATGCCAACAAGGTGTGCATTGGGCAACCTTTAGCTTCACAGGATCCCATAAATCCCATAAAAAGCATCAGCAAAACCCCAAGAGGTGACCTTGAAAACGTATATATGGGTGAAATCATCTTAGGAGAACCTCACTACCCCAACCATTATTTTTAATAGCTTTATGGAGGTATAACCCACATACCATAAAATTCACTCCAATTTTAAGTGTACAATTTGATGAGTTTGATACCTTTCTACAGCTGTGTCATCACCACCACATCCAGGTGTAGAACACCCAAACGGTTTTAATATCCCATTCTGATTTATACTCAGGATATTAAAAACTCAGCTTCTCCACTGCATACGTCACTCACTTATCACTTATCAGGATTTGGTTTCCTGACCAACAATTTCCTCTGACGAGAGCATGAAGCCTCAAAGTCAGGTCTGGCTTACTCCTGCGTTGGCAATTTTTAATCCTGATTGGTTCCTGAGAAAATACGTACACCTCACTCTAAAAGAACTCTATACAAACCAAAATCAGATATTCGTTATGTGAAATGCTTCAGCCTCTATGTTATCCAAATAGCCAGAGGTGTGCACGTAAAATGCGACTCAATACACAAAGCCCATCGTACGAGACCCCTCAAGGCAGCATCTCTTACGAAACACTGCCTTGTTCATTCCACTTTCACTCCTTCCTTCGTCCCTCCCCATGCCCAGCCAGCTCTATGGGGCAGAAGGGAGCCTGTGCAAAGCAACGGGAAGCAGACCAACACCCTACCTCTTGCCCCGGCCTGTCAGGATCCGCCTGCCCAGGGAAAGAGTTGAGAGGCACAGCCAGCAGCACATAAGGAATCCGAAGTGCTGCCCTCTTGGAAAAGCCCATGGCTCACGTTCCTCAGTTTCTCCCAACCAGCACTCCGGGTGGGACTCAGAGTACCACAGGGACCTCAGAATCTTTTTCCCTTCCTCACAGAACGAGAACCAGACACGCTTAAACCGAGGGTTTGGTTCTCACTTACCCAGGATGTCAATAAATTTCCTCTCACGGGAATGAACATACTCTGGAACTAATTTATTCCATGGTATCCATTTCTTCTGTGTGGGATCAAAATGAAAGTCAAACAAGGTTGGAAGGTGACCTGTAACAAACAGTGGTCTGTTTCACTTCGATCGTGGACATGGAAATACAGGATCAGCTTTGGCTCATGCTTGAAATGAACTAATGCTATTTGCTCCCTGGACAGAAACTTAATTGAATAGATAGATAAGGATGGATGGATGGATAGATGCATGGATGGATGGATGGATGGATGGATGGATGGGTAGACAGAGATAGATAAAAATGGATGGATGGATAAAGATAGATAGATAGATAGATAGATAGATAGATAGATAGATAGATTTAAATATAACTGGGCTAGGGAACCCAGGAAAAGGCTCAGAAGGGAGGGGATTGGAAGTCAGAGCTGTGGACATGGTGAAAAGTCTCATTAAGAGTGAAAAGAGGGTCTAGGACCAAATCCTGATGTGAGGGAGGGGCAGAGGAAGGAGACTCAACAAAGGAGACTTTGAGGGCATGGCCAGGGTGGAGCAGGATGGAGGAAGAACGTTTTCAGAAGGCAGAAAGTGGTACCATGTCCGATGCTGGGACAAGGTCGGGGAAGCAAAGACCAGAAGGGGTCACCAGATCCGGTAACGAGAAGGCAGTGCATGTGCAGTTTGGGAGGAGCAGTTTGGGTAGAGATGTCTGAGAGCCTGTGGGATGGGATTGGTAGAGAGGGACAGATGGAAAATATAGGAGAAAGAGGAGAAAACCAGTGAAGCCAGGAGCCTGATGAGGAGGGTGTGGGTAGACCTCAAAGCACAGGGCAGGTCCAGCTGGGAACTGGCCTCCTCTCCCCTGAGAAAGGAGACAGGAGAAGATGGGGGCTGGAAAAATTCCTATCTGACCGTGTCCATTTTTCCTGTTGAAGGAAGAAGGCAGGTCACCTGCAGAGAGAGGGGAGAGGGCCATGTGGAGATTTGGAGAAAAAGGGAGATGAACTGCCCCCGTGGGGACAGGAGAGGGAGTTCAAGTTCAAGACTGAATTTATGGAGGTGCCAGGCTTCGTGGTTGTGTGAATGTCTCAGTATCCCTCAGCCCCTGGAGAGGCAGAGAAAGCAGGCTTGGGTTTTCTCAGAGAGATTCGACAGAAGGGCAATTAGGCAAGAGGGGTTGAAGCGACAGGGCGGCAGGAGAGGATTCAGAAGGTGGTAGGAAGAATGGCGGGGGGCGGGGGACAGTCCCCACGAGGCCAACTGGGGTCACGTGCGGCAGGAATCACAGAAGCCGACTGTGAAGCAGGGAGTGGGAGGTATGCATTTATGATGCAGACAGAACTGTGCCAGGTGTTATGAGCTAGGATGACGTCGAGGGACCCGGATCCTGGAGCTGAGTGCAGAAGGCATCTGGAAGGGGGTTGTCTACACGGCCGTTCAAGTCCCCAAGATGAGAGCAAACTAGGGAGAAAGACCAGACCGGGACCAGCATCGTCTCTGATGGCAGCAGCACGTAGCCGGCATGGTAGGCATAGCTGGGAAGCACCCCCCGAGCCTGCCGCCAAAGGAGACTCAGGGTCCCAAGAAAGTACAAGCAAACTACTCCCCAAAAGACCATAGGGTTTTTTTTATTGGGGTATAGTTGTTTTACAATGTTGTGTTAGTTTCTACTGTACAGAGAAGTGGAGTTCCCTGTCCTACACAGCAGGTTCTCATTAGGACCTATTTTATATATATTAGTGTATATATGTCAGTCCCAATCTCCCAATTCATCCCATCCCCCCCTTTCCTCCCTTGGTGCCTGAACAAAGACCAAAGACTTTTAAAACATCTTTTATTTGCTCAATGACTCTCCACTAGAAAGACCTACGATCATTTTACTTTGCGCTTTAAAAAGAACAGCCCAGGTAATGATTACAGAATACAACTTGGGTCTCCCTGCCAAGCCATATTCAAATGTCATTAAGAGACAGACAAAGAAGGACCCTAGTGTCAGCTATAGTTCTTGGAGAATGCCACATTTTCATCATATATGGTTCTTTGAGGATGCACATTTTTCATGCAAACAGTTAAACCTTACTATAATGATTTCCTATGAATGGTCTGCAAATCCACACGTGATTGTCTCCCGTGCAAATACTCAGGAATAGAGCAGATGAATTAAGCAGTGGAATTTTAGAGAGAAAAAAAAAAGAGAGAGAGAGAGAAGCCCAAAGGAGAAGAACTTCAAAGGCAAGCACAATGTGAAAATTTTAAAGAGCTTAAACAGAGTGAAGGAAGCAAGCGTCTAAGCTAGGGGGGAAAAGGGTAGACTCAGCAAAAAAGGCCATCCCAGGGAGCTGGGCTCTGCTATAGCAGTTCACGCATTTGAACGTCTCCTGACGGTACCACTGGGTGCTCTGACCGTTGCACATTTCTCTACAGGAGCAAACAACCTGGAAAACCCATACAGGCATACATATGGAAAAGCAAGGTCACGTCCTCTTAAAAACCTAACCAAAAACATTCTGAGCAGGAAAACAAGCTACCTTTGATTCCTACCTGGCAGCTCCCCAGGGTTGGCCCAAACCCCTTCCGTATCAGCAGTAGGCAAAGAAGCGATGCGTTTAATACATTCATCAAATTTAGCCCTTCCATCCTCGAGCAGGACAGCGCCCAGAGAGCAGCACAGAGCCTCTATGAAGTAGCATTCCAGAACATCGCGGTCCTCGATTTCTCCCTCTAGTAACGAATCCAGCATCTTGGTTAATTGGGTTACCTGGTTCACAAGAAAACACCTGGGTCCATCCATATATTCCACACACCCCCACCAGGGTCAGTTCTGGTCATAAATCCCGCGATCCCAGATCCCAAAGCAGCGGGAACTATATGACCCACCATATTGGTTTCAACAGATGGAGCCCAGTATCTTGTCTTGCACAGGGTCACAAAAGGAAGTATTGTGTCTTCCTTGTCAGTAGCTGGCAATGTTAGAACTTACCCATCTGGCATCTTTGCTCCCCTTGAAAGCCCACTGGGGGGGTCCATCTTTAGGGAAGAATTTCTTTTTTGCCGACAAAGATCCTTACTTACCATATTTAGGCTTGTCTGCGGAACTATGGTCTTCAGCTTCTCTCCTTGTCTTCCAGCCACTATTCCTTCCGTTATCACATCAATGAGATAGGGTACATATTTCTCAAACAGACTCTGTAAATCACCTTGCTCCACCTATAAAAGAGCAGAATTTCAAAGCATTTTCAAGGGTTCCTTTATTTAAATGCAAGTTCGTGGGTGGTCCAGTGGCTACGAGTCCATGCTCCCAATGCAGGGGGCCAGGGTTCGATCCCTGGTCAGGGAACTAGATCCCACATGCCACAAATAAGAGTTCGCATGCTGCAACTAAAGATCCCGCGTGCCACAACTAAGACCCGCCTGGTGCAGTCAAATAAATAAATAAATATTAAAAAAAAAAGAGGGGATGAGAAATATTTTCTGATGAATGAGAAATTTGGCAGGTGAGTAAACTCTGATAACTCATATATTTGTAGAGAAATTTGTCCTTTATAATGCTCTTTCATTTCATCATGAAGCCTTTGATTTCACTGACCTGGGAGGGAGGTGCCATAAAAGGTCCCATTTGATAGAAAAAGCACAGGTTATCTTAGAGTTCAAAAGACATGGCCACAGTCATTGAGCAAAGAGTGCAAAGCAGTGGAAGGTCCTCCTCCTTACCAAGGCATTGATGACCACCAGGGATTGCATGGGTGGTCATCCCCCATTTGACAGTGTGCCTCAAATGGTCCCATCATGTTTCCCTTGGTCTTCTTCGGGGTAATTATGTCCTGGTTTCCAATTCACCATCAGCCTAGTGGTCCTTCTAGAGATGCACCCTGTGTGGTCATGGTATCCCAGGTGTGGTCAAGCCACAACGTTCACATGACTGTCACATCTATCTCTGCAGCTTTCAATGAAGCCTACCATTAAGACAATACACATTTTTGAGCAGCCATGTGATACGTCACAGGGTGTGAGGTCAACTGAAACCATCGGATCTCAATTCCATGACAAACTAGGTCCTTCACACACTGTATTCATCCAACTGAGCAAAGCAGGAGAAGCTGGGCACCTAATAGAAACAAGTCTCCCAACGCCTGGGCTTGGCTGGATAAGGGGTTGCCAACTACAATGCATAAGCCAAATTTGGCCTGCCACCTGTTTTTGTAAATAAAGTTTTATTGGTACATTGCTATGCCCATTCATGTACTGTGGCTGCTTTCATACCACAATGGCGGGGTTTTGTATTTGCAAAGAAACCATATGGCCCGCAAAGCCTAAACTATCTACTCTCTACTCTTTCACAGAAAAAATTTGTCGCCCCCGGTCTAGACTATCAAAATCACTACCTATCCCACCTGCTGTGAATTATCTGGAAATCTAATAAGGGTGTCTTCCATGTTTTTTATTTTTTATTTTTTTATTTTTATTTTTTTTGCGGTACTCGGGCCTCTCACTGTTGTGGCCTCTCCCGTTGCAGAGCATAGGCTCCGGACGCGCAGGCTCAGCGGCCATGGCTCACGGGTCCAGCCGCTCCGCGGCATGTGGGATCTTCCCGGACCGGGGCACGAACCCGTGTCCCCTGCATCGGCAGGCGGACTCCCAACCACTGCGCCACCAGGGAAGCCCCGGGTGTCTTCCATGTTTTTATCCAACGTATTGATAACATTAAGTGCTCAAGATCCTGGGCAGGTCAAGGTCAAGGTCATGGCCTTCAACAACAAACATCCCTCTGAGTTATTTTTATCCAACTAGCCACCAATACTAGTAACTGGTAAGTTCATTTTGGGAATAATTTTCACCTTGTTTTGTATTCGATTAACCCATTTCTTCCAGTACGGTTGATATTTCAAGTTTTTAGGATCCACATAAACCATTCCACATCGAGACACAGTCGCAGGGGAGGCATACTGTAAATCTCCAACCTGGAGAAATAAACAAAATCAGTGTTTTCTACAGCTACAGACAACTGGAATACATGTTTTAAAGCCGCTGCTTGTACAAAGTTTTTACAAATGCATAAAACCCAAGTCATACCCCAATTAACACAGCTTTTATGAGGTTTCTAATTGAACACTTAGGTTTATCACGGGAAGATTATGCATCTCTGATGTATGCATCTTTTACCATAAAATTAATATGAAAATTAAATGCTGTAGAATATCTGGCCAAAATTAAAAAGTATAAAGAAGAAAATAAGTTAACCAAAATCCCACCATCAAGAAACAAACACTGTTTTGGGGTGTTTTCCTTTCAGTCTTTTTTATTTTTTATAACATAATTGAGATCAGGGAATATGAAACTTAATAAGTATGCATCTAACAGCAATATTAACACACCAGTCTCTCTTTATCTGAAAAAAAGACACAGTTCAGTCAGTCAATAAAATAATGATATGCATAAATACTCATACATCGACAAATTTTGCAGGTCAAGTTAGGAATGGTATTAGCACTAAGCTAGAGTGAAAGCAAGTCTCAGGACCACAGCTGTGAAACAGGTTCAGAGGATATGATAGAAAGTTTGAAAAATGAAGATAAGATAAAGGCAAATAGTGAGAGAGAGAGAGAGAAAAAAAAAAGGCAACTATAAACTCCAGCCAAAAGAAATGGCTCTAAAAGAAAGTAAATGTATCACAGTTCCTGGATTTCTTGCTTCGCTAGCAAGTATATCACAGTATACTAGTTGGCTCTACAGTAAGTATTTCCTAATTCATAATGATGTAAATATGTTTACTGGTTTAACTGACTTAGCGGTATAGTATTCTATGGAGGGGAGGTGGGCTGATGGTATAAAAGATGAACCCTCACTTTCATGGCAGTCAGTCAACAGATAATGTGTAACCTTGATAAAGGAAGAAATAGCACGCAAAGTGGGTTCCTTTAGACACTAGAGTAACCATCAGAAGAAACAACTCAAGCGTGAAATGTAGTTACCTCTGGGATACAGTAAGGAGGGATGAGGGCAGCAGGTGGAAGAACAGACTTGTACTCATCATAAATTCTTCTGCATTGTTTGGGTTTTCTTCAATCATCTATATTTATAGCTATTTTAATAAACATTTTAGTCTACAAATAACAAATGCGGGAGACGGTGTGGAGAGAAGGGAACCCTCCTACACCGTTGGTGGGAATGCAAGTTGGTGCAGCCACTGTGAAGAACAGTATGGAGGTTCCTTAAAAAAACTAAAAATAGAGCTACTATATGACCCAGCAATCCCACTCCTGGGCATATATCTGGACAAAACTCTAATTCAAAAAGACACACGCACCCCAGTGTTCATTGCAGCACTATTTACAACAGCCAGGACATGGAAGCCACGTAAATGCCCATGGACAGAGGAGTGGATAAAGAAGATGTGGCACATGTATACAATGGAATACTACTCAGCCATGAAAAAGAATGAAAGAATGCCATTTGCAGCAACATGGATGGACCTAGTGATTATCATACTAAGTGAAGTAGGTCAGAAGGAGAAAGACAAATACCATATGATATCACTTATACGTGGAATCTAAAATATGACACAAGTGAACTTATTTACAAAACAGAAACACACTCACAGACATAGAGAACAGAACTGTGGTTGCCAAGGGGGAGGGGGATGGGGGAGGGATGGATTGGGAGTTTGGGATTAGCAGATGCAAACTATTATACATAGGATGGATAAACAACAAGGTCCCACTATATAGCACAGGGAACTCTATTCAGTATCCTGTGATAAACCATCATGGAAAAGAATATGAAAAAGAATGTATATAAATGTATAACTAAATCATTTCTGCTGAACAGCAGAAATCAACACAACGTTGTAAATCAACTATACTTCAACAAAATAAATTTTTTAAAAAATAAACATTTTAGGGACTTCCCCGGTGGTACAGTGGTTAAGAATCTGCCTGCCAATGCAGGAGACACAGATTTGATCCCTGGTCCAGGAAGATCCCACATGCAGCAGAGCAACTAAGCCCGGGCCCCACAACTATTGAGCCCGCGTGCCACAACTACTGAAGCCTGCACGCCTAGAGCCCATGCTCTGCAACAAGAGAAGCCACCACAATGAGAAGCCTGCACACCGCAACGGAGAGTAGCCCCCGCTCGCCACAACTACAGAAAGCCCACGTGCGTCGATGAAGACCCGAAGCAGCCAAAAATAAATTTAAAAAGTTAAAAATGTAAATAAAAAATTGAAAGTTAAAAAATAAACATTTTAAATTTTAATTAAAAGAAAGACATATTTGAAATTATTTTTCATCACTACTTGCCTCGAAGAGCAGGGCACAGTGTGCTTGAAGCCGAATACGCTCACCATTGGCCAACGTCAGCAGCTTGTTGTCGTCCATCACAGAATTCATGTTCTCCACCCACAGAGCGTCCACATCACCATCAAATAAAATATACCTGCAGCAACCAGAGAAAAGTGAGCCATGTAAGGCTTCCAACTATGGAACTTGGTGCGACCTCCCTGTTCATGTTGAACGTCTTTTCCCAGGGTTTCCTTTTCATTTTTTTTTCTTGCGGTACGCGGGCCTCTCACTGTTGTGGCCTCTCCCGTTGCGGAGCACAGGCTCCGGACGTGCAGGCTCAGCGGCCATGGCTCACGGGCCCAGCCGCTCCGCGGCATGTGGGATCCTCCCAGACCGGGGCACGAACCCGCGTCCCCTGCATCGGCAGGCGGACTCTCAACCACTGCGCCACCAGGGAAGCCCCTTTTTTTCTCTTTTAAAGATTTTTTTTTTTTTTGATGTGGACCATTTTTAAAGTCTTTATTGAATTTGTTACAATATTGCTTCTGTCTTATGTTTTGGTTTTTCGGCCACGAGGCGTGTGGGATCTTAGCTCCCCGGCCAGGGATCGAACCTGCACCCCCTGCATTGGAAGGCGAAGTCTTAACCACTGGACCGCCAGGGAAGTCCCACAGGGTTTTCTAACCAGGATCTGAGATAGAGCACCCTACTTGGTGCTTATAATAGTTATATATATAATATATATAAACTATTCGAGTTAGTCACCAACATTTAAGAATCAGGAAACCTGACCCGACAATCCGGATTCCCTGCTTCCCTGGCAAACAGGAAGGTCTGACAGTACAGACTTGCATTCCCACATGGGAACGACGCGCTGCTGCCGGTAGTAGCTGCCCATGGACACAGTGTCCCAGGCCACCTCATTCTTTTCTTAAATCTGAGCATCAGTTGCCACTTACCTGCTTTGGACACCTAGTCCTCTTATGGTCACGTTAAAAGGATTTCATATACCCACGTGTACGGGATTGAATGGTGGCCCCCATAAGATGGGTCTATCCAGAAGCTGTGAGTGTGACCTTATTTGGAAAAAAGGTCTTTGCAGATATAATTAAGGTAAGGATCTTGAGATGAGACCATCCTGGATTATCCAACAACAAGTATCCTTACATCGGGGGAAGCCACATGAAGACGGAGGCAGAGATTGGAGGGATGCGGCCATAAGCCAAGCAACGCCTGGGGTCACTAAAGCTGTCAAAGGCAAGGGAGGACCTTGCTCTAGAATCTTCAGAGGCAGTGCTGCCCCGTCTTTGTTTCAGACTTCTGGCCTCCAGAAATGATGAAGAATAAATTTCTGGGTGGTATTTTTTTAGCCACCCAGTTAATGGTAATTTGTTACAGAGGCCCTGCAGAAGCTAATACACCATGTAACTTGGCCCATTTCACTCCCTGATGCTACCTGCTGGGCCCCTAGGAGCATCTGCATTTGCAAAGCCCTGGTTTACGCACCATCCTTCCTGGCAGGAGATCTACTTTGGCTTCAGGGCCTCCGGTGTTCAAGCTACATGACCCTTCAGTTCTGTGGCTATAATGGGTCACATCACAGTAAAGCCCAGCTCCAAGGGAGACTGTGTTGGACAGGGGGATTCTACTGTGTTGGAAAGCTGATTTCATATTGCTTCCATTTAATTCACTGATATGAGTAGTTGGATTTTTCCAGCATTAACCTTTTGGTTTATTTTCTTCCAGTATTTTTTTTTTAACTTTTTTATCTTAAATAATTTCAAACTTACAGAGTTGCAAGAATAGACTAGTGCAAAGAAGTGCCATATGCCCTTCAACCAGATTCTCCAGTTGTTAATTTTGCCCCGTGGATGCTCTTTTGCTCTCTCTCTGTTTTCCTGAGTCATTTGAAAATAAGTTGCGGACATGACGCCCTGTATTCCTAAATGCTTAAGCACGTGTTTCCTAAGAACAAGCACCTTCTCTAATATAACCACAGTACAGTTATCAAAATCAGGACATTTAGCATCGATAGACTACTGTTAGCTAATATACAATCCATGTTCAAATTTCACCAACTGTCCCAAAAGAAAGTCTCCATTTTACAGCATCGTAGGAAGACTAGATTCAGGCTACAATCAGTAGATGCTAAAACCGTCAGGTGAAGGTTTGATGAGGAATATAGGGTATTTACACAGTCTTAGGGTATCTCCCCACACCTTGCATATCAATTGCAGAAGGAAAAATGGCAGATACCACCCTAACCTGATGATCGAAGTTAAAATCACCAATAAGGGGGCAAACCAGTATCACGTGCTTCCGATGAGACGCTGAGAAGGGCACCATGTCCCTTCTGAGAGATTCCTGCAAGGACATGTAGCCTGCATCCAGTTACAAGGAAGCAACAGACAAACCCAAACAGGGCATTCTGTGCAGCACCTGGCCTAGAATCTTTCAGAACATCAAGGCCATGAAAGATAAAGAAAACCTAAGGAACTGCTTGAAATTAGAAGACGTCAAAGCGATAGGACAACCGAGCACAGTGTGAAATCCTGGACTGATCCAGAATCAGGGGAGGATTGCTAAAAAGAGGCTGTTCCAAAAGTCATCAGTTGAGACGTTAGACTCGTTATTTAAGGGATTTTTAATTAATGGGGTTGGACTAGAATATACAATCAGGATCATCCCTGGGCTTACTTGACAGGTGTCACAGGAACAACTAACACCGGAGAAGGCTTTTTACCGGATGTTCCAATAGAGCATTTCCCCTCCCGGCCTCACTAGACCCTCACCGCGGTGGGCAGTGATTGGAGCAGGGCAGGCAGCCTCAACCACGCCTGCAGGTGAGAAAGTGCAGCTCTGAAGGGTGTTCCAGCACTTTCCACGATGCTTTGTTGCCCTTCCTTGACGTACCTTGCCGTAGAGGCAGCCTGGTGTGGTGCCCGTTTGAGGGCTTGGACTCTGATGTCCCAAGTTCAAATCCCTGGCCTTGGGGCAAGCTCTTTCCTCCCCTTCCCTGGATCTCAGCTTCCTCCATGGTAAGCTGGGATCCATCGTAGTCAAGGAGCATGATTTAGACAACACATAAACAGCACTGAGGTGGTACCTGGCCCTACGTGAGCAGAGCCCCCTGAGTCTGTTTGCTTCCAAGCATGAAACTACAATACTATATACATCATTTGTTTCTTTGTAAGCTTCGGCTAACTCACTATGAACCCACCCAGGCTCTCCCCTCCCTACAAAGATACTCACTTTCGCTCCTTCTTATCCGTCGGCTTGTTGATCTCCCTGAAGATGTTGGACAGCACCCCATCTGTCCAGTCTCGGGTGGTGGGGTCCAGGATGCCGTAGAGCTCTATGACACTCATAGCCTTGGGGTTCAGGACATACAGCTTTGTCACCAGCCCAAGCCTAAATCGAAGGAGAGGCTTCAGCCGTGGCTCGGGCAGACTAAACGCATTAGGAGAACAATCTAGGTCACCCACGTTGGGGATCAGATCCCCTGTGTTTTCGATCCAATCCAAAATTTAAAATGCAAACCATCCAAACTCTGCACTGGGCTTCCCACTCTCTGTTAATGACTTATACTAAACACAAGGGAACCACCTTTCACCAGGAACGTGGCCCCAACACAAGTGAGGTCTGAACCGATAACACGGCTTTGACTTCTGAGGGCAACAGGTGCTAACCTTCATGTATATTTCATATTTGTGTATTTACATATTCATGCATATGGCACATTCATGTAAATATTTCACAACTAGTGTATAGGAGATTATAGTCACCAGGATAACGTAAAACCTTTGAACTCCCGATGTTCAATCCCTCATAGTTACAGAACGACATCTGCTCTGCGTTGCTGGCTCTACAAATCATGCAGACAGGGTATTTCCCAGTATAATGCCTGTAAATTCCCGCAGTGCCGTGGGATTAATTCATCTATAGAAAACTAAAGTTCACACAAAACATAGTTTATAATTAACAAAATAAATAAATAAAAATAATCGTGGCATACCTATACTCACATCTGTACGTGACAGTTCTATAAATTATCTAACAATGAATTAATTAAAGAATGAAATACAGGATGGCTATGGAATAACCCTCTTAAAATCAGTAAGCCACCGTCCACTGATTTCCTCATGAGAAACATAAGAAGAAGGAAGAAGGAATGACAGTCACTCAATTGGACTTTATAGCCTACTAGAACTGGTAAAGTCACAAAGATTATAAGGCTTGATTTAGATTTTTGCTGGAACGTCAGCACGCACTGAAATCTTTCCGGAATGCAGCTATTGCTTAGGAGAAAGGTGAGAAGTCAGAAAACCCATATTCAGTATAAGGGCATCGATTCACCACAGGTCTTTGTGATATTCTATACTAGGAGTGTGAAATCACTTTTTCCTTCGAGTAGTATAGCTCTTGCAGGGCTGGTGATGATAAGGCATTTGGGGAGGGGACACTCTTTTTGGCCACTCTGATACCATAACAGTGTCGCCTAACGGCGGGGGGTCCTGACCGACTTTACAGGAGCAATCTGAACGCCAAGAAAATACGGCCTAAGTTAATTTTCAAAACATCCTTATAAGATAGTTTTTGAAATACTCATTTCACAAATAAACCTATTCACAGTCTGATGCACAAAAGGCTAACTGCTTTGCCTTCTAAAATATATCAACTAAATCAGCAATAAAACAAGTTAAGATGCGCTGGGTTTGGGACTTGCCTGGCCGTCCAGTGGTTAGGACTCCGAACTCCCACTGCAGGCGGTACAGGTTCCATCCCTGGTCAGGGAACTAAGTTCCCGCAAGCCACGTGGCGCGGCCAAAGTTAAAAAAAAAAAAAAAGACGCTCTGGGTTTAAAGGGGGGTGTCTGGGACAAACGTAACCTCCCAGGCAATCGGAGAGCAAAGTGGGACTAGGTAATACCGCCACCGACCTCACCGTGAAACCACCGTGGCAACAAAGCCCTCCCCGAGGATGCCATACTCACTTGGTCTGGGCCTGACACAGGGCATTTATGACCACGGACTTGCCCCCTCCCGTGGGCCCCACCACCATTGTCGTGTGGCGGGTCATCATGGTCTCGAACATCTGAACCACCTTATCCACCTGTGGGACAAGCAGTGGCAGCTGGGTTAAAACATAGCTTTTTGTTAAAAACAGCTTTATTGAGCTAGAATTTGCACACCGTACAACTCACGCATTTAAAGTGTTTCAACGATTCAGTGGTTTTCAGTATGTTTAAAAGGTTGTGAAACCATTACCACGTTCAATTTTAGAACATTTTCATCACCCCCCACAGAAAAAGACCTCTGTGCTCATTCGTCATGTCTCCCAAGCCCGTTGCCCCCAGCCCCTGGCACCCACTAATCTACTGTCTGTCTCTATGGATTTGCCCGTTCTTGACAAAAGAATGGAATGATATAAATGGAATTGTGCAGTATGTAGTTTGGGGTGTCTGGCTTCTTTCACTCAGCATCATGTTTTTAAGGTTCACCCATCAGTGTAGCCTGTGTCAGTACTTCCTTCCTTTTATGGCCAAATAATATTCCATTGTATGGATGGACCACATTTTGTCTATCTCTTCATCCGTTGATGATATTTGCATTATTTCCACTTGTTGGCACTTATGAATAATGCTGATATGAACATTTGTGGACAAGTTTTCATGTGGATAAATATGTTCTCATTTCTCTTGGGTTTATACCTAGGAATAAAATTGCTGTTCGTCATATAGTAACTCTATGTTTCACTTCTTGAGGAACCACCAGACTCTTTCCCAAAGTGGCTACACTACACCATTCTACATTCCCACGAAAAACACATCTTTTTAAACAACCACCTCTAGAGGAAACCACCAGGGCCAGGAAAGGTGCACAGAGATCTCTCATCTGTGGTCAGTACCCGCTGCCCCGGCCTGAGGCCTCTGGGTAGCCTGAGGCCTCAAGGCGGCCCGTCCAGAGGCAGCCACCCCAAACCTGCAGCTTTGGGCATTTACGCCCTGAGCAGAACACTCTGGCCATAATGTATGACTTACAGACAACATATACAATCTCACAGGCTTCAGATGATCAAAATTTTACTTGTAATATCTAATTTAAAATTTTTTCAAGTGTGACTCTGGGGGAAAAAAAGGTGGGTTGGGGAGAGATTAGATGGTTGGGCCCCAAAACAAAATACTTAATTTATCTGATCACATTATGCCAAAAACATTTTTGGAAGGTGAGATATCCATACAGTGGAATATTACTCAGCCTCCAAAAGGAAGGAGGGCTTCCCTGGTGGCGCAGTGGTTGAGAGTCCGCCTGCCGATGCAGGGGACACGGGTTCATGCCCCGGTCCGAGAAGATCCCACATGCCGCGGAGCAGCTGGGCCCATGAGCCATGGCCGCTGAGCCTGCGCGTCCGGAGCCTGTGCTCCACAACGGGAGAGGCCACAACAGTGAGAGGCCCGCGTACCGCAAAAAAAAAAAAAAAAAAAAAAAAAGGAAGGGAATCCTGACACATGCTACAACAGGGATGAACCTTGAGGACGCTATGCTGAGTGAAATCAGCCAGACACAAAAGGACACACACTGTATGATTCCACTCATACGGGGTCCCCAGAGGAGTCAAATGCCTAGAGACAGAAAGTAGAATAGAGGTTACCAGGGGCTGAGGGAGGAGGAGGGGGAATTAGTATTTAATGGGGACAGAGCTTCAGTTTTGCACGATGCAAAACTCTTTCACAACAACATGAGTATATTTAACATTACTAAACTGTACTAAAAATGGATAAAATGGTAAATCTTATATTATGTGTACTTTACCACAATAAAAAAAAAAAAAGAAAAAGAAAATGGGGGTGGGGAATGGTTAAGATGGTAAATGTTACGTGTATTTTACCACAATTATTTTTAAATGAAAAAAAAAAAAAAATGGAAACGACCCAGAAAAAGCCAGGGAACTCTCACCCTCAGTACCACTTTACCTGGACAGGTAAGACAACGTAGCCATTTTCCTGGAGCACCTGCTCCACAGCATCATTGAAATCGGGGTAGCGAACCCGCGGGCAGTCTAGTCCAGGAAACAGATCGGAAATCAAACCAAGGAAGAGAGGGACGTCTTCAAACACGAACTTGGGCAGATTCATGTCTCGAAGGGCCCTCATAAGCACCACATCCTGGATGGAACGAAACACAGACGTCTTCAAAGATGTTTCTGAAAGCCCCCAGGGCTAGTCTAGAAATCATCTTATGAAGTAGACAATGAAATTTTATATGAAATATAAAACATAAAGCATTCCAAGTACAGTTTCTGGAGAGACACACGAGTCTATTGCCCACAGAGTGGCATTGATCAGACTCTGTTCTGGAGTAAGTCCCGTGTGAAAGAAACGTGACCGCCCCTCTGGCTTTTATTGCAAAGAGGAAATAACTCACGTTCGTGCTTTCTAGAGAATTTTGTTCATCCCCACCCCTCCAGCCCATCATCCTGCAATTGTAGACTGATTATTATCATTGAAGTATCACAAACATTGGCACCATGAAGACATTGAACTGGACCTTATGGTAATATGCCAGATTCAAAGAGAACAATGTAATGAAGAAGAGACCAAATGAAGGCCAGACAAGTAAATGAAGTGACAGCTAAGAATAAAACTTTCTCTTGATACCTGTGCTCCCCGTCACCTCCATCCCAGCATTTAGTCAATACACATGAACCAAATTAAAAAACCAGAGAACTTAGAGCATGTGGCCCCTACCTCCCTAAGCTCAGAAGAACCTCTCTTCAGCTCACCAGCCATCACCAACACTGATTTAACGGCTCTGAGTCCAAAATCATAATGATGTTGCTTGGAGAGCTGCTCCCGGGCCAGCTTATACAGAACGGTCATCTTTTTGGCCAGAGTCTTTTGTGATAAAAGACAACGAAAAATAAATGAAGAAAATGCCCTGAAAACACCAGAACATCATGACACAAAGAAAACTGACATAAAGATGTTCAGATGAAGTTGCTCTACAAACCAGCAAATCTTGCCTCCAACTAATACCAGGATGTGTCCTCCGTTTTTAACAGTGACAAATTACGACCTAATTTTAAAGAGCACCAGCCTTACCAGACAGAGTTGGATGACAGTCCTTGAAAGCCAAGGAAAATCTTAACCACCTTAAAGAACAGAATTCATACAACTTTTTAAATCATAGAGATTGCACTCCAGAAATTTGCTTCCTTTAACCTAAACATGTTATTAAAGTTTTCTTGTAACTGTTTTTGGGGACAAGTCATCCACCTGGTCTACATCAAGGATTCAACACTTGCTGGTCCCTATGGATGGCATGGGGATTTTGCTCATTGAAACTAAGAACCAGAGATCTCTCCACTCTGGCTCAAAATCCATAGACAATAGGATTGGCAATAAGAGCCTTTACCAAAAAACTGCAGAGAAGCAACCTTTATCCTTTATCTTAAAAATATTCATGGGCTTCCCTGGTGGCGCAGTGGTTGAGAGTCCGCCTGCCGATGCAGGGGACGCGGGTTCGTGCCCCGGTCCGGGAAGATCCCACATGCCGCGGAGCGGCTGGGCCCGTGAGCCATGGCCGCTGAGCCTGCGCGTCCGGAGCCTGTGCGCCGCAAGGGGAGAGGCCACAGCAGTGAGAGGCCCGCGTACCGCAAAAAAAAAAAAATATATATATATATACATATTTATTTGGCTGCACCGGGTCTTAGTTGCAGCATGCAGGATCTTATTTTTTAGGTGCTGCATGTGGGATCCAGTTGCCCGACCGGGGGTCAAACCCAGGCCCCCTGCATTGGGAGCGCGAAGTCTTAACCACTGGACCACCAGGGAAGCCCCAGTTTCCTGGTTTTGATGTTATCACTGCGGGAAGCTGGATGACCGGTACCTGGAACTCTCTGGACTACCGCTGCCATCTCTTGTGAGTCAAATGATTCCAAAATAAAAGTTATAATTTTAAAAAGAGAGAAAGGGAGGACTTCCCTGGTGGTCCAGTGGTTAAGACTCCACACTTCCACTGCAGGGGGCACCAGGTTCAGTCCCTGGTTGGGGAACTAAGATCCCGCACGCAGCACAATGTGGCCAAATAAATTAATTTCATTTAAAAAAATGATGCACTCCCAGCTTTAAAAAAGAGAAAGAGACAGAGAGAGAGAGAGAGAAGGGAGAGAGATAAAGCAAAACAATTTGAAAAGCCACACGGAATGAAAATGTCCCAGGGCCCCCATCTGCGAGCAGACCCAGGCGGGTGCAGAGACGCCTGGCGGTAAGGGACCTCACCTTGGCCCAGAAGAAGCCCTCAGAGAACAGCATGATCTCACAGATCTGCTGCAGGTCAGGCACAATCACCACCACGGGCCGGAACAGGGCCTTCACTGACTCGGGCAGTTCCGTGCGGCCTGCGTAGCCGGGGTTCATGGTGATGAAGATGCCCATTCTCGAGTCCAGGGAGATCTCCTGCCCTTCAAACTAGGGGACGAGAGGAAAGGAAGGAAGGATTATGCCGCTGGCCAGCCTACCATGGGGCAAGGAGGCCTGGGGAGCCGCATGGCTCTTCCTTTCATGGGTACAAGACAGACACCACCATCTGTCTCTTGCCCTTTCCCAGTGATAAATGCAGAGTCCTCGTGCTTACGGCCTCAATGTTCTGGGGTGCCAGCCTCAGCTGACCCCCAAACTCTGATGTGAATCAAGGGTCTGTCCACTTGAGAAGTAGCTGATGTTGGGAAAGTGTGCAGCCGGGGGTTGATTCGAGGCACTGTGTGACCTCCAGCAGGTCACTCACCCTCTCTGAGTCTCTGTTTCCTTCTCTGCAAGGTTGTGGCAGTTAAACGAGACAACATATTCAAGAGCACCCAGCCCACTGCTTCGCACAAAGTGGACTTTCATTCATGTTAGCTGTCACTTCTCTCCCCATTCCCACCTTCATGCTGGTCTGGCTGCCTGGGTGTCACCTGGACCCTTCCGACAGAATCCTACCTCAGCATCGTTCAAGAAACCAGCCTGTGTCCTCCAGGGGCCCCATGGACCAACAAAATGCAGAAATCTCTATATTTTGAGTCTCTTTAGCCTACAGTTGAATTTCAACTGTCTTAACGTTCCTCTCTACTAAGATTTTACTATTTTATTTCTTTTCATGGTCCACCAGAGAGACAGACGACAGATGTTTTATTTTTATGAGGCACAGCCTGCCTCAGTGACAAGAGCGCAGCCCAGCCTGAGAGCTGATGCTCCCCAGAGATGGAGGCTGCTGTCTTGTCTCTCAAGTCTGCACTGAGACTACTCTCACCCACGCCTCAGTATCTCATGTGAGTCCCAGATCAACCTCTGGAGACAAGACACAGTCCTGCTCTTAAAAACACAGGCTTCTAGGGACTTCCCTGGTGGTCCAGTGGCTAAGACTCCACACTTCCACTGCAGGGGGCGTGGGTTCTGCCCCCGGTCAGGGAACTAAGATCCCGCATCCTGCATGCCACACAGCACGGCCAAAAACACAAAACAAAACAAAACAGCTTCTAGAAACCCAAACACATTGCAGGCTCAATGTGTCTCCCATGGGAGTAGTAAGCTCAGCCCTAAAATGTTTCAGAAGAACTAATTAGTAGAAATCCATCCAGAATCCTCAAATGTTTAACAGTACCCAGTTTACATAATCTCTTGACCATGAGCCCTGAGGTCCAGGGAGAAAGCAGGTGGGGTGCAGGGCCGCAGAGGTGCCCACGATGGAATCCTCACGAACCCATGCTGAATTTGGGTCCTGAATTTCCCAGTGAGGCTCTGTGGGGCCTTTGAGGTTGTACAGGAGTTTTCAGGTGAAGGAGAAAAAAGGACAATTCCAAGCAGATAGGGATGCATATGGTGTCCCAGGGCGTGGAATGTCTGTGGAGCAAGTGGCATAAAGTGACAAGTGTTCAGGGCACGCAGGGGCAAGGACAGCGGCCGGAGGAGCAGTAGAGCAAGTTGGGATCACAGTGTAGGGAAACGGTCCAGCCATTCTGGTCCCTGTTGTCAGAGAACTCACTCTGGGCTACCTAAATTACGTAAGATCCTGTTTCTCCAAATTCTCAACCAGTTTAATCTGATGTAACTTCATACAGACAGCCCAAACTTGAGTCTACAAATGTGTTGTTGGACGGGGAGAGATTAGTAAATTCTCAACGATTTTTTAAGTTTGCCTTTTCACTTTGATAACAACCTTAATAATCTTCCTCGTTACAATGCCGTAATTTTACCAAGTGCGAAGGCAAATCTTCTTGTTCACTGTGGTAATTTCTACTGAAGATATTTTGATTGGATGGAACGTTGATTTTTCTTCTTTAAGTCATTTTTTCTCAAATTTGGGAAGAATATTTTTTGACCTTGAAAGGGGGTCTTACACATCACTTATTTGAGAATCCTGCCCTACCCGTCTATAACTATGAATCACATGTCTGGAATTATTTTGAAGTTCTTAGACTATTACAGTCCTTAATTATCAAAGATGTTGATAATTGGGGGAAACCCAATTATCTCCATTTGAAAGCAGAAGTTGGGCAAATCTTCATCTAGGGGGAACCTGGTCTGGATAGACGACTGTCCACCACCTGATGTTTCAGCAGGTTCCCAGCCTGGGGACATGATCCGGGCTGGCTTCACACTTATCCTCACCTGGAACCTGGTCAACTGATGGATCAGAGCGTTTCGGATCGTCTGGATCTGGGACGAGATGACTGAGAGCACGGAGGCATCGATGCGATTAAACTCGTCAAAACAGCCCCAAGCCCCACACTGAGCAATGCCCGAGAAAATCTTCCCGACGGCCTGGGATGAAAGAAGTGTCAGGACAAGGGCAATTTTCATCTTGAAAACTGCAAGCAATCCATGTATGGATACCATTTTCTAAATTAAAAGCGAACGACAATCAGAACCTACTGTAGAGCACAGGGAACTCTACTCAGTGTTCTGTAGTGACCGAAATGGGAAAGAAATCCAAAAAAGGGGGGATATATGTATATGTAGAGCTGATTCACGTTGCTGTACAGCAGAAACTAACACAACACTGTAAAGCAACTCTACTCCAATAAAGATTTTAAAAATAAAAAAAGCAAATGACGCTCATCAGATTGGCAGAGAAGAGCCACCCCAGTAGTGGGTCTTCCTGGCAAGACTTCCAAGGCCTCTCGTGGGCCAGCTACCACTCATAGGATTTCACAAATTAAGGATTTTTTTAAAAATTTGTATTGGACGATAGCTGATTTACAATGTTGTGTTAGTTTCAGGTGTACAGCACAGTGAATCAGTTATACATATACATACATACACTCTTTTTTAGATTCTATTCCCATATAGGCCATTACAGAGTATTGAGTAGAGTTCCCTGTGCTACACAGTAGGTCCTTACCAGTTATCTAGTTTATATAGAGTAGTGTATATATGTCCATCCCAATCTCCCAATTTATCCCTCCTCCCCTTTCCCCCGGTAACTGTAAGTTTGTTTTCTACATCTGTGACTCTATTTCTGTTTTGTAATTAAGTTCAAGGATTTCACAAATTAAGGATTTTAACGTAAAAACCCAGATTTCTGGCTTCTCTTGAGATGTTGGAAAATCTAACAAGAGTGGGTCCACTTTTCCAAGTGGCAACAATTTACCTAAGCTCAATAGCGGCTCCCCCCTTTAGATGGAGCTTTGCTTTCCAGTTGGCCACAGTCCCCACCACTCTCTATCGTCTGTCTGCTGCTTTATTCATTTACACTATCTAGCTGACTCCAGTGGGCATTTAGTTTGGGACTCTTGCCCTACATGCTGCTAACAAAGAGATACAGCCAAGTTCCCAGACTGTGATGGTGAAACGTTTCCTACTATGTTCCTCCAGCTGTCACCATGTCATCTCATGGAAGCGTATGGAGTGAAATGCCTTCCCACGCTGTCCCCCTTTTAGCTCTCCGCCTAAGAAGACCGTACCGGAAGTGATGCCAGGGCCTTACTTTGTAATCCATGCCTTCGCCGCAGTTGGTTACAACACAGAGCAAGCCCAAGGCTTTGGCCAGGTCCTTGGTGGTCTCAGTTTTGCCAGTACCTGCTGGGCCAGCAGGGGCCCCACCCAGATACATGGACAGCGCCTGTTAGAAGCCAAATGCAAAACATACGTTGTCTGATTCACGGAAAGAAACAGGTGTCAATTCCCAGTTTGTGACAGTCTGTGCAGGAGTATATAAATGGCAATGGACCAGTTCACACTCACCTTTTCTGACAGTCACCATTTTTTTTTAAGTCTTTATTGAATTTGTTACAATATTGCTTCTGTTTTATGTTTTGTTTTTTTGGCCCTGAGGCATGTGGGATCTCAGCTCCCCAACCAGGGATCGAGCCTGCACCCCCTGCATTGGAAGGCGAAGTCTTAACCACTGGACCGCCAGGGAAGTCACATGACAGTCACCATGTTTAACATTTCTTTTCTGTCTTTCTCCGTTGACCTCCACTGACCACCGCCCACCCGGCCCCCCATTATATAGGAACCAGGGACTCTGCAATATGCTGGACTCTGTACCCACCCTGAGCACAGTGCCTATAGCAGTGCCCAGAGCTAAGGCTCATGGAAACATGGACATCTGTGAAGGGAAGGATTAATTGTGCCCAAAGAAAGGTTTGGCCCTTTGTCTCCAGATCCTAGGAGCTGACCTCTAAGCCCTCAGAATGCCCTGCCTGAGAAGGGTGTCCTTGTTTATCTGGGGACCTTGGGCCACGCTGGACAGTCTAACAATGTGATTTATGGTGGGAGCCTTGGGCCACATGGTATCATCAGGTCAACTTCCGCAGGGTCTGGGGACTAAGGTCAATCATTCAGGGGGTCAGTCATGTCTGCATGACAAGCCCCCAGTTAAAGCGCTGGCCACCAAGGCTCGGTGGGCTTCCGTGGGTGGCAGGACTTCACACGTGCGGCCACACAGAGCTGCCAGAGGAAATGATGCTGTCTGGACAGCTGCATCAGAGAGGAAACTGAAGGCTGGAAGCTCCTGGACCCTGTCCTATGCCTTCCCCCATTGCTGATTTTGATCTGTATCCATTTGCTGCGAAAACCATAACCAGGACCATAATGGCTTTACTGAATTCTGTCATTCCTTTTAGCAAACTATTGAACCAGAGGGTGGTTTTAGGGGCCGCCTGAACTTGCAACAGCCCAATCCCAAAAGGTGGCACGTAGGTCATATTCCAGATGGAAACTCTTTTATATAGATTTTGAAAGTGTAACATCCCTTACTCTCAGCATTAACTTCCTGGGGCTGCCGTAACAAAGTACCACAAACTGGCTGGCTTAAAACAACAGAAATGTATTCTTTCACAGTTCCGGAGGCTAAAAGTCTGAAATCAAGGTGTGGGTAGGGCCACACTCCTTCCGAAGGCTCCAGGGGAGGATCCTTCCTGGCCTCTTCCAGCTTCTGGTGGCCCCAGGTGTCCCTGGCTTGTGGCCGCATCCCTCCCGTCTCTGCCTCCGTCTTCACATCACTTTCTCTGTGTCTCTGTGTTCTCTTCTCCTCTTACAAGACATCAGTCACTGGTATTAGGGCCCTAATCCAGGATGTTCTCACCCCAATCCTTAACTAACTCGATCTGCCAAGACCCTATTTCTAAATAAGGTCACATCCGAGCTTCCGAGCAGACCTGAATTTGGGGCAGGGTAGGGGACACTGGTCAACCCAGTACACCATCACAATTAACATAGTCACCCTTAGAGAAAAACACGTAACCCCAGGTGAACGATCACCAAGAGACCCAGGCTGCCAGTCACCTGAGTGAGAGTCAGGTAAATCCGGTCCGTAAGGGGCGTGATAACCAGCCTCCCGTTCAAACCCATGTACTCGTAGCCGTAGCTGAAGGTCCCCGTGCACTGGCGGATGTTCAGCTCATCTGGTTCTCGGTCCCAGTAAAACCGCAGCTGACTTTCCCATTCGAACTCCCGGGCCTCGAGAATGCTGGAAGGTGAGCAACGGGGGATAAGTGAAGAGAGAAAGAGATGCAGCAGAAGGTGGACAAGGGAGAGGAAGGAGAGATGCTGAGAGAGGCCAGAGGACGACAAAAGACAGGTCTCGAGACGCCAGTGCCCTAGGCAGGTCCCTACCTGCCCCGTATGAAAGAGTCAACTACATCTCGGGCGTGTACGTCGATGATGAGGACGGTGTTGTATTTCTTTCTGTCGTTTCTGCTTAAGGACATGGTGATCCGAGTGACCAGCTCATCAATCTGCCGGTGCATCTTCTGGCCGTAGTTCTTCATGGCCTGCTTCTCCCCTTGCTGCACTTTGCGGAAGACATCTTCCACTTCCCAGGTCCACCACACCTGGCTGGCGGCCAGCACCACCATCCCTTGGTACAGGAGCATCCAGTCGACCCTAAGGGAAAAGCACACCTTCAACGAGATTTTCCCAGGATTGGGACCAAAAACGGTCCTGTCAAGAATCTAATTCTTTCAAAAGGAAATCCTGCTGTACACTGTTGTAAATTGGTACAGCTACTATGGAGAACAGTATGGAGCTTCCTTTAAAAAACTTAAAATAGAACTACCATATGACCCAGCAATCCCACTCCTAGACATATACCCGGAGAAAACCATAATCCGGAAGGATACATGCACCCCAATGTTCAGTGCTGCACGATTTACAGTAGCCAAGACGTGGAAGCAACCTAGATGTCCATCAACAGAGGAATGGGTAAAGAAGATGTGGTCCATTTATACAATGGAATACTACTCAGCCATAAAAAGAATGAGATAATGCCATTTGCAGCAACACAGATGGACCTAGAGATGATCATACTAAGTGAAACAGGTCACACAGAGAAAGACAAATATCACATGACAGCACTCATATGTGGAATCTAATTTTCAAAAAAGATACAAATGAACTTATTTACAAAACAGAAGCAGACATAGATATCGAAAACAAACTCATGGTTACCAAATGGGAAACTTGTGGGGGAGTGATAAGTCAGGAGCTTGGGATGAACATACACACACTACTATATGTAAGACAGATAACCAACAAGGACAGGGAACTCTACCCAATATTCTGTGATAACCTATATGAGACAAGAATCTAAAAAAGAATGAATATATGTATATGTATAGCTGAATCACTTTGCTGTACACACTAAAGCTACAATGTTGTGTAGACACAACATTGTAAATCAACTATGCTCCAATAAAATTAAAATATTAAAAAAAGGATCTATTTCTTTCATATAGATGGCCAACAGGCACGTGAAAAGATGCTCAACAATGCTAATTACTAGATAAATGCAAATCAAAACTGCAATGAGGTACCACCTCACACCGGTCAGAATGGCCATCATCAAAAAGTCTACAAACATAAACGCTGGAGAGGGTGTGGAACGAAGGGAACCCTCCTGCACTGTTGGTGGGAATGTAAACTGGTGCAGCCACTACAGTGAACAGTATGGAGGCTTCTTCAAAAACTAAAAATAGAGTTACCGTATGATCCAGCAATCCCACTCCTGGGCAGATACCCGGAAAAGACAAAAATTCTAATTCAAAAAGATATATGGGGACTTCCCTGGCGGTCCAGTGGTTAACACTCCACGCTTCCACTGCAGCGGGCGTGGGTTCGATCCCTGGTCAGGGAACTAAGATCCCACAAGCTGCATGGTGCAGCCAAAACAAAAAGATATATGCACCTCAATGTTTACAGCAGCACTACTTACAACAGCCAGGCCATGGAAGCAACCTAATACAATGGAATATTACTCAGTCATAAAACAGAATGAAATAATGCCATTTGCAGCAACACGGATGGACCTAGAGATTATGATACTCAGTAACAAACTTATGGTTACTAAACAGGAAGGCGGGAAATAAATTAGGAGTATGGGATTAACAGATATGAACCAATATACATAAAATAGATAAGCAACAGGATTTACTGTATAGCACAGGGAATTATATTCAATATCTTGTAGTAACCTATAAAGGAAAAGAATCAGGAATGTATATATGAGTGTGTGTATATAGAATCACTTTGCTGTACACCTGAAACTAACACAATATGGTAAATCAACTATACTTCATTTAAAAAAACATCTATTTCTTTGATCTGGAATAGGGAAGGCAAAGTATGAGCTGCAGGTAAGCAAAGGAGAATAAAACTCTTCTGGTCAGCTAGTAAAACACCAGGCCAACAGAGACATGCACATGAAAAAGTTACAGGTGCATTACTGTGTAAAAGATGCCAGATCACTTTAAAGATGTGTCTTTACAGATGTTTAAAAATTATTTAACATTATGGGCATACTGTAAGAATTTTTTAATTTTTAAAAATTCCGGGCTTCCCTGGTGGCGCAGTGGTTGACAGTCCGCCTGCCGATGCAGGGGATACGGGTTCGTGCCCCGGTCCGGGAAGATCCCACATGCCGCAGAGCGGCTGGGCCCGTGAGCCACGGCCACTGAGCCGGCGCGTCCGGAGCCCGTGCTCCGCAACGGGAGAGGCCGCAGCAGTGAGAGGCCCGCGTACCGCAGAAAAAAAAAAATTCCAACAAAAAAATTAATTATCTCTGACCACACACCCCCGTGGTTCCTTGTTATAGTTTCCTGAGTGTCACTCGGCACTCTTTTCCATTCTCATACAAACCTGTTCAAAGTTCAAGATACACAAATATGGGGAGAAGGGGTTGTGAGGGCTGTTTCTCCAAAATCGGCATCAGGGAACACAGGCTACACCGCACCTTGCTTTTCTCACCTATTGGTTCTAGTGGGCATGCGTCTAGGTCAACGGACATAGGTCTGACCAGGTCCTCGTCAAAGCTGCACGATATTTCAGAGCATCAAAGGATCGCAATTTAAGCAGACATTTCCGCACTGATGTCTATTCAAGTTGCTTCCAGTTCTTTTGCCAATACAAACGATACCACGGTAAACATCTCTCTACATTGTCTGGCACTGTCTGGAGGCATTTTTGGTTGTCACAACTGGGGGAAAGGGTATTGCTGGCATCTAGTGGGTGCTAGAGACCAGGGATGCTGCTAAACATCCTACAATAAACAGGACGGTCTCCCACAGCAAAGAATTATCCGGCCCCAGATGTCAACGGCACCGATGGCGAGAAACCCTGCTTTACGCACATCCTGAGGAGTCAGAGCGGCTTCTAGTGTTATGGACCAGAATCCCAAGTGCAGGGCGACCAGTACAAAAGCAAAAGTCAAATTACTTTAAAACGTTGTAGCAATCCGTCCCCCCACCAGCCATGCATACTGCTGTCCTTCTCACCACACCCTCTCCAGCACTAGGCGTTATATTCTTTTGCATTTTTTGCCAATCTGAAAGGTGAACAAAACAATATCTCATTCGGCCTTAATCTGCAGATCCTGGAGGACCAGTGAAGTCTTTCCTCTTTTCACATGTTTATCAGCCGGTTGGATTTCCCCTACTGACATACTAATTTCCAAAGCTGGTAAGTGCCTTGAAACACATTAGGGCAAACTTTTCTTCTAAATCGTACCTAAAAAAATAATGGACCCAGAGCTATAAGTTCCAGTCCAGTAAAAGTGACTGCAAATGACGAGTCATTATCTTGATGATGGACAATTAATGGCAAAATAAATTTTAAAGAATACTTAAAACAATAAAAAGTATTTGGCTTTAATGTCTTGTGTTAAAATTGTGCAGTGCCTCTAAAACCTAAATAGTATGTATAGTTATGTTCCCGACACACAAGAGAGATGTATCAAAGGTGATGGAGGTCCAGACGACGGTACTGAAATGAACAAAGATGGAGCTTGCGAAAGGCAACAAACCTGGGAAGTAGGAATTCAGGAGAGGTGGAAACACTATAACCAGAGAAAATCAAGTGGTTCAGGGCAGAGCTAAGATGAACATGATGGTGTTTGGCAAATCCCAGGGCAGCGGGTGTGCTCTGGGGCTACATACACCTGGGCCTGCGCTCTCAGTGATGCTGAAACATGTCCGCTCACGTAAATCAATATTATCATTTCAGTGACTCACCCCCTTCATTAGGAGCGACAAGTTCGCTTTAGCAGAGCGGTATTTAGGTGAGGAAAGGGTGGCTCAGACATTTCCCAATTAATCAGGTTGAATTCTCTTAACTCTGTCTTCCACCAACCACACGTTGTCACACATAGCAACACCCTGGCAAAGTAGTAGTTATGAGGCAAATAAAATGAATAAATGCAGATATAAAATTCATGCGATTTGGGAACATCGCAGAGATTTTTAGATATTCCGCGATCTCTACTTCTGAAGGGCAGTGGTTTCTGTCTAGTTCAGTGTTGAAAGAGCATCAAGCACAGTGATTAGCCCAGAGCAGGAATCCAGTAAACACTAGTAAAATGAATGAATACAGCCCATGATGGGTTAAGGCCACCTCCTATCAGCTCATGAGAGGTAACTGACAAATATTCAGGAATTTTGCAAGTGGCATGTTAAACTTCTTACCATTATTCCATTCAGCGTTTTGTTTTTGTTTTTGTTTTTTAATTTTGGCCACGGCGCGCAGCTTGCTGGCTCTCAGTTCCCCAACCAGGGACCGAACCCAGGCCCTTGGCAGTGAAAGGGTAGAGTCTTAACCACTGGACTGCCAGGGAATTCCCTCCATTTAGCCTTCTTGAAATCAGACATGTGGGAGTATTTACACCATGGGAATTGGGAAAGGCTCCACAGCAAAGCTTTTTTTTCCCCAGAGAGCTAGCTTACTAACACACCACTGAATGTATGTGTGTGTATATATATATATATAGACACCCGATGACATAAAGAGGTAAACCAATTTTTTAATATGGTGCAGAACCTAAGAAAAAGCAGGATCCTGATCAGACAAATATTATGCTCTGTTCTAATAATTTAAACAGACATTTTCAGTCTGTAAAATCAAAAAGGCAGCAAGCGAAACCAAGAGGACGGTGTTCTCATACAAATAAAGACTTTGTGTCTGCACAAAGGCCCTGCCAAATATACAGCTCTCCTGGGAAGTTACCCAAAGATGCATTACGGGCTTTGAGTTCAGCCCTCTTAGCCACTAGGATCAGGCGTGGTTCAGCTCAGTGCTTGGAAGCTTCTAGGCCACAAAAATCAAAGAATGGTTGAAATTCATCAACTACTTTAGAAACAACTTTACCCATTCACCTACACATAGAATCCACCTTAATGAACACCTGGTTTCTGGTGGGTCACTAGGTTCTCACACCTGAGCTCAGAATCCCCTGGGATATTGTGAAAACCCAGATCCCTGGGCCCCACCCTGAGAATTTCTTTTCTTTTTTCTAATATTTATTTGTTCGTTTGTTTGTTTTGGCTGCACCAAGCCTTAGTTGCAGCACGCGGGATCTTAGCTGCAGCATGTGGACTTCTTGGTTGCAGCATGAGAACTCTTAGTTGCGGCACGCATGTGGGATCTAGTTCCCCAATCAGGGATTGAACCCAGGCCCCCTGCATTGGGAGCATGAAGTCTTACCCACTGGACCAGCAGGGAAGTCCCTTGAGAATTTCTGTTGGGGGCAGGTTTGGGATGGGGCCCAGGAATATGCATTTCTAACAGGCTCCCAGGGACCCTGATGCTGCCGGTCCGGGGACCACACTTTGAGACGTGCTATGTGAGGTGATCCTTACAGGACAGATATACATCAGCTGATTTAGCTACGGCAGGAAAAGAAAACCTCATTTGAAATGTCAGTTGATCTACTCCAAACCTTGAAAATTGATCCATTATGACCATAAATATGATAAAGTAACACACAATCACATTTACAATCTTACCTGGTTCTGTCTTCACAGTATCTAAAGATAGCCTCTTTGGTAATTAGCCTGTTAGTTCTTCGCATTTCATTCAAAATTGCTGTCATCCAGTCCTCCACGCGCCCCTCGGCCCGGATGATCTTCCGGAACTCCATGACCTCTCCTTCTGCTGAAATCATGGCAGACACCAGTTTTTCTCCACTGTCCCCGTCATTAAACCTCAGCAGTGCTATGTTGTCGTACATCTGCAATACAGTGGAAGAAGCCACCCTGTAATACCTTCCCTGGGTTCTGGAATCAAAGAACAGCCTGCAGTGCCTCATCACACATCAGTGCTGCCAGGATGCCAGCAATAGCATCAGAGACCACATGCTAAATAGATGTCCATTCATTCAATGACTAACGTTCATTGGGTACTTTCGCTTATCCTGAACTATGCAAAGGTCGGTGGTAGATTAAACAAAAAGAAAGAAAGAGAAGACAGACTCCCCCCCCCCCAACACACACACTTGAGATTCTAGGGTATATGCTGATATGGAGAGGTATCTGGATATACGGACCAGCTGAAATCAGCATTAATCGAAGGAAAAGTATTGCATTAAGTACTTGATCCTTAGTGCTTTATTTATCTGGAATAAAGGAATTGCTCGAAAACACTGGTTCTCCACCACGGATGATTTTGCCCCCAGGGGACACTGGGTGCCGTCTGGAGACATTTTTGGTCATCATAGCTGGAGAGGGATGCTCCTGGCATCTTTTGGGTAGAGGTCAGGGATGCTGCTGAACATCCTACAATGCACAGGACAGCCCCCCACTCCCACCCCCGACACACACACATATACACACAGAGAGAGAAAAAAGTTATTTGGCCCAAGATGCCAATACTGCCAAGGCTGAGAAACCTTGCTCTGGGTTGATACTAAATATAGAGCTTTGATTAGTTGACCAAAGATTACTCCTGGCCCAGCTCTGACTCTCCATTACAAGAGACAGTTTTGTCTGTTGTGTTTCCTGCCATTCAATGTCGCTCACAGATATACATAAGTTTATGTAAAAGTATGAAAACATGGGTTGGAAGGAATTACATCATAGCCATGACAGTGGCTGCCTCTTGAAAGTGGAGGAAGAACTGTGAACGGGGATGGAATGAAGAGTATGTCAACTTTATCTCTACAAATTTATTTTACAAAATAAGAGACAAAGCAAATATGACTAACTGGTAATAAGAGTGTCAATTCTGGGTGGTAGATAGGGTTCTTTAGCCAACACTGTAAGTCAGGCACTGTTCTAAGTACTTTACAAATATTAACCCATTTAATCTTTATCGTTATAAATTTTTATAATTGGAGTTATCTGCATTTACAGAGAAGAAAACTGATGCCCAGAGAGGTTAAGTAACTTGCCAAAGGTCACACAGCAAATCCATGTAGAGTCAGGATTTGAACTCAGACACCTGGCTGGATGAGCTATACCACTATCCTGTATTGTCTTTCTGCTTATTATATTAGTCTTTGTGTATTTCTGTATTGTTTTAGTTTCTCCAAAAAATGTTGTTTGGGGGACTGTGGAAAAAGCGCAACAGATAGCAGCTGAGTGCTGGTGTGACTTCAGGCTACAGTGGATTTCATCAGAGTTATGCTTCAGATAAAAACCCCAGCAGCGGTTCACAGTCTTAAACCCCTGGGTTGAACCAAACTGTGTAGAAGACTTGAATACAGCAAGGTGCAGTTACAGAGCTTACGCCACCTCTCCCCTGGGAGCCCCGGGGGGCCGACCTTGATCATGTGCTCCTGGACGCAGAGGGGGTCACTGCTGCCCAGGATGCTGAGCAACTCGTCATCAGAAATGAAGAAGAACCTGGGGAAGGCGTTCCTCTTGGAATCCAAGTAGTCGTTCAGGCTCTTCTGGCACCTCTCCAGGCCCTCGCTGATGTTCTGCAGCTCTCTGAGGCGGTTCGGGGCCTCACAGCATCTCTTGATCACGGGGTCTTTCAAGGTCTCGCCCATGATCTGGACAAAGTCAAGAGGACAGCTGTCAAGCCAGGGAAGCGGGAGCCCGGCTCCTGTCCCAGGTGGGCATCTGCCAGGGTCCAGGCACAACAGAACAAACCCGACAAACCAGAACCCCCGCCTTCAGGGAGGCCAAATTGGCAAAAACTGTTAAGTGTTTAAATAAGCACCTTCAGGGACTTCCCTGGTGGTCCAGTGGCTAAAACTCCACTCTCCCGATGCAGGGGGCCCGGGGTTCAATCCCTAGTCAGGGAACTAGATCCCACGTGCCGCAACTAAAATCCCACATGCGGCAACAAACATCCCGCGTGCCACAATTAAGACCCGGCGCAGCTAAATAAATAAATAAATATCTACTAAAAAATTCAAAATAAATAAGTAAATACTTCCTAACGTACTATATATACATAACTTACTTATTTCCGATGTTTATTTTTTTTCCATCTTCCCACTAGAAGGTCAGCTGCCCTGCCTAGAGATCTTTCTGTCTTTTGTTCAGTGTTTCCCCAAGTGCCTACAACAGTGTCTGCACACAGCAGACCCTCCATCAGCATTTGCTGGATGAATAAAGCCAGCAGTTTCACTCTGAGCAATCTGTTTGCACCTGAATATTCCCCACTCTATATAATGGCAAAAAAAAAATGATAAGAAAGGAAAGGAAACAGTCTAAATGTCCAACGAGAGGGAATCAGGTCAAAATTTGCTGTGACAATTTAGATGTTTATTTATTGAAATATATGATGAGGATGTTAAATTTTAAAAAGATCATACTGATAAGAATGATCCTATTTCATAGAATAATTACATATTTATTGATATGTTTACATAGGAATTAACAAATTCTGGAAAGATACATGTTGAACTATTGAAATGTTTATCTTGGGCATGCGATTGTAGCTATTTTTTCCTTTCTTTTTCTTTCTTTCTTTCTTTTTGCTTTTTTATAATGTCTAAGTCCTTCTATATAATGAATAGGTATCTGTTGCATAATTTTTTTAAGTTTCAAAAAAAGCTTATGCAGATGGATAAGAAAAAAAATCATAAACTCTAATGGACAAAAGAGATCCAAAACGTGAGCTGGCTGCCCGTAACTGGAGAATACAACAGCATCGCTGAGTAGCAGAGTACCTGGGCTTTGAGGTCAGGTGGGCTGGGTGAAAATCCTCGCCCCACTAATTACCAGCAGCAGTGATCACTGGTACCACCCTTTCTGGAAGGACTTTAAAATGAGCATAGTCTCTCATGGGTAATTTACTTGTAAACAATCTATCGTAAGATACCCTAAATACGGAAAAAACTTTAGACACAAACTGCAAATTATTTATGAAAGCAAAGAATTTCGCTTCAAACAAGATGTCCAGTTACTGGACAATAATCAACTAAATTAATGTCAAGCCACTCACCAGAACATATAAAGGCATTAAAACATTTTCTCAGATAGTTTATAATATAAACTATGTTTCTTATAATATTAAGAGAAAATTATAAGATAGGATTATATAAAATATCTTTATTAGTGTGTTTTTAACCCATATACATAGAAAAAAGATAAAAGAAATATATATTAAAGGCAATAGAACTATGGAAGATACATTTTTCCCTGCTTTTCTACATTTTCCCAAGCTTTTTACAGAAGTACTATTTTTTCCTTTTTTTTTTTTTTGCCATGCGTCATGTGGGATCTTAGTTCCCAGACCAGGGATCGAAACCACGCTCCCTGAAGTGGAAGCGCGGAGCCCTAGCCACTGGACCACCAGGGAATTCCCACAAGTACTACTTTTATAATAAAAATAAACATGAAAACCTTCTAGTGCCATAGGCCAGTGGCTTAAGATCAAACAGAAATTTTTACTGAAGAGATTAAGTTCATATATAATGACAGAAAAAATTGAGAAGCTACTAATAGACAAAATACTACATGCAAATACGTAAGTAAAAGTATCTCAAATCACTGTTCTTCTTTCAAGACTAAAATAGAAGCCAGTCACTTGCCCTTTTAAATACTCTATCGATGTTGTCAAACTTCTTTGCTTCATCTGGAAGTTGTGATCTGATATCTCCACCGATAAAGATGCTTTCCAGATACATCCATTTTCTCTGAACCAACATCCAAACCTGTAAATGCACAATGTTATCATCAACACAGGTTCCCAGGTACCTCGAGGTGTGTATGGCAAAATCCCACCTTAACACGGGACAGATTTAAACCAACTCAGGTCAAAAGACTTTCCAGGCAAGAGGGCAGAGTGAGTGCATACACTCCTTTCCAAACGTATAGGAATGATAGAGGAAGCATAGCTAAATATTCTAAAATACACAGCTACACTCAAAAGCAAAAGAAAACTCTCCACCCCAGCCTGGGACAGGGAGGAAGCTTCTAGTTGTGAGCAGGGATTGGAGCCCCGTGACCCAAAGGACAAACTGTGCAGAAGCCCAAGCAAAAACAGATCCAAATACTACATGACCCACAATTCCACTCCTAGGCATAGACCCAGAAGAACTGAAAACGGGGACTCAAAAAGTAGTTGTACACCAACACTTAGAGAAGCACTATTTCATGAACCAAAAGGTGGAAACAACCCAAATGTCCATCAACAGGTGAATGGGATACACAAAATGTGGTCCATCCACACAATGGAATACGATTCAGCCACAAAAAAGAATGAAGCACTGACACATTCTACAACACAGATGAACCTTGAAAATATGATGCTAAGTGAAAGAAGCCAGACACAAAGGCCACATACTATATGACTGCATTTACGTGAAGTACCCACAATAGGTAAATTCACAGAGACAGAAAATAGACTGATGGTTGTCAGAGGCTGGAGGGAGGGGAAGTAGGGAGCAATTGCTGTTTAATGGGCATGGGAATTTCTTTAGAGATGGTGAAAATGTTCTGGAACTAGACAGAGGTGGTGGTTGCACAACACTGTGAATGGACTAAATGCCACTGAACTGTGGACTGTAAAACGGGTAATTGTATGTTCCATAAATTTCATGTCAATTAAAAAATTTTGTCCTAACAAAGAAAAAAAGCAGTACTATATCCAGGCTAACAGATGCCACTAATAAAAAGTAATAGAAAATCGGCACAGCATTGTAAATCAACTACACTTCAATTTAAAAAAATAAATTAAAAGTTTAAAAAAAAGTTTCAGTAATAGACAAAAAACAAATTTAAAAAAGCAAGTGACGGAAGCCCATGCATGACCACACTCCTAGCCAGGGAAGCAGGCCTGGCTTCATCCCACCCCAAGCTCAGGGTGTGGCAAGTATAAGGCACTTGCCTAGGGTCTGAGGAAGAAAACAAGGCAGCCACACAAAACTGGTGAAATGAGCCTGGGTTGCTCACAGAGGTCTGGACACAAAGCAAGAAAGCCCTACACCCCCTAATATAAGAAAAATCAAAGTCACGCAGAGAAAAAAACCCTACCATGAAAGAGAGTCACAAAAAAAAAAAAAAAAAGTGGTGGGGGGGATTCTGTCCTAAGAAAATAAAAAGTAGAAGGAAATCAGAAAAGGGCTTTAAATATGTTTAAATTCTTCAATGTGATACAAGAGGTGAAAGCATTCTTGCAACAAGAACAGGACAGTATTAAACAAGAATAAGGACATATGAAAAAGCACTGATTAGGAGTTGTGGAAATTAAAAATGCATTCATTGAAATTAAAACTCAGATTGATGCTTCTAATCATCCCTCCCCCCAAAATAAATCAAAGACAGAAAAAGTATGAAAGAGGATCATTAGTTTCTGCGCACAAAATATTCTCATACAAAGTTTCCTTCCTGCTATGAATCGGCGCCTTCCCATCTTTCGTGTGTCTTTTTTCTCACCTCAATGACTTCCCCTATTAGAGAAAGCATTTTCTCCCATTTGTGAACAGTCTGCAGAAAAGGCCCCACAAATCTGCTTCCTGAGATGCTTTGCAGGTTGAAAGTGTTGTCATCCAGGCACTGGATAATATCATCAACAGACCCCAAGATGTAGCCTCGCTCCTGGGTGCCTTTGTAATACTTGACCACGGTAAATTTCATATTTTCCCATGTGTCCAGGATTTCCTTCACAGCCTGGTCAGGAATATGAAAAGAATTATTCAGGCACAAGGATTGAGAAAACAGAACCCCAACCCAACAGCAACTTCCTGAGTTTGCCATGGATCAACTCAAACCCAGACTTCCAGTCAGTGTTCCAAATAAGCAGAGATTCTGGTAATCCTAGTCATCATTTACCAAGCACTTGCTCTGGTAAGCACGTGCCATTCACTATCTCCTTAGTCCTCAAAGCACCTCAGTGAGGGAGGGATTATTATTATGCACACTCTACAGAGGTGGGAACTGGGGCTCAGAGAGGGGTTGGCTTGCCACGTTCACTCAGCTACTGAGTGCCAGAACCAGGGTCTAAATTCTGTAATCTGCCTCCAGTCTACATCCTCATGAGATCCTGCCCCTCTGTTCACTCTACTGTTAAGCAAGAAAATCAAATTACAGGGTTTCCCGGGTGGCGCAGTGGTTGAGAGTCCGCCTGCCGATGCAGGGGACACGGGTTCGTGCCCTGGCCCGGGAGGATGCCACATGCCACGGAGCGGCTGGGCCCGTGAGCCACGGCCGCTGAGCCTGTGCATCCAGAGCCTGTGTGTCCGGAGCCTGTGCTCCGCAACGGGAGAGGCCACAACAGTGAGAGGCCCACATACCGCAAAAAAAAAAAGAAAATCAAATTACAAATTAATATGCCTATTTTTATGACATTTTCAAAAACACCCTGTCAATATTTATGCATATGTGTATATAAAAGTATGTGTGTATATAGGTGGTGTATATGTGTGCATATGTATGTATGTATATTATGGGTTATGTATGTGCATGTGTATATTGTGCCTGTGTATACATGTGCATATATGTGTGTGATACATATGTATTTATGTACATGTATATAGGTGCATGTTATGTGTATATATGTGTGGGCATGTATGTATATGGGTATACTACTCATGTATGTGGATGTGCATGTATACGTATTTTATAAATCTGTGTGTATGTGTATCCATGGATATATGTGTACATGTGTACCTATGTGTATACACGTGTATATGCACTTTTTTTTTGGTTGTGCCATGCTGCAGCATGCGGGATCTTAGTTCCCCGACCAGGGATCAAACCCGGGCCCCCTGCAGTGGAAGCGCGGAGCCCTAACCACTGCACCACCAGGGAATTCCCTGTATATGCATTTTAAAGTGTTAAAGGAGGGAATCCCCTGGTGACAGCAGTGGTTAAGAATCTGCCTGCAGGGGACATGGGTTCAATCCCTGGTCCGGGAGGATCTCATATGCCATGGAGCAACTAAGCCCGTGAGCACAGCTACTGAGCCTGCATTCTGGAGCCCACAAGGCATAACTGCTGAGGCCAGCATGCCACAACTACTGAAGCCCGTGCACCTAGAGCCCGTGCTCCACAAGAAGAGAAGCCACAGCAATGAGAAGCCCGCACACCACAACGAAGAGTAGCCCTCACTTGCTGCAACTAGAGGAAGCCCGTGTGCAGCAATGAAGACCCAATGCAGCCAAAAATAAATAAATAAATAAAATAAAAAATTTAAAAGTTTGTTAAAAAAAATAAATAAAGTGTTAAAGGATACACCCTAAAATGTTAATAATTTATCTTCAGGGACCTCCCTGGTGGTCCAGGGGTTAAGACTCCGCGCTCCCAATGCGGGGGACCCGGGTTCAATCCCTGGTCAGGGAGCTAGATCCCACATGCATGCTGCAACTAAGAGCCCACATGCCACAACTAAAGATCCCGCATGCCGCAACTAAGAGCCCACACAGCCAAAAAATTAAATATTTTTTTAAATAATAATAAAAATAATAAAAAATAATAAAGATAATTTATCTTCAGGTGGTAGAATTATGAATGATTTGTTTGTTTTCTCAGTTTTCTACCTGGAACACCCATTATTTCTTTCTTTTTTCTTTTCTAAATATTTATTTATTTATTTATTTTTGGCTGTGTTGGGTCTTCGTTTCTGTGCGAGGGCTTTCTCTAGTTGTGGCAAGCGGGGGACACTCTTCATCGCGGTGCACGGGCCTCTCACTATCGTGGCCTCTCTGGTTGCGGAGCACAGGCTCCAGATGCACAGGCTCAGTAGTTGTGGCTCATGGGCCTAGCTGCTCCGTGGCATGTGGGATCTTCCCAGACCAGGGCTTGAACCCGTGTCCCCTGCATCGGCAGGCAGATTCTCAACCACTGCGCCACCAGGGAAGCCCCCACCCATTATTTCTTTAATAAGTAAGTCAAGAGTGAAACTATAATTAAGAACTAAAACATTTAACTGGGGCAGAAATTCTATTTCTAGAACAGATCATTCTTTCTTGCTCAAACATAACAGGTATCAGAGCAAACGGGTCTTCTCTCTGAACTAAAAAAAAAATTCTTTTTTTTCTGTACCGTTTTACAACTAAAAATAGTCCTACCTTCTCAATGGCTATCTCCTTGATGGCCGACGTCACAATCTCGTTGAGAACATCTGTGCGTGTGTGAAGCTCCATAGCAAACATGTTTTCCAAGGTGAATGTTTCAGTCATTTCAAACATCACGCCTGTTTTCTCCATAAGCTCTTTCCAATGCCTAAAGGTGCATCCACATTAAAACCTTTGCCTACTGAGTTTAGTGATGGATTCAGTTATTCCCTCTTTAACCACAGGATAAAATCCCATTATAAACACTTCTTGTAATGGAACTTGGAAATACGAGTACATCACTGGAATTATCTGTCCGAAGTTTTCCAAGATCCCACTGGCTGCCGGAATTAAACCCAGGAAACAACATCTAGAAGATATTGTCTTAGATGGCTAGTCTTCACTACCACCTAAGAAAATACACAAATTTTCACTTGTTGGTAACTGCCTCTGCACGGTCTCTAGATGGGTGATCCCGACATCTCCTGGATCACTCAGCCTGTCTGAGACCCTGGTGCAAATTATGAGCACTCGTGTGTTGGGTAAACATTCAGCAAGCACTAACTCTGTGCAGGCAGTGGGCTGGCTGCTGGGGGTTCAGAGTGACTCAGAGGCAAGGCCCCTGCCCTGGGGAACACTGCCAGCGACTTGGGGAGACAGTCAGTGACCGATAAAACAAATCTATAAATTAAATAACTGCACACTGTTTCGAGCACTGTGAAAAAAAACGCAGAGTGATAAAGTTAAGAAGGGGGAACAGGACAGACACAGCACCAAGCAGCACTGCTCTTGACCCAATCTGGCCTCCTTTGAAGGTTCACATTTGCCCACTTTTATGGTCCCATGTATATGGGATGAATGCAATAAGGCAGCTAAACATGGCGCTGGACCGGCAGAATGCCAGGTACCCAGCATACAAGCAGTAACCGTAGAATCACTGATTTTTGCTGTGCACAGAGATGGTCAGAAAGGAGAATCTACCGTTTTTTCTCTCTCTAGTCCCAGGTCTAGTGCAGGAGTTGATATAGGAGAATCCTTGTGGTTGATAATTTAATGGAAACTTTAAATAGAAGTGATATTATAGAAATATTACTTGCATATTTCTAGTACTGTATTGCTGTTGGCATCTTGTCCTTCATCATCAGAGCTAAGCAAAGACATATTTTAAAGTAAAAGCTCCCCCCACAAACCTGTCTCTTAAAGCCTCGTGCTTCAAGTCAAGCAGTAAAGGAATCGAGTCTTTGAACGCCTTCATTTTTGCTTCCAGATGGTAGGCTACTGATAGATTTCGGACCTGCCGGGGCAGCTTTCTGAGGGACCTGAGAAAACTTTCAATTCCTTCCTGGAGAAACTGAACATTGAGGTTGACCCAGAGTGTCTGAGACCATTCTTCCTTTGCAACCTGGAAACGGTCAAGAAATACTCCCATCAACAAGACCCCTTTGGAAACTCGAAGGTGGCTTGACCGGGAGAGCGCATTCTTAACCCTTGGTTATTCTCACTTCTCTCCAAATATCATCACCCAGCTCCCCACAACAACCTCAAATCCACAAAGGAAAGATCGATTCCAAGGCTCTAAAACGCAAACAGAACATTCCAACTTTTTGAAGCCCTCACAAAAATAATGCTGTATCCGAGGATGTTTACGATCCAGAAACATGCCTTCCTTTCCTTCAGGGAAAGGGAAGAAGCAGGATGTCAGAAACAGGTATTTGAAAATCAGGGAGTCACTTGGGTCTTAAATATGTACTTCATTCAGGCGCTGTCCTTTTCTGATAAAAGAAGCTAAGGTTACGAAATACCTACAATTTAGATAATCCTGCTTGGTTATCATAAAGAAAAGACTTTGTATTCCAGCTCCCTGAGACTTAATGTAAACAGGACCATCTCGTGTAAAATTTACCATCTTGTAGAACTGGCACTTGCAACCTGTGACATCCAGGCTTGACAGAGTTGCTTGAGTCATGAAATATATTTGACAGGAAATTATGTTAATTGATGAAATACGTGTATGGTAATTTTTTTGTTTTTGGCTGCGTCGGGTCTTAGTTGCGGTGCGCAGGATATCTTTGTTGAGGCATGTGGGGTCTTTCATTGTGATGCACAGGCGCTTGGGCTCTTCGTTGCGGGGCGCAGGCTTCTCTCTAGTTGTGTGCTCGGGGTTTTTTCTCTCTCTAGTTGTGGCATGCGGGCTCTCTAGTTGAGGTGTGTGAGCTCAGTAGTTGTGACGCATGGGCTTAGTTGCCCTGCGGCATGTGGGAACCTAGCTCCCCAACCAGGGATACGACCCACGTCCCCTGCATTGGAAGGCGGATTCTTTACCACTGGACCACCAGGGAAGTCTCGTGTATGATGATTCTTTAAAGTGTAAATGGCACTACATATGATGTATTTACATTTTTTCGTTTCTCTTCTTTTCTTGCCTTCTAGAAAGATATTAAAAGTTCCGTTTTTTGGATTATTTTGAGATGACTCCCATGATTCATTACCTCCTTTTTGCAAAAATTTAATGAGAAACAAATTAGAAAGAAATCATCATGAAATTAAGTACTTCTTGGAGTTTCTACCCCTAAATATACAACCAGTCAGTCATTATCATCATGCCTTTCCTTCATCCACCCTCCATGCCTTTGCCTGACACTCCCTCCACTGAGCGCATTTGTTAAAACCACAACTATGGTTAGGCCCACAACCCCACGTTTATCAGGACCCAACACCTACACCCGGGCAGCCAACCACGACTGCTCAAAACTCAACCTTGCCCACGGCCTCAGTCGAAATCCAGGACCGTGTGGGCACCATCGGTCACCCCGCATCTCCTTGGCCTCTTGCTCCCCATTCTTCTAGAGGGTCATTTCACCCCCATTCCACCATCCTCAACCAGCCAGCATCCCCACCCACGGTCCCCTCTGCTGATGACCTTGCTGTGTACAACCCTGGGGAAGCGGACGCGATCAGAACAGAACATCCAACATCTCCCGCTAGAAGCATCTCTGTGCGTAGGCTCTGTCCTCCCCATATGACGGTCGATGAGTCTGCCTCTTATTTGAGGCCACCTCTTGATCCCATCCCTTTCCCACCTACTCAAGGACACCAGACATGAAGACTCTCTTCTCCCTCCTACTACCTGCATCCCCTCCTTACTGGATCACTCCTATTAGTATACAAACTCACGTTGTAATTTCTCCCACCTTAAAAGAAATGTATCCCGACCCCACGTCCCCTCCACCCATCACTCCTCATCTCCCTGCTTCCCTCCGTAACAAGACTCACTGGAAGAGTCATCTACACTTGGCGTTTCTAATGCCTCTCTTCCCTTTCTCTCTGTTTTTCCTAAGCTTTATGGAGGGTTCACGGGTGTACAATAAGCTACACATATGTCAAGTGTACAGCTGGGTACGTTTTGACATGTGCGCATACCGTGAGACCATCACCTCAGTCGAGATAAGGAACGTATCCATCACCATCACCCTGGGAGGTCTCCTCCTGCATCTCTGTAATCACCCCCTCCCACCCTTCTCCTTCCACCCCACCCCTAGTCAACCACTGACCTGCTTTCTGCCAGGGACATGTACAGTGGCAACCAGGACATTCACAATGTGGGGCAGCCTCACCTCCATCGGGTTCCAGAGCTCTCTCCACACCCCAAATGGAAACCCTGTATTCATTAGCGGTCACTCCCCACGACCTCCTCCCGAGAGCCAAAGTGAGAGTTTCTATGAAATCTGCCCCAGGCTCTGTATGATTGCGGCCTCATAGTCCGCTGAGTTGCATTCCCTCCAGCGAGGCCCAGTCTGTGGGTGGATGCTTACCTTTAGTGCTTCATAGAGCTCGTAAATGGTCTTCAGCCCGCTCATTTCCTTCTGCACTTTTAGCAGCTCCGGGTACATCGTAATTGGAAGATCAAAAAGCTTCTCAGCATTAGCCAGCTCCTGACGGTTCTTTTCGTGTCTCATCAGCTCTTTTTCAAAAGTGGCTAAAAGGTCTACTCCTAGTAAATAAGCCGATAAATGAATGCATACAAAATTTTTAATTTAATTTTTATTTCATATTGGAGTACAGTTGATTTACAATGTGTTCGTTTCAGTGCACAGCAAAGTGATTCAGTTATACATATATCTATTCTTTTTCAGATTCTTTTCCCATATAGGTTATTACAGAGTATTGAGTAGAGTTCCCTGTGCTATACAGTAGGTCCTTGATTATCTATTTTATATATAGTGGTGTGTATAATCCCAAAATTCTAATTTATCCCTCCCCCCTCCAACTTTCCCCTTTGGTAACCATAAGTTTGTTTTTGAAGCCTGTGAGTCTGTTTCTGTTTTATAAATAAGTTCGTTTTGAATACATACAATTTTAAGGTATACAAAATTGAATAAGAAATCATGAACAATATGCAAAACTATCATCTCATCCATAGAAGCCAACCGGGAAGACAAACTTAGAATGACCAGACTTTATCTTGCCATCATTCTAACTAAAACCAGAGGGCCAGTTGCATGGGCAAGCTCCTCCAGTTAGGAAGTTCTGTCTCCTGAGCGCTCTCGCTCTAAGTGGTCTCAGCTTGGCCTGCAGATTAGAATCCCCACGGGAGCTTTAAAAACCTTGAAGTCCAGACCACTCCCCAGACCAGTGGAATCAACTCTGTGGGCCTGGTGCCCAGGCAGAAGTGGTTTTTAGAGATCCCCAGAGGAACCCAGTGTACGGGCAAGGTTACACACCACTGCTCCATCCCATCTTCCCATAAAATTCTTAAGCAAAACACATTCAAATGCCTCAGTAAGACCAACGTGAATACCCTTACCTCTATCAAGATCTTCACCAACAGAACCAGGGCCTTCATGATAAAAACGTCTTGCAAAGCCCTCTATCTGCTGTCTGTAGTTTAATATTTCACCTCGAGTGATCTGAGAAAAGCAGGGTTGTGTTAGTTTAGCCCACTGGTTATTTTTCAACATCTTTACTCGGAAAGTAAGGCGTTTCAAGGTACCTCTGTGAACGTTCTCTTTATACCTCCCAGAGTATGCTCCACATTCAATGCATCATTAAACAGATTTGACCACATGCTCTCAATCTTGTCAACCAGTTCTTTCTCTGCATCGGAAGGCTAAAAAAAAAAAAAAAAAAATGAACAAACAATAAATGATCAGCAGTTTGGAAATGAAACTTCCAGTCAAAGCTTCTGCTTTCCAGGACTTCCGCTTCTGCGTAATGGCAGGCTAGGTCATTTGAACAAATGCTGGTTGAATTATACAAATTAGATATTTATAATAAAAATAAAATCAGGAGAAAATAATTTTTTAAAAGAGATAGATGACATAGGCATAAAGAGAGAGAAATAACCTAGAGAGATAAACCCTTCATAAAGTAAAACCAAGCTTCAAATCAACCTCATCTCTGATTAAAATAAGGTTATCTTGACCTGTTAACACACCCAGCTGTGTTGTCATAAGCAAAACTAAATCCCCTATGATGAAACATCTGGAGCCTCAAATTCTCCCTACAATTTGTCATATATGATGTCCAGAACTCAATCAGAAATAACAGGACGATAAGGATACAAATGACTTGAAGGAAACCAAGAGATACACAGACAGTATAAGCAGACAGTAATGGAGTTCTAAGACATAGAATTCTAAATAATGTTACTTGATAAAGAAAACAAAAGACAGAACTGAAAATTTTGACTTTATTTTAATTATAAAAATATAAATTTTGCATACTGTGCGTTTTTCTTTTTACCTTTGGAGGATGCTAGAGAACTAATTTATTATTCTGAAAACATGTAATTACAGGGTAAATAACCTGCCCTTGTTATATAAACTGTATCTCAGGGTAAACAGATAGTTTTTAAGGAAAAGTTTCTTTTTTCATTTTTATTATTTTTTTATTGAAGTATAATTGACAATACTATGTTAATTCCAGGTGCACAACATAGGGATTCGTTATTTCTATACACTACAAAATGATCGCCACCACTGTGCATTTTCTGATGAAAGGATCTCTAGCTTTCAGCCAAGGCTAATGCTCAGTGAAGGTGATTAAAGCACTCAAGCAGTGTAAATTCTGAAATACAAATTTTATGCAAATTCAGGCTTATAACAGCTCTTTGTTTCTCCCTTCTACTTTGTTTTTCCAGTGGATTCTTTTCTAGGTATTATGTGATGCAGAGCACGCAAAATTTTGCATACAATTTCAAGGAGATCCCAGACACCCTCAAACTCATCCACAGACTTTCTAAAGGTCTTTGAAACACACATTTAACAACTCTAAATAAAGACAATTGAATTATTATCTTCTACCAGTTTCTTTTATCGTCTTATCTCTCTTCTTCCCCCTTATCATTTTTGCAACAGCCATTTATTTATAAAAGAAAATTAACATAAAAAAAAAGAAAGAGGGGCTTCCCTGGTGGCGCAGTGGTTGAGAGTCCGCCTGCCGATGCAGGGGATGCGGGTTCCTGCACCGGTCCGGGAAGATCCCACATGCCACAGAGCTGCTAGGCCCATGAGCCATGGCCGCTGAGCCTGCGCTTCCAGAGCCTGTGCTCCGCAACAGGAGAGGCCACAACAGTGAGAGGCCCGCGTACCGCAAAAAAAAAAAAAAAAAAAAAGAAAGAAAGAAAGAAAGAGGGAAAACCAAAACAGTGTGCAGTTACAGACCAGTCGACAAAAAACACTATTTGATCCATGCAAGATCGAGAAATAATCTCTAAGTTGTCATTATTCTAAATAACCATGCTTTACATTTAAATTTTATTACTTAAAGTCATAAACAATTGACTTTATTGTATATTTGAGAAGTCTTTCTGAAAAGGGCCTTAGAATTCAACCCAGCCATAAAAAGCTTCAGAAAAGAGTTCGCTTAAAATAAAATAAAAGCAACTATTAAAGAAATTTTGTGCATATCCTTTTGGGTGTATTGAGAAACAAATTAATATGCAAGTCATTTTTGGTGGGTCTATATACTACAAATTTTCTATGCAGTAAACATGGTTTATATATAAACTGTAAATTTATCCAACTAATTTATTGAAATAATTCCAGTGAATTGGAACTGCTAGGACTAAGGCTATCCAAAATTTATAGTTTGAGTTCAAACTAGATTTCCCCTACTATTAATATATAGATGGGACCTCATCAATCTTGTCCCCCAGTGTTTATGTGGGTCTGTTTCCTAAAGCTGTATAAATGTTAGCTTTTTAATCTTTGGTAATATGATATTACAAAGAAATGGCTTTTCTTCTGTTATTGTTCAGCTCAGTCATCTTCATAGATGCTTAATCCTTACTAGTCACTTGTGTTATTTCATTTTCTTCCATTGTTTTTTTTTTTTCCATTTCCCTTGGTATATCATTGTCTTTGTTACTGGTTTGTAAGAACTCATTTATGACTAAGGATGTTAACCATTTGTCATGCAATACAAATGAAATACCATATTTTACTGCCATCAATTTAATATGGTGTTTTGTATTTTGGTTGTATATTAAAATATAATCATGTTGTATTTTTAAAAAATAAAATAGGGCTTCCCTGGTGGTGCAGTGGTTGAGAGTCCGCCTGCCGATGCAGGGGACACAGGTTCGTGCCCTGGTCCGGGAAGATCCCACATGCCGCGGAGCGGCTGGGCCCGCGAGCCATGGCCGCTGAGCCTGCGAGTCGGAGCCTGTGCTCCACAACGGGAGAGGCCAAAACAGAGAGAGGCCCGTGTACCGCAAAAAAATAAATAAATAAAGTAAAAAATAAATAAAATAGGAACTTCCCTGGCAGTCCAGTGGTTAGGACTACACGCTTCCACTGCAGGGAGCACAGGTTCGATCCCTGGTCAGGGAACTAAGATCCCACATGCCGCACAGTGCAGCCAAAAAAATTTTTAAATAAATAAATAAACAAAAACACACAAAGGAAGGAAGGAAGAGAGGGAGGGAGGGAGGGAGGAAGGAAAGAAGGAAGGAAGGAAGGAAGGAAGGAAGGAAGGAAGGAAGGAAGGAA
>NW_021703765.1:80955827-80973315 GCF_005190385.1 Monodon monoceros | reverse complement strand
GAAGGAAGGAAGGAAGGAAGGAAGGAAGGAAGGAAGGAAGGAAGGAAGGAAGGAAGGAAGGAAGGGAGAAAAGGAAAGAGTTCACTTACAGAGAGACTGTACATCGCCATGGTGCGATACCTCTCCTGGACATCCCGGTATCTTAGTTCCATCACTAAAGATTTACTTTTAATTTCTGCAATTGTTGCAAGGACAAACTTGAGATCTTCAAGGGTACTGGGGCTCTTCTTCAGGTTTTTGGTCAGGAACTATAAAAGAGAGTTCAAAGTGACACTGAATAAGCATAGAGGAAAAAAAATATAGCGCTGAATGAAGCCCAGAAGATCATGAAACCCAGGGCCCTACTACCTCTATCTCCTCATGCAGATTATGGAGCTCCTCTCTGGCTGACTCATTAAGGAGCTTCCCAAGTGAAACCACCCAGGACTTGGCATTTTCCTGTACGGTGTTCGCCAGGGGTCCAAGCTGAAGGCGGATGCAGTGCTCATCCTTGATCAAGGAGTGATGCATCACTTCAGAGGCGATCCTGGAATAGAACTGCAACTTCTCATCATAGGCAACACAAGGGGGCTTCTTGGCTGCAAACTTCTCCATCACGATGGCTTTGTCCAGTTTCCAGAGCGGTCGGTACCGCTTCCATTTCTGCAGGTACTTCATAAGATTGATCAGAATCCTGTGGACGTTTTGGGGGATCATAACGGCCTGCTCAATTATCTGAGGGTTCTGAGAAATATCATTGTAAAAGTTGATTATAACAAGTTCTTCTTCCTCTCCCTTCTGAGGGGGGCATTCTATGCAGCTGCCATTCATCCAGCGAACAAAATTCTGGCAAAATAAGAATTGGGGGAAAAAAGACAGTCCTTCAGTATCTATTTTGCTTCCTATGTACATATCATGTTCAGTAATAAGTCTTGCTAGTAAGGGATCTCACTTTATTATTGATAAGCTGTGCTAGGTTGCAAAAAATCACCACAATCCTTTGTTCCTTCCATCAAGAGATTCTGTCTGTTGACAAAACGGTCTATCGGGAGTACCTATTTTCCCACTCTGGGCTAGCCTGTGACTTGACCAACAGATAGGGGAAGTGGCATTATGCAAGGTCCAAGCCCAGGGCTCAAGTAGCCCAGCAGCTTCTACTCTCATGCTCTTGAAACCTTGCAGCCACCAGATGCACGAGCTTCAGCTAGCCTACGTGATGATGGAGCCCCAGGAGAACCGAGGCTCCCCAGGCAACAGCCAGCCAATCATCAGACATGTGCTTGAGCACAGCCAAGTTTGGGTGTATAAAACCACATTAGTTTCCAGTGTCCCAGCACAAATCTGTCATTGGACGTCTCCCTGCTGTATAGTCAAGAGCCCCTCTTCTTTCAAGCAAACCATGGGTGGTTATACATAACATCTCTGAACCATAGTCTGGCCACCTGTAGAATGGGAATAACAACAATTACTAATTCTACTGCTCACTGTAACACTAATACCAAAACTGATAGCTAACGTTTATTTAGAGCTAACTGCCAAGTACTGTGTTAAATGCTCTACGTGTTATGCCATTTAATTCTCCCAACCCACTCTAGAACATGGATTGTATTATCATTTCCACTTAATAGATGAGGTAATTCGATCCTAGTTTAAAACTTTTGCTCATTGTTTTCAGTCATGAAATATGAACCCTGAAGCTCAAATAGTGCAGTCAAGCCGACTTAAGTCACCTTCACCGTACGTGTTTATCTGCAGAGATGTTTGTTAATGAAAGGCATTTCCAACACTTTCCAAGAGGACAGGTAAAAATTCTTTTCATTTAAAACAAAGCATTGATAAAAATATAATAAAAATAAATAAAAGAAAGCATTTATGAAGATAAAATAACAGTCTTCACCACAAAGCCTCAAGCCCATCTATGGCAGGGGTGGGAATAAATTGGCAAGAAAAACTAGGATTAACATCCATAATGTTTCACAAAGAGTCTCTCCTATTTATTTACCCCTTGGAGATTGTTTTGTTTTCCTGTTTAAAGACTTGGTAATGTAACACCTAAAAGTTAAGAGAATGTATATGACCGAGGTTTAATAAATGACCTATTTGCATAGATTATAAAACATGTGCAATTTATTCATTAATTTCCAAGTACAGTGAAATGAAATTCCCTATTTGTAATATCTACACTTAGTTTTATGCTAAAAAACATGCCTGAGGGCTTCCCTGGTGGCGCAGTGGTTAAGAATCTGCCTGCCAATGCAGGGGACACGGGTTCGAGCCCTGGTCTGGGAAGATCCCACATGCCACAGAACAACTAAGCCCGTGTGCCACAACTACTGAGCCTGAGCTCTAGAGCCCGCGAGCCACATCTACTGAGCCCACGAGCCACAACTACAGAAGCCCACGTGCCTAGAGGCTGTGTTCTGCTACAAGAGAAGCCACCGCAATGAGAAGCCCACACACTGCAATGAAGAGTAGGCCCCGCTCGCCGCAACTAGAGAAAAGTCCACGCACAGCAACGAAGACCCAATGCAGCCAAAAATAAATTAATTAATTAAAAAAAATTTTTTTAAATACCTGAGATATGTTTGACTTTCTGAACAAACCAAGTGAAAAGAAAGATATTAGTGTCTTGAGGGGGTGTGACATCTCTTATGCGCAAAGATGGCCCTATTTTCCCAATGTTGGTAAGACGTAAACTTTGGGTTATTTGCCAACTGACAGTCATTTGACAAGCACTGACTGAGTGCCAATTATGTGCTAGGCGCTGTGCGAGGTGCTGGGGGCTCCAGAGTGAACAGACACACAAAGTTCATGGTATTGTGGAACTTGCATTCTGGTGGCATGAGCTAGTCAAAGCATGAACGAGCACGTAAATAAATAAGAAAAGGTCAGATAGTGATATGGGCTAGGAAGAAGATGGAGTAGGGTGATGTAATAGAGAAGGACCGGAAGGGGCCAGCAGGTCAAGGTCTGGGGGGCAGAAGGTTCCAGGCAGAGGGAACAGGGGTGCCGCTATTTCAAGGAGGAAGTGGTGTTACCTGCTGGAGGTGCATTAGGCTGGGGCACAGTGGGGTGTGTACAGGTAGGAGCTGAACAGAAAGGTAGGCAGGTGCTAGATTGCAGAGGGGCTCATAGACCAGAATGAGGAGTTTGGATTATGTTCTAAGTGCAACGTGAAGTCATCGGGGGCTTTTATACAGGGATGACATGAAACGATTCACATTTTTAAAGGATAATCCTGACCACCTGTGGACACATTACTGCAATAGTTCAAGTGAGGGACGATGAACTTGGGATGGACTGGTAACGTGGAAAAGGAGAGAAGAGGGGAGATCAGAGGCGTGTTTGGGGGAGCGAGTCAACCAGACTTACCGATGGGCTGGATATGGGTGGACGGGAGAAAAGAGGGATCAAGGATGGCTCCCAGGGTTTTGACTCAACCCCTTGGGTGGATGTTGGCGCCGTTGCCTGAAGTAGGGAAAATGGGGGCAGGACCAGGCTGCATGTTGGAAAGCGAAGAATTCCATCTTGTACTCGCCAGGTCTAAGGTTCAAGGGGAGACAGCCGGTCGGCGACTAGAAACATGTGCTGTGTAGTAGAGAATTCTGGGTTGGAGATGGAAATGTGGTGGGCTTGCCTCCATAGGGTTGGTAATAACGGCCATGGGACCGGTCGTGAGGATGCACAAAGAAGATAAAGAGAGGTGAGAAGGGAGCCGGCATCAAGCCTTGGGACACCCCCAAACTTCAGAGATTTACAGAGGAGGAGCCAGGAAGAGACTAAAGCGGTCTGGACAAAGGACAGGGTGGAGCCTGTGTTCTTGACCTCCTGGGTCCCCTGCTGTCCGCAGCTGGCAGGCCCAGCCCTCTGTGACAAGGGGTCAACCAGGAAACAACACACAGTTCCGATCCTACCTTGGTCACCTCCACACAACTTCGGACACAGTGGACGCACATCTTGTCAATCTCACTTGCGCTGGGGTGCAGGATGATCTCGGGCGCTGTCAAAATGGTTTCCGTTTGGAACAAAGGGACGTTTCCAAGGATTAAAGAATTAAAAGACTGCAAATTCCTAGGAGGAGTTAATAAAACAGACTCAGTACTCAGCAGCGTGAAAGATATCCGACAGCGGGTGAAAATGGCTAGAGTCCCAGCCGCCACCTATAAAAAGCCTGCGACAAGGAATAACACATTCTACGGCTGTAATGGACAGTGTGGGATGAGTTTCATTATGTACCCTTTTTATGGCCCAAATTTTACAAATAGTTCATTTCTACTTTGGGGAAGTTAGAATACCTATTAGTTGGAAGATACTTAGTAATGGTAACTCCAAAAAGCTGTTTGACTCTGGTTCAGGAAAAATGAACACTCATGTCCCCACTCCACCTGGCCCACCAGACTCTGTCCTTTCCAGGATTAAATCAGGGACAACACAGGGATGGACACTTCATTAGCCTGCAAACCAGTCTTCCTCTTCCCCCCATCCCCAATTCAGTGATTCCTACAGCCAGAGAGAGTGTATAAAACATGCAACTCGGGTTTCCCTGGTGGCGCAGTGGTTGAGAGTCCGCCTGCCGATGCAGGGGACACGGGTTCATGCCCCGGTCCGGGAAGATCCCACGTGCCGCGGAGTGGCTGGGCCCGTGAGCCATGGCCGCTGAGCCTGCGCGTCCGGAGCCTGTGCTCCGCAACGGGAGAGGCCACAACAGAGAGAGGCCCGCGTACCGCAAAAAAAAAAAAAACAAAACCAAAAAAACCCATGCAACTCTTCTCTCTCTGAGAATAAATGCAAGCTGCTTCCAGGCTCTTCACGATCTGGTCCCTGCCTGCTCAGCTTCCTCTCCCACGCACTCCCTTCACTCTCTTTATTCCTTCCTTCTGTTCCTCCCACGTGGCCTCCAGGTCTGTACACTGGCCTTTGTCTTCCCCCAGGAAGCTCCTCCCCTTCCAGCTTTGCTCCTTAGCTTCAGGGCTCCGCTACAGCATGGCCTCTCCGTGGCCTTTCTTGACCACCCAATCACAACAGCCCTTCCAGTCTCTCCCTGGAACATTATTCTGCTTTATTTCTTTCACAGAGAATATCTATTTCCTTGAGTCTTGCATCTCTCTCCTATGAGGATGGAGAAGCTCCAGAAAAAGAGGGGCTTTATCTGGTCCAGTGCCTGGTCCAGTCCAGGCTCTAATAAACCTTGGAATGAATGAGTGAGTGAATAGATGGATTGATGGGTAAATGGATGAATGGATCAAGGGAAAACGTAGTGTATTAGAAAGAGAAAACTCAGGAGGTAGCCCTGTACGAGGGGCTGCTGTTTTCTTTTCTCGGCTGTGCCAGGCGGCTTGTGGGATCTTAGTTCCCCAACCAGGGATCGAACCGGGGCCCTTGCCAGTGAAAGCGTGGAGTCCTAACCACTCGACCGCCCGGGAACTCCTAAGGGGCTGCTTTAAGAGTCAAAGTTAGAAGCAACATTAAAAAACAAATGAAATATGTAGAAAACAGATTTATTTAAAGGATCAATGAAGTGAGTTTGTCAAACTGCATCCAGGGGACTCCCCTGGTGGTGCAACAGTTAAGAATCCACCTGCCAATGTAGAGGACATGGGTTCGAGCCCTGGTCAGGGAACTAAGATCTTGCATGCTGTGTGGTGCAGACAAAACAATTTTTTTTAATTTTTTAAATTGAATAATAATAATAAAATAACAAAAATTTTTAAATCATAATGAAGAAGAAGTTTTTAAAAAACAACAAAAAATGAAAGAGGAAAGAGAAGAGGAAAAATACTTTTTCAGGAGGCTAAGATCAGAAGGGAAACTAGAGAAACTTCTTCTGGGGTTCTTCATAAAAAAAACATACGGGACTTCCCTGGTGACTCAGTGGTTAAGAATCTGCCTGCCAATGCAAGGGACACAGGTTTGAGCCCGGGGCCGGGAAGATCCCACATGCCACAGTGCAACTAAGCCTGTGCGCCACAACTACTGAGCCTGCACTCTTGAGCCCGTGAGCCACAACTACTGAGCCCATGTGCCACAACTACTGAAGCCTGCGTGCCTAGAGTCCATGCTCTGCAACAAAAGAAGCCATCACAATGAGAAGCCTGCGTACCACAACGAAGAGTAGCCCCTGCTCAATGCAACTAGAGAAAGCCTGTGCGCAGCAACAAAGACCCAAAACAGCCAAAAATAAAAATAAATAAATTTATTAAAAAAAGAAAACATATGATAAAATGAACACCACCCTTGTCAATATGGAGGTAATAGCAACAGTGATGAATTTCATAGGCCGGTTTTTTAGAAGGACCCTAAGCCAATGTGAAGTCCAGGCACTTAGCTCTCGGCCAGTCTGAGCTGCAGAGCTGTGGAGCTCCAGGAGGGAAGGGACAGCCTCCATGTGTCTGAGGCGGGCACACACAATAAGCATTCAACACATACGTGATGCCCATTCTGGCCAGGGGTTACTTTAGACCTTCGGGAAGAGTTCATGCATCATATATCCTTCAAATCAGCCTCTCTCAGTGTAAGTGAAGGCATCATCTGGGATTTTGTTAAATACTGAGTGACAGCAATTCTCTGTTGCCCGTTGAACACAGACATGTGTATGTTTTTCAGACAGTGGGGAGAGGGATAATTTCCTTTTCTGGATGTTGAGGGACCTAACAAGAACATGAGCCAATATGACACTTTGTACTATAGTATCACCACAAATTACAATTCTGCCCATAATGAACCTCTTATTCACCAGAATTTCCTATTATTATCTTTTAAAGGTTATTTGTTGGGACGTCCCTGGTGGCGCAGTGGTTAAGAATCCTCCTGCTGGGCTTCCCTGGTGGCGCAGTGGTTGAGAGTCCGCCTGCCAATGCAGGGGACACGGGTTCGTGGTCCGGTCCGGGAGGATCCCACATGCCGCGGAGCGGCTGGGCCCGTGAGCCATGGCCGCTGAGCCTGCGCGTCCGGAGCCTGTGCTCCGCAACGGGAGAGGCCACAACAGTGAGAGGCCCGCATACCGCAAAAAAAAAAAAAAAAAAAAAAAAAAAACATGCAATATGAACATTAACTTACTTCAGGATGAGCTTTGTCAAGACCTCGTAAATTCTATTTTCCCAGTATTCGTAGTAGGAGGCCAGCTTGGGGGCCTTGCCCGTGTTGGTGTGGATAACCAGCCCCTCGACTCTGGTCAGTAGAGGCCCAATGGCAAGATACCACCTGACCATGTGGTCCACATCTTTGGCCCTTTCTTGTTCAATGTGCTCAAAGAATTCCTTCATGCCTGCAGTGGAAGACACCTGTTACAGCTCTTCACAAACACGGGAAGGGACATTACTCAAGAAGCAACCCAAACATTAGCTGTATATCTTGCAAATATGAAAGCAGCCTCCAATCTTGACCAAAAGCAGAAAATAAATCAACACCACCCGAAGCGAGACACATCCAAAGCAAAAAATACATGACAACATGGGAATGAATGCCACTTGTGCATGCTTTGCCTTTGGGCAATCTTGCTTGTCTTAAATTGCTTGTTAACTCATCCTGAGCTCCTTGTTGATTCGTCCAAGACAGCTTAAAATCCCGTTTGAACAAGTAAATGTGAGCCCATAAAACACAGTTCACCATACTGTTACAAAGTTATTGACAAAAGTACTATTGATGTTCATAGACTCAGGAATTTGTAAAACTATGTAAGCGATATATAAAACACGGCAAAAAGTAAGAATTACCCATGATCTTTTCAAGTAAATGACTGAGATCATGAGGCATGTTTTTATTCCATTTGTGGAGTAAACTCGTGTGTGTGTGTGTGTGTGTGTGTGTGTGTGTGTGTGTGCGCACAACCATACCCAAGAGGTTTTTCCATTCCTTCCATAATCAAAGAAACAAGAAGTCAGATCTACCTGGGAGATCTTCCTCACTTTTAGGTGCTGGATACTTAAAGAGATTTATGGATTCTATTAAGGTAAGTCTGGAAGAAATGTCATCTGCATTCTTATGAATCTGGTGGACGAGGGACTCAAATTTCCCAACGGCCTGTTTGCACCGAGTTATGTAGTCAGCAATACCTTCGGAGAAAAAGACAAAGAACAAAAGAAAGATAGCTGGCTTTCAACTCTTCCTTTCCATATCCCTCCCGCCAACATCCCTTCACAGGAAGGATCGTGCTCCTTCCATCCCCTTGGGTCTTTGAGGTGACAAAGATCCACGTGGTCCCTGGGGACTGGAACAAGGAGCCAGCGCTCAGGATCAACCAAACGATACATTTCTTCTGTTTGCTTTTTAGCATCATCGTATCTGAAGCGCGGTGGGGAGAAAAAGGAGGTACAACCCTCTTGCCTTCTCATTGCCATGGCAACACAAACCCTCCACTACATGCAACCCTGCCTGCAGTTAGGCAACCCTCTGGCCTGTTGCTTAGAAAAGTAAACAGCAAGAATGTGAACAGTAAACCCGAGTTAAGCACTTATGATCAGTTGGGCGATGGCCTAAGCATGTGACATTGATTACACGGTTGAATCCTTACAACAGCCCTATGAATCGGGTACTAAGATTATGCCCATTTTAGAGATGAGGAAACGGAGCCTCCGAGAAGTTGAGTCACATGGGTAGAAGCTGGACTTTTAATCCAGAGGTTTCACGCTGGAAGCCACAGTCCAAACACACATGTTCTCTGTACAAAGGAGAAGGGAGGAAGGGGAGAAAAGGAAATGACAACGAAAAACAGGGAGAAGATTTGGCGCAAGGGAAGGGAAAGAGGAAGAAGGAAAAAAATAACATAAATGCCTTGTTTATTTTTAAAAGTAAAGGAAGAATAAGTATGTACTTTTCCTTATTACTCCTGCTAAATACAACTAAGAACCCTGCACATTAGCCATAAAACAAATATAAGACGCTGAAAGGGGGAGAGACAGCCAACCAGCGGGGACCCCAGGATCCGAGGAATGATGTGGTGATGAGGGCCCTGGGATCTTTTTCCTGGGATCTATATCCCAGACCTGGAGCTGAAGGAGCCAGCGACCCATAAGTTCCCATGGGTACAGACACACATGCACCCAAAAAAGGCCTCAAGAAAATCCTGTTTTCTCTGACCAAAGGACCAGGAAAGGGACACCCTAGCAAGACAAAATTTTAGACAATAACTGCTCTGCTCCAGCCAAACACCACAGATAAAAATGTGACCCTGCCCTCACCCATGCCAGAAGGGCCAGGTGGAGGGGGCCTAGACTTCCACCCTCAGAATGTTATAATGAGGTGCCCCAAACCCCTGTCCCCTTATGCCTGCCGTGGTGGCATCAGAGGAGGCCATGGAGGTAGATGGGACTTTCACCTCCAAGGTCCAGCCACGAGCACCGCCCCCTGCCACCCCACAGTGTCAGTGGAGACTGCAGGGGGGCTGGGACCCCCACCCCTCCCAGCAGTTATGTGGAGCTTCCCCTCGACTGTCAGTGAAGGCTGACTAGGGAACCTGGATTTCTACTTCCACCTGACAGTAACAAAGGGGAAATCAAGATATTCTCAGAAGGGAAACTAGGTACTTACGTCACCAGCAGACCTATGCTGCTACAGCATAGGATGTAAGGATGGCCACAGGAAAAAGGACGGCCACAGGGAGTTTTGTAAACAGAAAGGACCCAGTAAGAGAAAGACCCTGGGAACATCAGGGAGGAAGAACGAGCACAGTAGGTAAAAATATAGGAAAATACAATCGTTTTTTCCTTCTCTTCTTGAGCTTCCTAACTTAGGTTTGATGGTTGCAGCAAAAATTATAACACTGTCTGTTGTGGTCCAAAATGTATTTAGAAGAAATATTTAAGATAATTATATCATAAGTGGGAGAGGGTAAGGGGAGTTAAGGTTTCTATACTTAACTCAAACTGGTAAAATTCTATAGATTTCTATACTTCACTCAAACCAGTAAACTGTAATGTTATGTATATGTCACCTAGAGCAACCACTAAAAAAACGCTATAAGAACACTATAGATAAATCAAAATGGAATTAGAGAAAATGTTCAAGTGGCCCATGGAAAGGCAAGTAAAAGAAAAACAGAGAAACAAAAAGAACAAGCAGAAAACAAAAAGATTGACAGACTTAAGCCCTAACAAATCAATAATTACACGAAATGTAAATGGTCTAAATGCACCAAGACGGAGTAGGTTAAAAACATGACCCAACTATATGCTGTCTACAAGAAACTCATTTCAAATACAATTCCATCAGCAAGTTGAAAGTAAAGGATGGAAAAACATATACTGTGCAAACATTAATCAAAGGAAAACCAGAATGGATATATTAATATTAGGTAAAGTAGACTTTAGAACAAGAAAATTATCAGAGAGAGTTGAATATTATATAATGATTAAAGGGTTTAATTCATAAGAAGACACAGCAATCCTAAACTTGTATGCATCAAAACAACAGAATTGTAAAATATGTGAAGTAAAAAATGATAGGCCTGAAAAAAGAAATAGGTAAATCCATGATTATAATTGGACATGTCAACATTCCTCTCTCAGTAATTGACAGAACAACTAGACAGAATATCAACAAGGATATAGAAAAACTCAACAACATCATGAACCAACAACGTTAATCAACATTTATAGAACGTTCTACTCAGCAAGGTAGAATACATATTCTTTTCAAGTGGCCACAGAACATAAAACAAGATAGACTATATCCTGAGCTGTAAAACAAACCTCAACAAATTTAAAAGAATTGAAATTATACTGAGTATGTTCTCCAACCACAGTGGACTCAAATTACAAAACAATGACAGAAAGATAACAGGGGAAATCTCCAAACACCTCGAAACTAAACAACACACTTTTAAATAATCCATGAGTCATGGAGGAAGTCTCAAGGGAAATTTTTCAAATACACTTAATTGAATAAAAATTAAAATACAACTATCAGAATCTGTGGGACACAGCTAAAGCAGTGCTGACAGGGAAATTGATAGCACCAAATGCATACATTAGAAAAGAGGAAAGATCTCAAATCAATGATCTAAGTTCCCACCTCAAGAACCTTGAAAAAGAAGAGTAAGATAAATCCAAAGCAAGCAGAAGGAAATAATAAAGATAAGCAGAAATCAGTAAAATTAAACACAGAAAAACAACAGATAAAATCAATGAAACAAAGAGCTCCAGTAAAACTGACTAGTCATTAGCAGGACTGAAAAGAAAAAAAAGAGAAGACACAAATTAACCATATCCAGAATTAAATAGGAGGGATCACTAAAGATGTACAGTCTTTAAAAAGATAATAAGGGAGCAACAAGAACAACTCTGCACAATAAATCTGACAACTTAGATGAAACGCACCACTTCTTTGAAAAGCACAAGCTACACAACTCACCCAATAGGAAATAATCACTTGAAAAGTCCTATAACTATTAAGGAAACTGAATCTGTAATTTTAAAACAAACAAAAAAAGAAGAACAAAGAAAAGAAATCACTACACAAAAACCTGCACATGAACATTTTTAGCTTTATTCATAATTGCCAAAATGTGGAAGCAACCAAGATGTTCTTCAACAGGTGAACAGATAAACTACAGTACAGCCACACAATGGAATATTATTTGGTGATAAAAAGAAATGCGCAATTATATGGAGGACCTTAAATTTTATTGCTAAGTGAAAGAAACCAATCTGAAAAGGCTGCACACTCTATGATTCTAATTATATGACATTCTGGAAAAGGCAAAACTATAGAGACAATAAAAAGATCAGTGGTTACCAGTCTACCCAATTTCAAGACTTACTCTGTAGCCACAATAATTAAGGCTTCAAGGCCCTGTGATATTGGGGGGACAGACACATAGATCAATGGAACAGAATAGAGAACCCAGAAATAGACCCATACAGATATGCTCAACTAGTTTTTGACAAAGGTGTAAAAGTGATTTAATGGAAAAAGTTAGCCTTTCCAACAAACAATGCTACAACAATTGGAAAAAAAATGAACCGTAACTTAAGTCTCTCACTTTGTACAAAAAAAAAAAAAAAAAAATCAAGATTGATCACAGTCTTAACTGTAAAACATAAAATTATAAAATATTTAGAAAAAATAGAAAAATTTGGGGATCTAGGGCTAGGCAAAGAGTCCCTAGACTTGACACCAAAATCATGATCCATAAAAGGAAAAACTGATAAATTGGACTTCATCAAAATAGCTCTTGCTAAGGTGCTATTAGGAGAATGAAAAGACAAGCTACAGAGTGGGAGAAAGTATTTCCAAACCACATATCCAATAAAGGACTAGTATCTACAATACATAAAGAACTCTCAAAGATCAACAGTAAAAAAGCAAGTGATACAATTAGAAAATGGGCAAAAGAACAAAAAAAAGACATTACACCAAAGAGGATATATAAAGGCAAACAAACACATCATTAGCCATTACAGAAAAATGCAAATCAAAACCACAATGAGCTATCATTACACAGCTATCAGATGGCTAAATTTTTAAAAATAGTGACAATACCAAAGGCTGGCCAAGATCTAGAGACAGTGAAATGTATATTGCTGGTGAGAATGTAAAATGGTACAGCCACTCTGGACAACACTATGACATTAAAAAAAAAAAAGACTAGACAAACAACTAATGAATATAACAAAAAAGAAGCAGACTCACAGATATAGAGAACAACCTAGTAGTTACCAGAGGGATAGGGAAATGGGGAGGGGCAATATAGGTAGGGGATTAAGAGGTACCAACTATTATGTATAAAATAAGCTACAAGGATATATTCTACAACACAGGGAATACAGCCAATATTTTATAATAACTATAAATCGAGTATAACATTTAAAACTTGTGAATCACTATACTGTATACTATACTGTATATATAACTTATATAACATTGTACATCAACTATTTTTCAGTTTTTTTAATTAAAAAAAAAAAAAGACTAAACACACAAGTACCATACAACCCTGGGCATTTATCCCAGAAAAATGAAGGCTCATGTTCACATAAAACCCTGTACACAAGTGATTCTACAGCACAAATGTATATTCATAATAGTCAAACCTGGAAACAACCTATATATTCTCTAGGATATCTAGGTGAATGGTGAAACAAACATTGATACCATACTGTTTTTTATTCACTGATAAAAAGGAACAAACTGTTGAAACAGGCAAGAACTTGGAAAAATCTCCAGAGAATTGTGCTGGGTGAGAAAAGCCAACACCAAAAGGGTCATATAATATTTTATGTAACACTCTTAAAATGACAAAATTATAGAAACAGAAAACAGATTAGTGGCTGCCAGGGGTTCAGTAGAGGATGGGGAGAGGAGGGAAGTGGGTGTGACTTTAAAAGGGCAACATGAGGAATCACTGTGGTGTGGAAATGTTCTGTGTCTTGACTATATTGAGGTAAAAATCTGAGCTGTGGTTTGCACTACAGTTTTGCAGAAGTTGCTGCTGGGGGAAAACCAGGCAAAGGGTACCCAGGATCTGTGTGTATTAATTCTTGCAACTGCATGTGACTTTGTAATTATCACGAAATTAAAATTTCAATTTTAGGGCTTCCCTGGTGGCTCAGTGGTTAAGAATCCGCCTGTCAATGCAAGGGACACGGGTTCAAGCCCTGGCCTGGGAAGATCCCACATGCCGTGGAGCAACTAAGCCCGTGCGCCACAACAGCTGAGCCTGAGCTCTAGAGCCCGCGAGCCACAACTACTGAGCCCGCGTGCCACAACTACTGAAGCCCGCACACCTAGAGCCCGTGCTCTGCAACAAGAGAAGCCACCGCAGTGAGAAGCCCGCGCACCACAACAAAGAGTAGCCCCCGCTCGCCGCAACTAGAGAAAGCCCGCGTGCAGCAACGAAGACCCAACACAGCCAAAAATAAATAAATTTATTTTAAAAAAAAAAATTTCAGTTTTAAGGGAAAAAAGCAAGTCACTTTATTTTTGGAGGAGAAAGCTCTGGGTCAGTCGAATGTCAAAACGGCACCCTGTCCACTCACCTTCACCCCTAACTAAAGTCTTGAGATGGATTCCATGTTCCACAAAGTGTACTTTACTGATGCTGAAAACATATTTGTTAACCATATCTACATACACAGAAAAATTATAATTCAACTAAGACAATATAAAAGAATGATTTTTTATATCCCAAAGTCTAAAAGGCAATAGATAGATGAATTATATTACCTAGTGAGTTCCAGTTTAACCTCTTATATCCAGACCTAAACACTCTTACTAATTCCTGGGAATGGTCGTCAAGGAGAAGAGCCTCTGCCTCATTTAAGGTTCCAATGAGCATGTGATAATGATCCAACATACGTTGCATCCCATCCGTGTACCTGCACATTACAGGAAAGTCACGACGTGAGAAAAATACAATGGAGCTCATAAAAAGATTAATAACCTTACAGACAGGATCCAAAAGACCATTAACCGGACTAAAAATTTTAAAGAATGCCACTCTTCCCACTAACTTTCTTTTTGGAAAATACCGGTTACTTTTTATTTAAAAATGTTACTTACAGGGAACTCTACTCAATACTCTGTAATGACCTACATGGGAAAAGAATCTAAAGAAGGGTGGATATATGTATATGTGGAACTGATTCACTTTGCTGTACCCCTGAAACTAACACAACACTGTAAATCAACTATACCCCAGTAAAAATTAATTTAAAAAATGAAAAAGTGAAAATGTTATTTAGGTTAACATGAAATAGATTTATCGTTGTTATTTTTAGATGAATGAATAAACACATATTTTAAACATTTCTTAGTTTTTATTTCTAATTGGCAAATATTGGCGGTTATAAAATCCACAAAAATGAAAGCTCTGGCGTGGGTAGGGGGCGTGTTTTCAATAATTTTGAAGAGCGCAAAGGGGTCCCAAGACAAAAAATGTTTACTGTTGATTTAAGAGAAGAATCTTCTTACCTAAGAAATTTGTCTTCCTGGAGGGCAACATTCTTTGCTAATTCGGGGACAGGGAACCCCAGCTGTTCCAGGTACTTTGCTTCATTAATAATCTCCCTGAGAGCAGGTGAAAAGTTGATTGCAAAACCAGCCCCCCTGTCAGAGTTCTGGGCTTCACCACCAGCAGCAGAAGTCTGTGGGAGAGACGGTGTTTTTACAAAACATCGTGGGAAGGGCGGTCCAAGAAGCAATTAGATCAACGCAACCCAAGTTAAACGTGAATTTCAAAAAGATCAATGGAGGGTCCTTGCTGCCCTGACAGACTGGGGAGCTGGACAGAACTAGCTAGAATTCATATTTTGTTTGGTGAACAGAGTTTTTAAAGAATCCGATTTAGTCGCCCATGTTCGAAATTTGGGCAACTGAAGGTAAAAATCCAGAAATCTGGTTTCCCTTGAAAAACTGGAAAAGCTGATGATAAACGGCAAAGAACAGACTGAAGCTGGGTAGCAGCTGCCCCTCTTGAATAGGACACAAGCTGTCCAGTTCCTGACAGGCCCTACCTGGCCTCTTCACTCCTTTTAGTACCGAAGAGCGAAAACCGCCAGGCCCAGGTCTTCCCTTGAACCTCCTAGCTAGTGTTTATTTACTGAGCAATTGCTATGTGCCGGACGCTGTGCTAAAGATGAGGCTGAATCATGGGAAGTGACATTTTTCTGTAGGTTAAAAATGATCAACTGTCAGCTGTTTCATATACGGTTCAAGTAATACTTTGCATGTTTCTGATCCAACTCACTTTACAAACTGGGTCACTGGAGCTCAGAGTTAAGCCACTTGCCCAAGGAGTCAGGAGGGCTGCCTAACCCCAGCGTGTTCCCTGACGGTGACATTTTGCTTCCTCCATCTATTCTCTTTCTGCCTCTCTTCTTCTCCCGGGTCAGCCTCTGCCCTTCTGTGCCTTTGATTTTGGAAATACTTCGCAACTTCATGAGAGTCAACACATCAGATCTCAAGGAAATAGTAGTCACCACCACCTTACGTGGCCACCCCGGAATCTAGGACGCGGATCTAGAAAGACACACCTTAGTGAGCAGACTCTTCCTCATGAGAGTCGGCAGGACCTGTTCTGTCGTCTCTTTCCACTGCTTATACTTTTCATCTTCGTAGTCTTTCATTGTCCTACCCACTTCCAGATATTTTTGCTTTACCTACCAAAGAAGTCAGGCAACGGTCATTTTGTCATTGAAAATAACATTTTTTCGTCTCTCTTAAAAAAAAAAAATTATCAGTTAACACATTTTGCAAAAGGAAGCAGGCAGATTTGCACAAACGTCGGAGGGTTGGTCTGCCATGGTAGGGCTTGAAATCTAGGCTGATTAACTGGGCTCACAAACCTCAGCCCGTGGGTTTGCTGCAGCCCAGGAGCTAAGAATGAAGGAACTCAAAAAGAACAGCAGTGCTTCATGACGTGTAACAAGCATACGAAATTCAAATTTCAGCGTCCACAGTGATGTTTTATTGGAACACAGTCACACCTGTTTGTTTACGTGTTATAGACGGTCACTTTCTTGCTACAAAGGCAGAGCTGAGTAGTTGCAACAGGGGCCATCTGACCCTCAAATGCCTAAAATACTTACTCTCTGGACCATTAAAGAAAAGGTTTCCCACCCCCTGTGATATAACAGACAAAAATGCATGGGTGGGGGAGGGAGAGTATTATCAGAAAGTTGCTGGTCACCCTCTGCAGAGGCTGAAGATCAAGGTCAGGGGGAAGTCATGTGACTGCCACCTGGAAGACGTCACAGGTAGGTATGGAGATGTGGTCCCCAGGGACCACAGAAAAGACCTTCTAAATTGCAGACATGGATTTGAAATTGAGCTGTTTTTACGCAGGCAACTCTGCGTAGCCCACTCCAAGCCGGCAGCCACCTGGACTGAAGGATCAGCGCCCAGGGAGGCCGCCCATCTAGAATTGAACCGTGAAATACAAAAGGGAACATTTCCAGCAGAAGCAACATACTTCTCTTCCTCTATCACTGTTCAAGATCTCCTCTACTTCTTGAAATCTGAGGATGGTGTGCTTAATCCGGAAGAACAGGGACCGTTCCCAGTAGATTGCACCTGCTACGGGCGGGTGATTCTTATACAGCGGTGGGTTGTCAAGGTTCTGAACAAAGATTTTGTTAACAATGTCAATCTGCAAAGCAATCAAACGTATTCCGTAAGTGATAAGCATCAGTCTGTGAGCCAAGAAAAGATTTAACTTGAGATTTGTATCTTTAAAGAAATGAACATGGAACGTCAAGAAATAGTCTAAGGTACAGAATAGGGTTTTTACTACTTATCATTTACTACGTTTTCCTACACTCTGTAGGAATTTTTTTGTTTGGTTTAAAACATGCAATGATCCGGGCTTCCCTGGTGGCGCAGTGGTTGAGAGTTCGCCTGCCGATGGAGGGGACACGGGTTCGTGCCCCAGTCGGGGAAGATCCCACATGCCGCGGAGCGGCTGGGCCCGTGAGCCATGGCCGCTGAGCCTGCGCGTCCGGAGCCTGTGCTCCGCAACGGGAGAGGCCACAACAGTGAGAGGCCCGCGTACCGCAAAAAAAAAAAAAAAAAAAAA
>NW_021703765.1:80710295-80955427 GCF_005190385.1 Monodon monoceros | reverse complement strand
TGTGTGTGTGTGTGTGTGTGTGTGTGTGTATGTGCACGTGCCACTGAGGTTTTATAATTATCTATCATGTAATATTTTTTAAATTGTGGTACAATAAGCATGACATAAAATTTACCATCCTAACCATTTTTCAGTGTACATTTCAGTGGAATTAACTACATTCATGTGTTGTGCACCCAGCACCATCATCCATCTCCACAACTCCTTTCATCTTGTAAACCTGAAACTCTGGGTACACATTAAACACAGTAACTCCCCATTTCTCCCTCCCTCAGCCCCTAGGAACAACCTTTCTACTTTCTGTCTCTATGACTTTGCTCTAAGTACCTCATATAAGTAGAATCATAGAGTATTTGTCTTTTTATGATTGGCTTATTTCAATTAACACAAAGCCCTCAAGGTTCATCCATGGTGTAGCATATGGCAGAATTTCCTTCCTTTTTAAAGCTGTATAATATTCCATTGTAGGGATAGACCACATTTTGTTTATCCATTCATCTATCAATGGACCCTTGGGTGATTTCCAGCTTTTTGCCGTTGTGAATAGTGCTGCTACGAACATTGATATTCAAATATCTCTTCGAGACTCTGCTTTCAATTCTTTTGGGTATATACACAAAATGGGATTGCTGGATCATATGGTCTGGGCTTGCATTTTAAAATAAGTATTTCACACTCTTATGTGAGTAATTAGGTGTCAGAGGCAAAACAATACCTGCCCCATTAACGGTCCTGATCCATTCCTGACAAAGAGGAATTAGGTAGCAGATGGAGTTAAGGTGGCCAGTCAGCTGACCTTAAAATAAGGAGATTATCCCGGATTATCTGGGTGGGTCCATTGTATAACAAGGGTCCTTACAACAGGAATGTGTATGTGAACACACCCGTGACCTTCACACATGGGTAGCTATGACTACTACACTGTTGTTACTGTGATTATTCCTATGACTAACTCACTCAGGGTCCATCACAATGTGAGGCATACAATATTGTACTTCATAAATTCTTACTGAATTTCTCCACTAAACAAACAAACCCACTTCGTTTCAGTTATACGACATGCTTATTTGGGAAAAGTACAGTTTCTCTGAATTTAGATGAGAAAGACAACAGTGTGATCCAACTGTTTACATTTTGCCAAGTGTATTTTTACTGCTACAGCAGCCATAGATTTTTCAGTTACCTCTTTACAGTACTGTGCAAGAATGTCATTAAATTTCATCATCATTTGTCGATTAATGGCCTCCCGTGAACGAATATGCTTAAATTTTAAAAGCATGTCAAATGCTGCTTCAGCTGATCGAAGTGTCTTAAAAGATTCGTCAATAAAATTTTTTGCTTCTTTCTCAATAACCTGCCAAGCAAACAAACAAAAAAAGCCCAGAAAAAAACCCTTATGACCCTGTAATTACCCCGCAAAAATAACAAATTACCTCACAAAATACCAAATCAGTGCCTTGAGAAGGATTTCCATTGTGCTTTGGTGGAAGCTGAGATCTAGTTAAAAATGGCAGACTGGGGACTTCCCTGGTGGTCCAGTGGGTGAGACTCCGTGCTCCCAATGCAGCGGGCCCAGGTTCGATCCCGGGTCGGGGAACTGGATTCCGCATGCATGCCACAGCCAGGAGTTTGCATGCCGCAACTAAGGGTTCACATGCCACAACTAAGAAGCATGCATGCCACAACTAAGAAGTCCGCATGCCGCAGTGAAGATCCCCCATGCCGCAACTAAGACCCAGCGTAACCTAAATAAATAAATATTAAAAGAAAAAAATGGCAGACCGGCTGCATTGGTTTTCTGCTCTCTCTCCTCCACTAGTTCAAAATGATAGAAAAGGAAATCTTTAAAGTATTAACTCATATAGACAAAGAAACGGGAGAGGAGATAGTTCAGGAATTTTTGGAAGGAGAGTAACTAACTTTACAAAAGGCAGAGAATTACTACCTAACACTGGCAATGGGTGGGGGAGGCGGGGGGCACCTGTTTGTCCCATGGAAACCTCTGGGAGGCTGAGCATTCGAGGGCACCAGGCACCAGGAAGGGGAGGGGCAAACAGAGGATCCCTTCTCCACCCCACACAGCCAGGCCACTCAGTACACATACTCTATATCTCCATCCCCAGCCCACCCTATGCAGAGTGGAAGGTTAATTCCAGAAAAATTAAATCAGAGTGATATCAGACTTCTAATAACACTGGAAACTAGAAACCGATAAAGAACATCTTCAAATTTCTGAAGAAAAGTTATTTTCTACCTTGAACTCTATACCTACTAAGAATTCACACATGCAAGACTCAAAAAAAAATGCATGTCCCATGAAACCTTTCTCAGGAAGCTACTAAAAAATGCGCTCCAGCAAAACAACAGAGCAAACAAGGAGAGGGGAAGCTGTGAACTCTAAAAAGTAGGATCCAACATAGATGAGAGAAGATAGGAAGTCCTAGGGCAACTGCTTCACAACAGGTCTGAGGAGCAAACAATCTAGACTGGAGCAGAAAGACAGCAAGCTCTGGAAGAAAGGTCTCTGGAAAAATAATAGCACTGATATGTCTCAGCAGATGGAACCCACTCTTGATAGGTGTGTGAAAAAGATGTTAGGGCAGTAGGAAAAATTAACGGTGTATATGTAACTAACCAAGCAAATGCAAATAAAAGCAATGATTAACTCCAGGAAAAATGAAGGGTTGGACAAGAAAGGTTGTATGGTGGGACTTCCCTAGTGGCGCAGTGGTTAAGAATCCACCTGCCAATGCAGGGGACATGGGTTTGATCCCTGGTCCGGGAAGATCCCACATGCTGAGGAGCAACTAAGCCCGTGTGCCACAACTACTGAAGCCCAGGCACTTGAGCCTGTGCTCCGCAACAAGAGAAGCCACTGCAGTGAGAAGCCTGAGCACCACGATGAAGAGGAGCTCCCGCTCACCGCAACTAGAGAAAGTCCACGCGCAGCAACGAAGACCCAACACAGCCAAAAATAAAATAAATAAATAAAAATTTTAAAAATAAAAATAAATAAATAAACATTAAAAAAGAAAAGAAAGGTTGCATGGTTATGATGGGCTTCTTGGCTCAGCAGTGAAAAATATCTGCATAGACATAATGAGTAAATGCTGACCATTAATGTAACCAAAAGTTATTTAAAACTGTGTTAGGGCTTCCCTGTTGGTGCAATGCTTAGGAATCTGCCTGCCAATGCAGGGGACACGGGTTTGAGCCCTGGTCCGCGAAGATCCCACATGCCACGGAGCAACTAAGCCCGTGCGGCACAACGACAGAGCCTGAGCTCTAGAGCCCATGAGCCACAACTACTGAGCCCGTGAGCCACAATTACTGAAGACCCCGCGCCTAGAGCCCGTGCTCCACAACAAGAGAAGCCACTGCAATGAGAAGCCCACGCACCACAACAAAGAGTAGCCCCCGCTCACCACAACGAGAGAAAGCCCACGCGCAGCAACGAAGACTCAAAAATAAAATAAAATTAAATAAATCAATTTTAAATAAATTTTAAAATAAAAATAAATACATAAAATTTAAAAAGCTGCCTGCCAGGGCTGACTGTGCTGTTTCTGCATGTAGCCCCCTCCTCCATCTATAAAAGCTCTTGCCCACTGACCCTCAGTCGGGGGGAGTTGGCCTTTGGACAGGAGTCCACCCCCACTCCTGGTTGCCGCCAGCCAAAATAAAGCAAACTTTCCTTTCCACCAACCTTGCCTCTTTATCGGCTTTTGCGCAGTGAGCAGGGGATCCCACTTTCAGTTACAATATGAAAGATGCTCCGGGGTTATCAAAACACTTACTTGAAACATAAAATGGGGATGCTACTGATGGTGTTCCACACAGGAGGCCGAAAAGGTGAGCGTGGTGGGCCATCCTGTCCATGCCGTATGCAGGGAGGTCGTATTCTCTCTGACCGGCCCTGACTCACACACACCTAGGGCCACAAGCTCTTATACCACCTCCCCACCTCCTCTCCTTCCCTAGCTCAGATCCACCTACGCTGCAGCCAGAAAAACCCTCTTTGGTATAAGTCTGATGACATCACTGCCTTGGTGAACAACCTTCAATGGCTCCCTACTGCTTACTAAATTAAGTCCCATTCTTCACCCCAGCCGCTCTACATCCTCTCCAGTTATACACCCAACCCACCTTGGTAGCCATTCTAGGGTGTCTAGCTCGCTTCAAACTTATTCCGCCTGGGGAGTAGGGGTGGGGACAGAAGACACTGAGAAATGTTCGTTTTTACCTTATGCTCTTCTGCATTGTTTCCATTTTTCACCAAAAAGCAGGTATCCCTTTTTATGATTTAAAAAAAAAACAAACCAAAAACCCTAAACATAACTAAATAACCCAACAGATTTAACATGGAGAAAACATGGTATCCACTTCCAAAATCGAATCGAAGGATGTGTTACTTGCCAGGACTTCGATCTTGAAGTCGTCCATCACGTATTTCCAGTCCTGGGAGCACTTGATGCTGAAGGGGTCAAAGGTCAGGCTTTCCATGGGGGTGACCAGGCTGTCCACCCTGCACAGCACATTGTCGATGCGCTTGGGATCCCCAGTCACTGCTTTTAGCTCTGAACCAAATATGTTGTAGAATTCCTCCATGACCTGTCCGATCAAACAAAACATGAGGAGGTCACCACTTGGTTTTCTCATGCTTTTGCTCTAACGACCAGCGGGTTGCATATCTAGGTTTACCTGAGGGCAAGAATCTGGTCACACAGGTAGCCTCCTCCCTTTGGAGTACCAAAGCCTCATCCCTTTGGTACTATGCCCACTGCACAAAGGACCCGTTCCAGATGGCCTGACAGAGCTTACAAAGTCTGCATGCTCAGGCCCCTACCTACTGCTTCCATGTCCAACCATACTGCTCTCCCCCTGCCGCCTCGCAGCCACCCCAGGCCTCTTTCAATCCCACGTTCCTTTCTGTCTCAGGGCCTTTGCACCTGCAGTGTGAAATGCCAGATACCTACTACTCATTATTAAATATGCCTTCATCAAGTCCGACCCTTTAGAACAGGCCATGCCCCTGTGCACACTTCCACAGCCCCCTCTAGTCTTCTTTCCTAGCACTCACCTCAGCTGTAGCTATGCATCTGTGCGATTATTGTCTACCATGTTTCTCTTCTACTGGACTGTAAGCTGCATGAGCCATAGACTACGTACAGATGGGGCTGGCTTCATAGGTGCGGGACCCGGGCAGGCGCACAGGGCCCCAGGCTCCAGAGGGTCACGTGCTGGGTTTAAGGCTCTGCTGTTACCATCTTGAAATTCTCAATCATTTTATCTCTGAACTTGTGTTTTGTAAATGAAGGCTCAGGGGACAATCGGGCACATGTGTGAGCAGAGGCGATAAGTGAAACCTGCGTGTGTGCTGTTCACAACACCCCACTGACATGCAGCATGTGAGGTCCCATGAGCAGAGAATCCCGGTGGAGCCACAATGCACGAGAGTTCAGGGAGACTCAGAGCCAGTACCGGTCAGCGTGTGGCAGCTACGGTGAGTAAAGGAGGACACCAACAGCTCAGAGGGGCCACCTTCTCCTTTCAAAACAGAGCTCGCTTCCAACAGAAAAAAAAAGGCTAAGAAACATACCCGACCAAGGAACCCTACCTACCATATTGCTTTTCACCCCTGTACTTCACCGCATTGGCCAACTATTCACGCTGAAAATGACGACACAGAAGGAATGATGGAGATAGGAAAACCCACAACTCCTTTTCCTCTCAGCCTTCCTTCCCCATCAGTGAGCCGAAGCAGAGAACGCTGGTGGAACTGCACACATCAAGAAGTGAAATGAAACCAGCCGAGTTAGTCACGTGAAGCATTTACATCTGCACCTAAGAGCTGCGAAATAGGGACTTCCCTGGTGGCACAGTGGTTAAGAATCCGCCTGCCAATGGGTTCGAACCCTGGTCCGGGAAGATCCCACATGCCGCGGAGCAACTAAGCCTGTGTGCCACAACTACTGAGCCTGCGCTCTAGAGCCTGCATGCCACAACTACTGAAGCCCACACGCCTAGAGCTCGTGCTCCGCGACAAGAGAAGCCACCGCAACGAGAAGCACGTGCACCACAACAAAGACACAACACAGCCAAACAGAAATAAATAAATAAATTTATTTAAAAAAAAGAAAGAGCTGCAAAATACAAACTGTGTCATTTCAGTGATTCCACACACCAGACAAATGCCCTTCTCTTTGCATGTTAAGCTGACACTGCACAATATAAAGAACCGTAAAATTCATGCAAATAATTTAAATGTTTAATTTTCTTTTACTTTCTTTTCTTTACTTTGCTACAGTCGTAACAAACCAACAAACAAGGCCATGCCAAGGCGAGACATGTCAGAAGGAAAAGGTTTTATATTTTAAGACTTTTAACAGTATTTTTTTCCTGCTTATTGAATAAGGAGTCAACATTTCTGTTTGCGCTGGGCACTGCGATCACAGAGCTGGCCCTGGTCTTTGCTCATCATTTCTCTAGCAGCAAGGACAAGTGCCTGGCACATTGTGAGTGCTTGATAAATATTTAGAGAATAAATGAATGGATGGACCTTCATGAGACAAGGGCTGGCTAATTGAACCCATCAGCCACTAAGCCTTGCGGACATTCATTCAAAAGAGAGTGGGATCAGATCAACAGGAAGCACTGGCAGATAGACGGGCAGTCATTGTGGCCATGGCAGGGATGGCGTGGCTTCAGGGGAGAGAAGGTCTCTGATCGCCTTTGAGGAATTTCAACATTTAACGCAAAGACAGAGGGGGAAGATTTTGCAAAAGACACTGAGAAGGCGTGGCCAGAGTCAAAAGAAAACCAAGACATGGAAGCAACCTAAATGTCCATCAACAGAGGAATGGATAAAGAAGATGTGGGGGCTTCCCTGGTGGCGCAGCGGTTGAGAGTCCGCCTGCCGATGCAGGGGACACGGGTTCGTGCCGCGGTCCGGGAAGATCCCACACGCCATGGCCGCTGAGCCTGCGTGTCCAGAGCCTGTGCTCCGCAACGGGAGAGGCCACAACAGTGAGAGGCCCGCGTACCGCAAAAAAAAAAAAAAAAGAAGATGTGGTACATATATATACAATGGAATACTACTCAGCCCTAAAAAAGAATGAAATTTTGCCATTTGCAGCCACATGGATGGACTTGGAGGGTATTCTGCTAAATGAAATCAGACAGAGAAAGACAAATACTACATGATAATCATTTACATGTGGAACCTAAAAAATACAACAAACTAGTGACTATATCACAAAAAAGAAACAGACTCACAGAGAACAAACTAGCTGTTACTAGAGGTGGGGAGTAAGAGGTACAAACTGTTAGGTTTAAAATAAGCTACAAGGGGCTTCCCTGGTGGCGCAGTGATTGAGAGTCCGCCTGCCGATGCAGGGGACACGGGTTCGTGCCCCGGTCCGGGAAGTTCCCACATGCGGCAGAGTGGCTGGACCCGTGAGCCATGGCCGCTGAGCCTGCGCGTCCGGGGCCTCTGCTCCACAACGGGAGAGGCCACAACAGTGAGAGGCCCGCGTACCGCAAAAAAAATGATAATAAAAAAAATAAGCTACAGGGATATATTGTACAACATGGGGAATATAGCTAATATTTCATAATTATAAATGGAGTATAACCTTTAAAAACTGTGAATCACTATACTGTACGCCTGTAACTTATACAACATTGTACATCAACTATATTTCAATTTTTTTTTAATTAAAAGATAAAGAAAACCAAGGGAATTCCCTGGCAGTCCAGGTAGTTAGGACCCGGCGCTTTCACTGCCGTGGCCCCGGGTTCAATCCCTTGTCGGGGAACTAAGATCCCACAAGCCTTGCAGTGCAGCCAAAAAAGAAAAGAAAAGGAAAGGAAACCAAAAGCAGGGGGAGAAAGAGGGCTGTCACAAAACTCAAGGGAGAGCTGCAAAGGTCAGGTGTGCTCTGGGACATTCCGGCACATTCTGTCTACTCTGCAGGCTTTTCTCCTGGCCAGACCCTCTCTGCCTCCCACCTGACACGGAGAGGCCCACTGTGAAAAAGCCAAACTGCCTTCCATCGGGCAAATCCCAGCTCTAACCACCTTTGCATGCATTGAAGAGAACGCCACCACCAAGCCCCCCACCCCACCTGCAGGACGTTGTAGAGATCCTGGCAGATGGTGGCCATGTAATCTGTTCTCTCGAACAGCCGTTTCCGATCAAACTCCCACCGAGCTTCTCTCCCTGAAGCCTCGATCTTGGCCCGGATGTCGAAATAGGCCTTTTTCCACATGTTGAGGGTGTTTCTGGCCTCCAAGGTTTTGTGTTGCGCACTCGCTCGGTTTTCTCTGGGAAGCAAAGTGATGCTGTGATGGGCAGGAGGGTCTGAGCCGTAGGGGATCTGAGCCACGCTCCCCACTTCCCAGGGGAAGGAGGCTTCTAAGGGGACAATTCTAAGCAAGGAGCGGAGCCCCTCTGATGTCATGGTCTCACTGCAGAAACCTTCCCGGGTGAGCTGCTGTTCTGATGAAACTGGCAGGGATGTGACTGGTGGGGTTGCAGGCAGGATTCCAAGCCGCGGCCCAGGCTAACCTTTGATGCAGCTGCCCCAAACTGCAGTGTGCAAAGCCTGGTAAGCTTTCTGTTTGAGCTGGAAGGGGAGCAGGTGGACTTGGGTCCTAAGCCGGAAGCAACAGCGGAGTAAAATGATAATGCTGAGATTTTGGTACCTATTTCACTTATATAGATTGTTTTTCAAGAAAGTTAAAAAAAAAAAAAAAAAGGGAATTCCCTGGTGGTCCAGTGGTTAGGACTCCATGCTTCCACTGTAGGGGGCACGGGTTCGTTCACTGGTTGAGGAACTAAGATCCTGCATGTCGAGCAGCCCGGCCAGAAAAAAAAAAAGAAAGTAAAAAAATGATCTGTGTCTCCTTCCACATTTGATCCTCAGAGGCTGTTCCACCTGAGGGGGTCTGGGGTCCAGGAGTAAGGTCCCCTTGGACGATCTGCCTCGGTCTCTCCAAGGATAACCAAGGAAGACGGTCCTGAGTAATCCACACCGTGGAGTATTATTTGGCCATAAAAAGGAATGAAACACCGATGCAAACTACACCATGAATGAACCTTGAAAACATGATGCTGAGGGGGAGGGGCCGGTCATAAAAGACCACGTGTTGTATGATTCCATGTGCATGAATGTTCAGAAGAGGCAAATTCACAGAGACAGACAGTAGATCAGTGGTTGCCCAGGGCTGGGGGGTTGGGGAGGGTGGGAGTGAGGCTAAAGGGGACAAGATTTCTTTCTGGGATGAAGAAAATATTCTAAAATCATTGATGGCTATGGATGCACATCTCTGTGAATATACTAAAAGCATTAAATTGTACTTTTTAAACAGGTGACTTGTATGGTGTGTGAATTATGTTTCGATAAAGTGGTTTAAGATCTTAAGAAAAACACAGTGCCTTTACTTCTTACCTGAACAAAGTCCGAAGATTCACCACTTTGCAGACTCTCTCCGCGATTTCCCAGGCAATGCGCTCCATGAGCGGAATCATCCTCTCGTCTTTATTGTAGTGTCGGGAGATGATCCACACCATCCTCAGGGCACTCATCATGGAGGGGATTGTTTCCAAGACAACGTGAAAGCTAGATCCATGCGTTATGTTCTAACCGGAGAGGCACATGTAAAAGAGAGAGCAAAGCAAGCCACCTTCGCCTTGGGGCCAACAGTGTAAGAAAGCAAGTAGTGTGCAGGAAATTCCCCTCTTCTTTTTTCTTTCTTTCTTTTCTTTTCTTTTGTATTTAAAAGGTATTTTAATTAAACGCAAGTGTATTTCTGGGTTTTAGTACTTTCAGGAAAAAATGGGCTTCTGTTTAAGGTCTCTCAACTTAAAAAAAACTTTTTTTGCATCCTTTTTCATATTCTTTTCCATTCTGGTTTATCACAGGATATTGAATATCACTCCCTGTGCTGTACAGTAGGACCTTGTTGTTTATCCATTCTGTATATACACAGTTTGCATCTGCTAATCCCAAACTCCCACCCTTACCCTCTCCCGCTTGGCAACCACCAATCTGTTCTCTATGTCCCTGATTTTGTTTCTGTTTCATAGATAAGTTCATTTGTGTCATATTTTAGATTCCACATATAAGTGATATCGTGGCATTTGTCTTTCTCTTTCTGATTTACTTCACTTAGTATGATAATCTCTAGTTGCATCCATGTTGCTGCAAATGGCATTATTTCATTCCTTTTTATGGCTGAGTAGGACTCCATTGTGTATATGTACAACATTTTCTTTAGCCATTCATCTGTCGATGGACACTTTGGTTGTTTCCATGCCTTGGCTGTTGTGAATAGTGCTGCTATGAACACAGGGGTGCATGTATCTTTTTGAATTATAGTTTTGTCTGGATATATGCCCAGGAGTGGGACTGCTGGATCATACGGTAGCTCTATTTTTAGTTTTCTGAGGAACCTCCATACTGTTTTCCACAGTGGCTGCACCAACTTACATTCCCACCAACAGTGTAGGACATTCTTCTTAATTTTAAAAAAGTCCCCATTATGGGAAAAAATGTTTAACAAACAAAAGAAGTTTGAAATAGGTCTGTAGGTGCTGACATGGAAAGATAAGATTTACAATTAAAGTTAATAAAGCAATTTGCAGACATGTATATGAAGTATGGTGTGTATACACATACTATATACATATATAATTATACTATATTTAGTGGCAAGAGTGCCACTGAATGAATCAAAGCTGGCATTCTAGAGGTGACCTAGAGGTGCCAGTGTTTTCCAGGGTATGTGTCCCCCAGCAGGAAGGGAGATGATTTTGACAGCACTCAAAACTTTTAAAAAATATAGAGACTACCCTGGTGGCGCAGTGGTTAGGAATCCGCCTGCCAATGCAGGGGACCCAGGTTCAATCCCTGGTCCGGGAAGATCCCACATGCCTCGGAGCAACTGGGCCTGTGCGCCACAACTACTGAGCTTGCGCTCTAGAGCCTGTGAGCCACAACTACTGAGCCCGCGTGCCACAACTACTGAAGCCCGCACGCCTAGAGCCCATGCTCCGCAAGAAGAGAAGCCACCGTAATGAGAGGCAGAGGCCTGTGCACTGCAGCAAAGAGTAGCCCCCGCTCACCGCAACCAGAGAAGACCCAATGCAGCCAAAAATAAATTAATTTTTTTAAAAAAATTTTAAAATATCACAAACCATATCAAAAGTCAAATGACACAAGAAAAAAAATTTTAAATAAATATATATATATATATACTTATTTTACTGCGTATTAGAAACGACTGGTATATCAAACCCATGACTGCACAGGTATGATTGTTTGAGGCTAAATTACACACACACACACACACACGTACAAATTTAAAGTCAACTTAAAGAGGGACTTCCCTGGTGGTCCAGTGGGTGAGAGTCCATGCTCCCAATGCAGGGGGCCCAGGTTCGATCCCTGGTCAGGGAACTAGATCCCACATGCATGCCACAACTAAGAGTTCTCATGCCACAGCTAAGACCTGGCACAGCCAAAATAAGTAAATAAATAAAATACGTATTTTTAAAAAGTCAACTTACAGAAAAGTAAGTTTCAGATGCACAGAGGGATGGAAAAATTACAAAAGTGATGCATGAGTGATGTAAGTTTGACTCTCACTGATCTCTGCAAGCCACTCATTTTGCAGAGACGATAAATAAATCTCAGAGAAGGAGATGATGTTGCCACTAACATCAACTCCATGGCAGATTCCACTTGGACCTCAAGCCCTCAGATTTGATCACTTGTTGTACCACTTATACAGGACCACATAGATCCTTATCCGTGGACCACTCATACAGTTGTTGGACAGTTGCTTCCCCGATACTACTCTTGATGCGCTAAGTGCTTTGCAGTCATAAGTTCATTTGAACCTTCCAGCAACCATTTGAGGTAGGTTCTCTCATGATCCCAGTTTTCCAGAGAAAGAAACAGGCTCAGAGAGGTCACGTATGCAGATGTGGGATACTCGGGACCTGGGCCTGTACCTCTACAGCGCTTCACCACACACATGTTAACCCCTCAGCAACACAAACAGGACTTTTACTGGTCTCATTACTGGGACAAGAGTAACGACTCCTGGCCTTGGAATATGGTACTGTGCATGATAAATCAGAGGCGAGGGGAATCCCGAAAAAGGAAATTACATTTGTGCACTGCTGGTGGGAATGTAAAATGGTGCAGTCACTGAGGAAAAGAGTTAAACATAGAATCTTCATAAATGGTTAAACACAGAATTATCAGACAGTTAAACATAGAATCACCAGATGTCCCAGCAATTCTACTCTTGGGTATATGCCCAAACGAACTGAAAGCACAGACTCAAACAAATATCTGTATACCCATATTCATAGCAGCATTATTCACAATAGCCAAAAGGTGGAAATAACCCAAATGTCCATCAACAGAAGAATGGACAAACAAAATGTGGTGTATACATACAATGGAATGTTATTGAGCCCTAAAAAGCAATGAGATTCTGACATATAACTACAGCATGGATGAATCTTGAAAACATTATGTTGAGTGAAATAAACCAGACACAGAAGGGCAAAGATGGTATGATTCCATTTCTATGAAATACCTAGAACAGGCAAATTCAGAGAGACAGAAATTAGAAAAGAGGTTACCAAGGGCTGGCGGAAGTCGGGGTTGTTTAAAGGGATGCTGAGTTTATGTTGGGGATGGTGAAAAAGTTCTGCACATAGATAGTGATAAGGGGTACCCAGTTATGTATTTAACGCTACTGAACTCTTACAAGTGGCTGAATAATAAATATCATGTTATATATATTTTACTACAATTTTTTAAATGCTGAACAAACAAAAGGAAGTTAAATCCGTGTGAAATCTAGTTTACAGAGCTGACTTTCCAAAGTGCAGTGCACCCGGCATACTTTGAAATGACGTTCCACTGTGGAAAGAAACCGCACATTGTCTGAGGCCTCCATGTGGAGCTTGAACAATTCAGTTAAGACAGGCTGCAGGTTTGCCACAAGCATAGAATTGGATTCCTTGATCACATCCAAGACTTTTCTGACTACTGGAAGCTTTGTTTGTTCATGGAGTGCACTTAGGGTGGCATTTCTTTCTCGCCAGAATTCAATTTCGGCCAGAGGACCATTACCCTGAGAGATGACAGGAGCACACAAATAGCATCATCATTAGTGGGGAGTCCACACCTGTGGTTGCTCCTCCAGCATCCACGCCTCTCTTCCCAAATGCTCTAGTTAGGGGCTAATCCATACAAGGACTTCGGGGGTGGGCACTTGACCTAGGATGATCCAATCAGAGTGAAATCTCAGGACTCCAGTCGGGAATGGTAGACACTCAGTCTTTCTCTGGACAAGGTGGTATGTGGATGTGGGGTCAGAAACTATTACCAGTTGCCACCATGAAGGAAACCAGCCTGAGGAGGAAGCCCCCTCAGAGAGGAGTTTGGAACCAAGAAATTAACAGAGCAACACAGCTAGAGTGCCAGACTCATGATCAAACCATACCTGAATCCAGAATTGCCTCTAGACTTTTCAGTTATGGGAGCCAACAAATCCTCTTTCTTATTTAAGCCAGCTGAGTTGGGTTCCCTGGTTGGTTTGGTTTTTTTTATTTTTATACACAGTATTATCTTTATCAACAGCAGAGAGTCATCTATTAGCACACTAACATCAGAAAGCCCAAGAATGACATCTTGGGTATGTTTACTTTGATATTTTTAAGGAGGTCACAAAACAGTAAGAAAAGAGGCTAGATCGCTCAGATCCGCAGACTCCTGGCTCGTTCTCGGGATGGCAAACATGAACTGGATCAGGGATCTTCAAAAGCATTGCACACATTACCTGAGGCGTCTTTTTTATCTGGTCCTCAAGAGCTACTGATATCTGATTCAACCAGTTTATCACGCACTGCTCCAAAATTTCCACGGTTTCTGGGTCAGCTGCCAGGTCAGACACCTCTCCCTCTACACTGATGCTTGGCATTTCTAACTTGATCTCACCTAGTAGAATAAAAATGGTCAGTCAGCCACTAGTTTGGGGAAAATGATTACAGACAATGTATGTTCCAGTTAATCAGCTGGCTCGTCTCTCCAGACATCAGTATATGGCCTGGTACTTCCCTGTCCTAATATTTCTATATCTCATTCTCTTTCATTAGAATGTAACTAAAACACTTTAGATAATTAGATCACTGCTCCAGCGTTAAGCTCGATCAAAATGATTTAGCTATTTAAGATGGTCCTGAGTTTACAACCTAAGTGATGTCAATTTAAAAATTGAACAAACAGGGACTTCCCTGGTGGTCCAGTGGGTAAGAATCCACCCTCCGATGCAGGTTTGATCCCTGGTCAGGGAACTAAGATCCCACATGCCATGGGGCAACTAAGCCCACGCGCCGCAACTACTGAGCCTGCGCCCTATACAGCCCGTGCGCCACAACTAGAGAGCCCACATGCTGCAACTACTGAGCCTGCATGCTCTGGAGCCTGCGTACCACAACTAGAGAGCCCACACGCCACAACGAAAGATCCCGTGTGCCGCAATGGAGATCCCGCGTGTTGCAACTAAGACCCAATGCAGCCAAATAAAATAAAATTAAATTAAATTAAAAATTGAACAAACAACCAGAGCTCAACAGATATTCGAGAAAGCCTCCAGCATGAAACAGACAGTCCAAGAATAAATCAGAAACAATGACTCCAGAGGAAATTGAGAGAATGTAAAGAACAGACAAAAAAAATGTTTTAATCCCAACTATTAGTCTCAGAGATTTGAGACAACATGGTATCCAGCAAACTAGAACAGAAGTTTGGAATGTATGGAAAAGGTACAATCACAGAATAAGAGGTCTTAAAAATTAAAAAGATGATAGCTGATGTGAAAAGTCTAATCAAAATCTGTGAAGGTAAAAGTTGAGGAACTCTTCAGGAAAGTAGAATACACAGACAAAGAGATGGAAAATGCAAGTGAAAAGACAGGAAACAGAATCAATAGCACATATCCAACAGGAATATTAACAAGAGAAAACAAAGACAAATAGTGGAGGAAATTATCAAGAGAATTTTTCATACTGAAAGGCTAGGTCTTCAGACTGAAAATACAGAATGCTTAGCAAACTGAATCTCATAGAGTACTTAGCAAAATGAATGGAAAAAGAACCGCCAAAGGTCCATCATTCTCCCTGCCCAAAATGCCCTTGCTTCCCAACTCCACCTACTCCAATGCCTTGCTCATCCTTTCAGATGAGGTCAAATGCTGCCTCCTTCAGGAAGTCCTCTTTGATTCCCCCACCACTTCTCCAATATGGTCTCACTCTTCCAAGCCCTAAAGACCCTAATATCTCTCTCAAGCTCCTTATTCTGCCATAGTTCTTTGGGCACCGGATTATAAAATCCTTGAGGACAAGGATTCGTCATTCTTCATTCCTCTTTGTGTTTCTTACAATGTCCAGCTTGGTGTCTTTCATATCACGAGCAGGTAAACAAGAACGATCATAAATTAAAACAATAAAAAAAACCTCCTGAACTCTAAAATTCTTCTTAAACGTATCCTGCTTAACTAAGGAGGAGAAAAATAAAGCCTTACCTTCAAGTTGCTGCATTGTTCTTTGAATATTACTTGCAAATTTCTGGATGTTCATTAAAAATTCATCCCGTATTAATTGAATGCTGTGATATTCTACTGCTTCCCCAGGCATGCTGAGTAGGTCTATGTCGTACTCAAAGGAGTCCAAGACTTCTCCAGATGTGAATCCCAGGCTCGCATCCTTGTGCTGACTGAAGGACAAGGCTGGCAAGAAAACCTGAAAAGCCAAGTTTACGAATCAAATCATTTGTACTATTTTTTTAGATTCCACGTATAAGCGATATCATATGGTATTTGTCTTTCTCTGTCTGACTTACTTCACTCAGTATGACAATTCCTCGGTCCATCCATGTTGCTGCAAATGGCATCATTTCGTTCTTTTTTATGGTTGAGTACAAATGAACTTATTTACAAGACAGAAATAGAGTCACCGATGTAGAAAACAAACTTACGGTTACCAGGGGAGAAAGCAGAGGGAGGAGGGATAAATTGGGAGATTGGGATTGACATATACACACTACTCTATATAAAATAGATAACTAATAAGGACCTACTGTATAGCACAGGGAGGAACTCTTCTCAATACTCTGTAATGACCTATATGAGAAAAGAATCTAAAGGAGTAGATACATGTATATGTATAACCGAGTCACTGTGCGGTACAGCAGACTAACGCAACACTGTAAATCAACTATACTGTAATATAAATTTTTTAAATAAGAAGCAAATCACACGTCATATTCAATAATTCATGCACTTAAGTTGCCTCTGGCTTTGAATATGCGATAATAGAAAGTAACAATACAGTGACAAAGTGAACTACTCCAGCCCAGAGCACAGATCTAAAGAAAGAGAAATTATATTTGACTGAGAATGGCCCAAGGGTAAAGAGTTTGAACCAAGCCTGAGGTGACTACCCAGAAGATAATACTGTATTTCTTTAGCTGCCGCCAGCCACAGGGCAGCTGAGTTAGAAACTATGACACAGGGAAGCGAGAACTGTGTGTTAACCCATCAGCTAAGCTCCAAGTTTGTGTGAAAGTGAAAATAAAGAAGATACTGAGCACGCGGTCTTTGGGAAATTTAGTTGAGAGAAGCATGAATTTATGAAATCACTTGAATACAATTACATAACTTACCCTCACATAGAAAGTGATGTACAAATGCCCACAGGTTGGTTGGCTTCTTTGTTTGTTTGGTGGGTTGGTTGATTGGGCTGGGTTTTGATTTTTGGTTTTGCCCGTTTTTCTTAAAATTTGATACGTCTTTTAAGACTCTTTTAATCTACATGTACTTCCAATTTATTGAAGAACCCAGAATGTTTTGAGTCTCCCAGCTTGGATTTTGCTGACTGCACACTCATGGTAGAACTCAACAAGCTCCTCTTGTCTTTTCCTGCAAATTGGCAGCTGGGTCCAGAGACTGGCTCAGAATCCCTTTGCCAAGACTATTGGTGTTTCTTCTATCAGGAGACAAATAATGTTTGGTTTTTCTCTCTTTTGGGGGGGTTGTTTTTTTGGTTTTGGGGGGTTTTTTGGCCACCCAATGAGGCATGCAGGATCTTAGTTCCCCAACCAGGGATCGAAACTGTGCCCCCTGCAGTGGAAGTGCAGAGTCCTAACCACTGGACCGCCAAGGAAGTCCTCTCTCTTCCTTTTTTTCTTTTTTTTGATTTTAGCATCCATTGATGTTCAATACCTAGATCCTTCAACACACTGAGAGCTGCACTACTGAAAGAGTCTCATTCTAAACTTTCTTTTTTTAATAGCTGAAATGCTTTTATAAAGAGACACTTCTCTTATCTACTATTTGATTATCCAGTTCATATAGAGAAGGCAGAATAAATGGTTAGAGCCTTCCCTTTATTTGCCCAATTTTCAAAAATAATAAATTGGCCCCCTATCATCCCGCCCCCTAGTTTCCCTCTCATCTCATTCTCCTCCTTCTATATTCTCTCCCTTGGCTGTTTCATCCAGTCCCTTGGCTTGACACCATGTCAGTGGCTCCCGTTTTGCAAAGGATCTCTCTGGTTGGCATGTGGAGAATATAGTGTAGGGGCAAAAGCAGAAGCTGGGAAATCTATCAGGAGCCAACTGCAATAGTCCCAGCAAAAGACAACATTGAGGTCTTCCTGGTCACCCTATCCAAAATTTCAAAAGCCCTACTTTTACCACCTGCCAACATTTCCTAACCCCTTCCCAGCTTCATCTTTCTCCTGAACTCCTGTCACTATCTAACACACTGTATATTTTCTCATTGATCTTGTTTAACGTAAATCTTCCTGACTAGGATGTAAGGTCTGTGAGGCACAGACCTTGACTATGTTGATTACTGCTATAGAATACAGTAAATGCTCAATAAATATTTCTGGAAGAACCCCTTGAGCTCTCCCCTGAGCTCCAGACTTATACATCCTGCTGCACACCTCAACTTGGATGTCTAGGAGGCATCTCAAGCTTAACATGTGCAAAATAGAGTTCTGGGGTTTTCCTCCAGATCCCTCTACCCCACACCCCCATCTCAGTAATGACCCCCAAATCTCCCTGCTTGTTCAAACACAAATCCTAGGAGTCATTCTGGATGCTCTTTTCCTAAACCTCCATATCCAAGTCATCAGCAAGTCCTGTTGGCTCCATGCCCAACATATTCTTTTTTTTTTTTTTTTTCTTTTGCGGTACGCGGGCCTCTCAGTGCTGTGGCCTCTCCTGTTGCGGAGCACAGGCTCTGGACGCGCAGGCTCAGCGGCCACGGCTCACGGGCCCAGCTGCTCCGCAGCATGTGGGATCTTCCCGGACCGGGGCACGAACCCGCGTCCCCTGCATCGGCAGGCGGACTCTCAACCACTGCGCCACCAGGGAAGCCCCCCAACATATTCTTGATGCTGTCTGCTTCCCGCTCCCTCCCCTGATTGAACTCTGGAGCCTAAACAACCATCATCCACCACTTGGACGTTTCCACGACCTGCTATTAGGTCTACTGGTCCCATACACTCTTGCCCCTGCATATGTTGTTCACACAACAGCCAGAAGAAAAATGCAAACCAGATCATTTTATTCCCGTGCTTCAAACCTACCTTCCTTTCCAAACTTCCCTCACTACTCTCCAGCTGCACTGGTCATCCTTCTGTGTCTGGAGCAAGCTAAGTCTGCTCCTGCCTCAGGACCTTTGCATGTGCTGTTTTCTCTGCCCAGGATGCTCTTCCTGCAGATCCTCACGTTTGATGCCTTCACCTCATTCCCCCCTCAATTCAATGCCACTTCCTCAGAGGGAAGGGGTCTTTCCTGACCACCTCAGTCCCACCCTATTACATATCCCTAATAACTTATCATTAGTGAATAAGGTTGCTTATGGGCTATTTTATTGGTTGTCTATAAAGAAAGCTCTGATGTCACCTCCCCAGCAAGGTCGTCCCTTACCACCACCCCCTGCACACACACACACGCATGCACACACGTATGAACAGGTCATTTCTATCACATTACTAGGGTTTATTTTCCTAATGCCACCTGTCACTACCTGATATTTTCCAGTTTATGTGTTGGTGTTTGGTGTCCTTCCCCCAGTATAACCTCCCATAGCACAGGGCTGTCATCTGTCCTGCTCACTGCTCCACTGTCCTCAGGGGCCATGACAGCACCTGGAATCTAAGAGCTGCTGACCACTTCTGTGTGGAATCAATGAATTAGATGGCCTTACTCTTAAACAGTGCTGAGATTCTTTTTTCCATCCGTACTTACCTGACATACAATATCCTTCAGGAGACCAAGCACATGTGAATTTATAATTCCATACTCCAGTGTTTGGGGCATAATTTCCACAGCTTCCTTCATGTCTGTCGCCTCAGAGATGGTCTCTAAACAGGAACAGATTTGGGGAATGAAATAAGGAGGGAAGTGGACACAGATAACATTTCCAAGCGTACGGGAACCAGCTCCTCCTTCGCAAGTAACTACAAAGGAATGTTCCAGGCACAGGTCAGGATATGCGCTCATTGAGAAACAAATACATGCTGAGGGTCGTGCTGTGGTTCAGAGGTTCACATAGCAGCACCCAGGAGCCACACACATGAGCTGATCTAGTTGGAGCGTCTACAGCTGAACAAGGATAGAAATACTTTGGATTTTCTAGAAACGTTTCTTGGGCTCCTTGCTTGCTCTGTCTCCCCACTCCCAGCCATGCCTCCCCAATTCATCACCAAAGTACCTTTCAAGTCACGGGCTTTTGGGGGTTTTTTTTGTTGTTTTTTTCTTTATTTTTTGGCCACACCGCACAGCTTGCAGGACCTTAGTTCCCCGACCAGGGATCAAACCCGGGCCCCGGCAGCGAGAGCACCGAGTCCTAACCACTGGACCACCAGGGAATTCCCAAGTCGTGGGGTTTTAAAAGACAAGTTTGGGAACAGTCTACCTCTCGGCCAGGTTTTCTTTGATGTGCACTCCCTCCCTCCCCATCTCCCCACCGGCCCCCTGATCAAAAAATCAGTCAGCACCAATCAGCTCGGTAGACACTTTAAAGGTCCCTTGGACCCTTCTCTCAATCTAACTGGGAAACACAGCAAACACATCAACTGCAATTATTTCACAAGCTTCAGTCTACATGCCTTTCCCAGCATCTGTGTAGTCGCGCACTCTTCTTTGCCTAATAGGTTTCGTTCTATCAGATGCTTCTTTACTGAAATAAATTTACTTACAGGGAAACTGTAAAAACTAAGTATGAAAGAAGAAAGAAAGCTTGACATCAGTGAAAGATAACTGTAAAAACAATATGATGAGAGTAAACAGTAATAAAGTCGGGGTAAATGCCGTTCCCGCCCTGCCCAAAGCTGGTTATTGCTGTTACAGTAAGTCCCCTACATACGAACCTTCAGGTGGAGAATTTTCAAAGATGCGAACGTGCATCTGGTTCCAGCAAGGAACCGGAACCTGTGCCATCAGCGTCAGGCGTGAGTGACATTGCAGCTCGCCCTCCGTCCCCTATTGCTGACGATCCTTCAGCTCTACCATCTCCCACCCCCCTCCCTCCTCCAACAGTCAGTAACTCTTCCTGCCTGTTCACTCGATGCCAGCCCCTGTGTGCCAGCTGTTGTCCTGCACTACTGTACTTTTCAAGGGTACAGATTAAAACTGCTTTCTTTATTTTTTGTGTTTGTTTATGTATTATTTGCGTGAAAAGTATTATAAACCTATTACAGTGCAGTACTATACAGCCAATCGTGTTAGTTGGGTACCTAGGCTCACCTTGTTGGACTTACGAACCAACCGGACTTACGAACGCGCTCTCAGAACGGAACTCATTCGTATGTAGGGGACTTACTGTATTGGGTTGTGATTACTGTTAAAAGGGAAGCATTGGGCTTCCCTGGTGGCGCAGTGGTTAAGAATCCGCCTGCCGATGCAGGAGACATGGATTCGATCCCTGGTCCAGGAAGATCCCACATGCCGCGGAGCAGCTAAGCCCCTGTGCCACAACTACTGAACACCGTACGCCTAGAGCCCGTGCTCCGCAACAAGAGAAGCCACTGCAATGAGAAGCCCGCGCACCGCAACGAAGAGTAGCCCCTGCTCACCACAACTAGAGAAAGCCCACGCACAGCAACAAAGACCCAGTGCAGCCAAAAATAAATAAATAAATAAAATTTAAAAAGGGAAACACTGAGCTGAGATTGGCCCCTCCCCAGACAAGAACTGTAACGGGAGTAGCTGTTTAATACTGAGCCTCTATCTGTCATCTTTCTTCTTATTCCCACTCACTTGGGAAGAACGAATTACAGAAGCTCAGAGCTTAGTGGTGAGGTCGTGATCCAAAGGGCCATCAAAGTTCAAAAAAGGAAAAGAAAAGCAACAGAATGTATGTTCTAGAATTTAGGGTATGCTATGCACAGGTTGGGAGGTAGAGGCAACGGCAGAAGAAATGGGGGAAGCGCAGTCAGAGAGAGCGGAGAGTCAGCCTGGATGGAATACGGCAAGAGGAAGAGCAAAGGGTCAGAAGAGACCAGAGAACAATCACTTGGGCAGTGCAGTGGGAATGCACAGCGGGAACATCCAGCCAAGAAGTTACCCTGAAGGATGAACTTGGCTTCTGAGTGGCACCTCCATCTAAAATCACACAGCCGAGGGAAGAGATATGGGAACATATGTATATGTATAACTGATTCACTTTGTTATAAAGCAGAAACTAGCACACCATTGTAAAGCAATTATACTCCAATAAAGATGTAAAAAAAATAAATAAAATAAAATAAAATCACACAGCCGGGACTTCCCTGGCGGTCCAGTGGTTAAGACCAGGCTTGCAATGCAGGGGGTGCAGATTCGATCCCTGGTCGGGGAGTTAAGATCCCACCTGCCACGAGGCACGGCCAAAACATTTAAAAAAATGAAATAAAATAAAATCACACAGCAACGTGGAGAAAGGCCACCAAAACTCGTCTTATAACTCAGGGTGACGTCATTTTGAATCTTCCTCTAATTGTTATAAATAGAACTAAGATGACATCAATACAGTCAATTCTCATTATTTGCAGTAGTTATGTTCTATGAAGTCACCACGAACACAGAATTAGTGGATGCTGAGCCACTGTTCCTACAGGAAATATGGGTCTAGGTTCCTGTGAACCTCTGGTCACAACATTTTCATCAACCATCAATATAAGCAGACCTCGGAGATACTGTGGTTTCGATTCCAGGTCACAGTAAAGCAAATATCGCAATAAAGCGAGTCACACGGATTTTTTGGTTTCCCAGTGCAAAAGTATGTTTACACTATGCTGTAGTCTATTAACTGTGCAATATCATTATGTCTAAAAAAAACAATGTATATACCTTAATTTAAAAATACTTTATTGCTGGGAATTCCCTAGCGGTCCAGTGGTGAGGGCTCCGCGCTTCCACTGCAGGGAGCACGGGTTTGATCCCTGGTCAGGGAACTACAATGCCACATGCCGTGTGGCACGGCCAAAAATGAAAGAAAAGAAAAACTTTATTGCTAAAAAATGCTAACCATCGTCTGAGCCTTCAGTGCGTCCTAGGAGTAACTTCAAAGATCACTGATCACAGATCACCATCACGAATATAATAAATAATGAAAAAGTTTGAAATATTGAGAGAATCACCAAAATGTGACACAGAGACATAAAGTGAGCAAATACCATTGGAAAAATGGCCCTGATAGACTTGCTCCACACAGGGTTGCCACCAACCTTCAGTTTGTAAAAAAAAAAAAAAAAAATGCAGTATCTGCGAAGCACAATAAAATGATTTCTGCCTGTATATAACCTTCCTTATGTGTGTTTCCGTTTAAAGACAAGTTATTTAACATTACTGTTGATTCACTAACATTGAACTCATGGCCAACAGCACCATCACTTACGTCTGAACGAAGCTTACGTTAACACACGAGTTTTCTCTGCCAGGCACATCACAGCCTTCCTGTTCTCTGAGCACCAGCCAGCGCTTCAGCACCTTCCTTGGGGACATTTTAAACAGCGAAATCACCCCAAAACCCCCCAAAATTAGAAAACTGTGGTACTAAACAGAGCATGATAAAGACACTTGTTTATAGCATTCAATGAAATAAGAAGGCAGTGCACGGCCTTGCCCGACCTCAGCTGGGTCCATGAGTGTTGGGTGACTCAAATTTTCCCCACTCTGTATGTGTCCTTAAATGACCATGAAAGCATCGAAATACTGATTGGGAGTTACAAAAATTTTGAGTGAGTCGGTGAAGTCGCAAATATGGAATCCGTGAATAATGAGGATTGACAGTACTGATAAAAAAGCTATCTTCTCAGGCTTCCCTGGTGGCGCAGTGGTTGAGAGTCCGCCTACTGATGCAGGGGACACGGGTTCGTGCCCCGGTCCGGGAAGATCCCACATGCCGCGGAGCGGCTGGGCCCGTGACCCACGGCCGCTGAGCCTGCGCGTCCGGAGCCTATGCTCCGCAACGGGAGAGGCCACAACAGTGAGAGGCCTGTGTAACGCAAAAAAAAAAAGCTATCTTCTCAAGGACATGTAAAAATTAAAGAGTCTCAGACATACGCACATGCACGCACACCCACACTCACACACGCTCGTGCTGGAAAGATACCTTTTGTATTTCTGAGAAAATATACCACATTCTGGTTCAGAAACTCCTCAGGAACAGGAGTACGAAGCACATGGAGATATGTCTTTTCCACGATTTGCTTAACAGTTTTCTGAAACACGGGGAACAAAAAAGTCATGTGGAGGTACAACCGTGCATCCAAATCACCTAATATTCACGTACACCTGAGCTCTCCACTCCGCGCACTGCTGAACTCATTTCCCAGCAGACCACACACATGAGCTGAAATTCACCCAGACGCGGAACTCTAAGCCTGACTCTTTCACCAACCGGCCACTGCAGCTACACTTGAATAAAGTGACCTGGGAAATGTCCAGATCGAGCTTTTCTGGGCCACAAATTGCAACAAACCTGTTCTGAATTCGGGTATTTTGTGGGGAGGCATATTCACAGAGCAGCTGAACCTAATTGCATTTAGCACGGCTCAGGCCAAACGTCTACATCCTAAGGTTATGCTCCCTCCCTGGGATCTGTGCAGTAAATGGTTAACTCAGCAGGCCTGGGTTGTCCAAACCCTGCACATTCCAACGGTTCTCAAGACTAGCCCAGAACCGGCTCCTGGGTGATAACCTCTAAGCTTTTGGAACATCCTGGCTGATCTGAGCATCTCTGTATACCTGGGGCCTTGGGTCATGCTGCAGAGTTTATACTAACAACATGATTTATGCTGAATGCCTGTTTTTGTTTGCCTGGGGCCCTGGGTCACACCACATCAGTTTGTCCTCTGGGGCGGCCGGGGGGCACTGCAGACTAACTGTGGGCACTTCACACCTACGTGATTACCCCCAGTAAAAACCCTGGACACCAAGGCTTGGGTGAGCCCCCCGTGATTGGCACAATGTCCTACGTGTTGTCACACATGGCTCCTGCGAGAATGAATGCTGTCCTTGAAGCCCCACTTGAAAAGGACAACTTGTGCCTATTTTCTCCCGGACTCTGCCCTGTGTGCCTTGTTCTCTGTTGATACTCACCTGCATCCTTTCACTGAAATAAACTATAACCACGAGTATAAAAGCCTTCCTGGGTCCTGTGAGTCATTGTGGCAAATCATTCAATCCGAGGGTGATCTCGGGGACCCCCAGACACAGGATTCTATCATCTCCACTCCAAGGCAATACGTTCCTTGTATGAGCTGTGGCGGTTACCCAGACTCATCCGAGGGCGTGAAATTCCCATTACCCCACCCAAGAGGAGAAAGAGCTGTGCGTACTTTGACATGGAGGTTCTCTACCCTCTCTTGGTCCATTTCTTCATCCTCTAGGCCGGTGGAAGGCTGAGGTACGGAATACGTTCTCAGCTGCAAATTCTTAGCTGCAAAACATGATTCAATGCGTGAGATGAAATACTTGGAAAATGAGGTTTCCTACTGTCAAGACCAGACCTGCATCTTGGACAACAGCATGTTTCATTCAGTCGGCGTGTTATCAAAAAGCTGAACGTACATTTTTTACAAACGAATCCTACTGAAGCCTTGACTTACATTACAATTAGGAGAGTGGTGCTGCAGTTTTGATGGGTCCTCCGTCGGAAATTTAACATGTGCGTGTGTGCATGTGTGTGTGTGTGTGCGTGCGTGTTCCAGCTACAGGGTCCAGTGAGTGACTTCTCTGAGATTTTTACTTAAAAGTGGGGGGTTATCCTCAGGATGAGACTTAGAGTTAACGTGTTAGCATCTACTCCTTTTTCACTATAAAACTTGGAACTGATGGGGGATGGAAAGAAAAGTAATCTAAATAAAATGAACGTATGTACACCTTGCAAGTCTACGGTTATCGATGTGGACTGGAAACCTCACAGCCTGCCAGGAACAGCCCTGAGAGCTGCTGACGAAGCCTGCAGAGAAGGGGGAGCTTTCCCGAACTGTGTGGGTCTTCCTTCGAAAGGCACTGGACAAAGTCAGTGCGACTCTGGAATCAAATCAACGCGTGGGGTCGGAATCCTCTCTGCAATGGGCTTTCTCATCCATCAACTGGGACAATAACATCTACTGGGTCAGACTCAGGAGGACTCGATTATATGTTGGCTGAGTGTCGGGCATGCTGGCTGGCAGAGGAAACAGTCTGCGGCCGGGAGAAGCAGCATTATTACAGCAAGAGCAACAGCCTGGACTCAAAACTACACTGATGGGTGCACTCAATGCCACCGAGCTGTATGCTTAGAAACGGTTAAAATGGTATTTCATAAAAGATAAAAGGAAAAAGAAAAAAATACACTTGGAAGGAACGTTAATTTGCTGTGTCAGAGAAGTGTTTCCTGACCTTTTCCTCAAGCAGCCTCCTCTCTCCCAAGTCTTTCCTGATCACGGATTTATTGGTGCCAAAGCAGGAAGCCATCAGTAAACATGGCTGTGGCCCTCATGACCACCGTCTGTCTTATCAAAATCCAACCTAGACAAGTCTCAGTAAGAATGGATGGTCAGGCTTCCCTGGTGGCACAGTGGCTGAGAGTCTGCCTGCCGATGCAGGGGACGCGGGTTTGTGCCCCGGTCCGGGAAGATCCCACACGCCGCAGAGCGGCTGGGCCCGTGAGCCATGGCCGCTGAGCCTGCGCGTCCGGAGCCTGTGCTCCGCAACGGGAGAGGCCACGACAGTGAGAGGCCCATGTACCACAAAAAAAAAAAAAAAAAAAACAATGGATGGTCTGTATTTCTAAACCTGTAGTTCTCCCTCTCCCCTCCCCCAGTCTTTACTAGGGAGGGGATTATTTTGTGGTTAAAAATAAATTCTTCTGAAAAAACTAAGATGACTATAGGAAACACTGCACATCGCCCCAATCCTTTTTCCCCTCTGGTTTTCAAATACTCAGGATCTTGGTAAAGTGCGGTGTCTAACCCACAGCTTCTGCTGTTGTAAGTGAAGGTGAGTTACGGGAGAAAGGGGGCTGTTTAGCTCTGCTGGTGACGTGATGGTCTGGAGCAGGGTTTCAATCTCAGCACTTCCGGCACTTGGAGCTGGATCATTCTGTGTGGTAGGGCCAGACCTGAGCATCGTAGGACGTTTGGCAGCATCCCTGGCCTCAACCCATGAGATGCCAGAAGCCCCTGCCCTCTAGTTGTGACAACCAAAAATGTCTCCAGACATCACCAAAGGCCCCTGGGGGCCAAAATCACCCCTGGTTGAGAACGCAGCCCAGGGCCAACGCAGGTAGCCACGGCTGCTTCATCACTACAGGAAAGTAACTCAAAGCCTGCAGGGGACCGAGTGTCACGGCCCAGCCAGGAGTGTCACAGCAAGCTCTCTAATGTAGACATTTCAATTCCTTAGCAGCAAAAGCCTTGACTCGCGCCTCTGATTCGCCCAAAGAGATGGCATCGGTAGCTGGCACAGTGGCAGCCTTCTCTACACAGCCCACACTGTGCGCTCTTGGCTGAGCTGTCGGAGACACTGCCGTACAAGCCTGGGTGTTTTTATGTTATGTGCTGTTCTGCGTGGAAGAGTGCCCCCCCCCCCCCCCGCCCTGAATTCGTGTCCACCCGGAACCTCAGAATGTGACCGTATTTGGAAGCGGTGTCTTTGCAGATATAATTAGTTGAGATGAGGTCTGATAAAAGAAACGTTCACATATTGAGATACAGAGAAGAGAAGTCATTCTGGCTCCTACATGAGTTCACTTGGATTTGATGCTCATTCAAATAGCTTGTGTGTGGCCTATCAGACCGACATTGTATATCTGCTTTAATTATTAAAGAAAAGGGCGCACTGACCCGAAGTAAGGGATGTCCACGCGGGAAGTGAAGACTGTAGAGGTACAGATGTCGAAAATAAACGTATGGTTGCCGGGGGGGTGAGGGAGGGAGGGATAAACTGGGAGGCTGGGATTGACACATACACACTACTATATATAAAACAGATAACTCATAAGGACCTGCTGTAGAGCACAGGGAACTCGACTCAATACTCTGCAATGGCCTGTAGGGGAAAAGAATCTAAAAAAGAGTGGATATACGTGTTTGTATAACAGATTAACTTTGCTGTACAGCAGAAACTAACACGACATTGTAAATCAATTATACCCCAATAAAAAAAATTTTTTTAATAAATAAAAAATAAAGATTAAACGCCTCCCTTCCTGGGACACCAATGCTGGTCCTCCCTTGATAATACGACTCCCTTCCCAGGTGCCAAGGCCTTGCTGTATGTGCTGTGCATGTACGTGCTGCTCTGTTGTTTTTTTTGTTTGTTTGTTTTTTGAAACCTTGAAGAAAGGTTTCCTGACTTGTTTAATGTTCTTTGTTCTGACAAGATATAAAACTGTGCTGAAAACCCTGCTTCTCCAGAGCAGCTTCTCAGAGTAACCTGGGAAGCTGGCCCCCAGGCCGTAGTCCTCAGTTTGGCTCGAATAAAAATCTTTTCTATTCTTATTATTGATTGTTTATTATTTTCGTCAACAGGTCATAGTGGAGAGGGTGGTCCCTGAATCCAATGACTGGTGTTGTTATGAGAGAAAGGAGGTGATTCAAACACACACACACACACACACACACACACACACACACACACACACTATATATAAAAACACATACACATATATACACACACACATGTATACACACACACACACACGTATACACACAAATACACATGTACACATGCGTGCACACACATATACATGCATATACACGTGCGCACAGAAACATGCATGCATACACACGCGCGCGCGCACACACACACACACACACACACACACACACACACGGCAGACAGCCATGTGACGACAGAGGCATAGATTGGAGGGATGTGTCTACAAGCCAAGGAACATCAAGGAAGCCTACAGCCGCCAGAAACTGGGAAAGGCCAGGAAGGATCCGGCCCCAGGGCCTGCCCACACCTTGATTTTGAACTTGTAGCCTCCGGCACTCCTTCAAGGCAGTGCTGTTGTTCTAAGCCACCCAGTCTGTGGTCCTTGGTTATGGCAGCGTCAGGTAGTTAATAATGAACCTATGCACACCCAGCACTTTCTCCTTGTACTTCTTACCAAGTCGCAGCTTCACAAAAGTAAAAAGCAGGAACTGATTCTTGTCTGGGCACGCGGGCCCCTCTCCCCAGTGCCGCTCACCCCCAATTCCAGACCTGATGCTCTATCCGCCGACTGGGTCTCTTCTTCCTCTTCTTCCTCCTCAGACGGGCCAGGAATCTTGCCGTCTTTATAGCCACATAAAGCAAAAGAAACAAAAAAAACATAATTGTTCCACTGCTTTCCTTGGCACTGAGGGTTGGTCCATGGCCCCGGGAGAGTCGTGCCTATTACAGTCGGCTGGAGGAGGTCATCAAGAAGACAGGACTGCTGCCCGACCTGCGAGCTGACCCCGGGCAATCGGAGGCCCCTTGCCCCTGCCCTGTCCTGGGGATGTCCACCCTGCCCACCATGCCCACCGTGGAAGCCATTTCAAGAATGCACCTGGAGAGATCACGTGTGGCTGAGACTGCCAGACAGTGTGGGTGCCTGAACCCCGGGAAGGCCTCTCTATATTAGATGCCGGCGGGCGGGCAGTGATCTCGGCCAGCCACGCCCAAGACCGCCACCTACTGATCCGGAGTGGCTGGCTGCCTCTTTCTCTGGTCTCTCCTTGCCCTCCGTTGTATGGGGGTGGTTTGTGAACCAACACACAGTCCCACAGAAACATCCCAGTTACTGGAAACAGCCTTAAGGGACATGAAAGAAAGATTTGTGCAAATTCCCCATGAGATGAAGGACACAGGATGATCACATAGTTACAAGCAACCCCAAAGAAATATAAATGACCATCATGCATAAAAAAAGAGGCTCAACTCCACTAATTATGATACAAATGTACATGAGAACGAGGAAGTGCATCCACCTTTCGTCTATGGGGTTGGCAAAAACTTTAACGATAATACCCAATGTTGGCAAGGATGTTGGCAAACGGACACCTCATCACCGTTGCCAGGTGTGGAGTGGGAGGGCCATTCTAGAGAGCAGTTTGGCAGGACCCATCCAAACTGTAAATGCACACACCCGCCAAGCCCACAGTTCCACTTTTAGAAATCTCTCCCACGAAATACCGAAAGAGTACAAAGGTAGACGCACATTGTGACGTGTGTAAAATAAAATACTGTGGAAAGATAAATGTCCATTCATTAGGGAATGGATAAATAAAATGTGGTACATCTATAAAGTTACATAGATCTATAGGTACTGACATGAAAAATTCTGCAAGATATCTTTGAGGGAGGACCAGTCACAACATACTATATAAAGAGTGATCTTATTTATGATTTCAGGAACTCTATATATATATCTACATATTATCATTATATACATACCATTATCTGGAAAGATATAAATGATGATAGATAGATAGATAGACAGATAGATCTGAGAAGAGATCTGGCAGGATATACACCAAACTACCACTAGTGGTTACCTACAGGAATGGGAACAGGGCTGAGGGAAGAGTGAAGGATTATTTTTTCACTTTTTATTTTCTGTGTTTCTAAATTCTATGTTATGTGAATTTTCAAGAGAACATCTTTCAGTGATACTTACTGGAAGTAAGTATTAATTACTTAATACCGTGTAATTTTTAAATTACTGTGTAAGTTTGCAATTTCTAAAAATTACTGTGTAAAAATGTAAGCAAGTTATCAAGTGATATGGACAGGATGGTTCCATTTTGTTATTTCAAGAAACAACACATGCTTAGCTATTAGAACAGCATCTTGGACTAGCTGTTGCTGGTCTAGACACCCCTCTTTCCTCAAGACCACCCTGCCAGCATCTGTCTCCATTCAAACTAGGAGCAGAGAGAAGTCTTGACCAGGGGAGAGGCAGAAATAGAGAGAAAAGAGGGATGAAGGGACACGCATTGACCCCACTCCAGGTCCTCTGGACAAACCAGAGACCCCATAAAGGATCCAATAAAACTGACCAAGGGTCTTTGTGAGTCTGCAGGCTTAATAAGCACAGGGTGAGTGACAACTTGAAACCCAGAGCTGGGGAGGAGGTCCCGTCTCCCCACCTCTGTCCAGAACCCAACCCCCAACACTCAACACCATACTAGTGCCCCCAGGAGCAGTAGCTTTGAGTTTCTGGGGACGGCATCCTCAGCAGGGAATACACTGCCATTCTCAAGATGTGATGACAGTGAGAAGACCCAGAAAAGGAGGGGAAGAGCGCTGGGGTGGGCTGAGGGGTGGGTTAGAGACAGACCAGAAACAGACATAGTGCTCGGGGGATTTCCGAGGACGCTTTGGAGGAATTAAGCAGGAGGACCCTCGGAAGTGAGACTAAATTCTCCTTTCACATGGAACAGGGGCATCCTGCCGGGAGACACTGGGCTGAACATGTGGTAGTATACACAGCACAGAAAACAGCCACGAACTATTAACAGAAGCCCTCAGAGGTCACAAGAAGTCCAAGTTGCATTCATTTCTTAGGGTCTCGGTATATATATATATATGTTCAAGTATACAAAATCAGGGTTACTGAAATATGGTACATGTAAAAGTCAATCCTGTTAGTGTATCTTTGTATCCAGAATTTCACTTGGTGATCATGAGAGTCTAAATTCAAGGTCCTATTATAATGTAACATCCAGGTCCAAAGGTCTTCCGGGGAAGGGAGGGGGGGATAGAGTTAGATTCCAAATGTTACAAGGGTCATCTCTCTGGGTGTCATTTGCAATTTGTTATTGTTTGTTTATGGGCTTGGATTTTTCTACAGTGAAAGGTGTATTATTTTGTGCAAAGAATGTACATTTAAAATAAATGTGCCTACGGCCTTTTAAGAAAAAACAACTTCTGCCTGGCTCTGCCATCCCACCCTGTGAAAGGTCCTGTAGGGGATCCAGAAGCCTCGTGAAGATGTGACACTAGCACAGGAGACTGACATTGATGGGACACATCACACAAACCCGGTCCGTGACAGCTGCACTGACACTGGTGTTCCTACTGGGAGAGAACTTGTGTGTCTCTCAATCTCCTTTCTGAGTGTCCCCTGCTCTCTGTCCTGTCTCCCCCTCCCCCCCACCCCAGGCCGTCTCTGTGTCGGTGGGCTGGACCGGCCACCTCCACAGAAGGTTCTGGGCATCAGTCACTGTCATTATTTTTATTTAAAATGCTAAATTGTTCAACATAAACGTTTACATCTACTGTAATCTTTTTAAATTGTTTTGGTGTTACTTTACAATAGCACGTCGGGAGCCTGGGAAGATAGGAAGGGGCACTCTTCTCCACCTCGGGGAGACCCTGTCACCATCTGAGAGAGTGAGGATGAACTGACCCTCTCAGCCCCTGGGCCATTTCTCTATCCGTCTATGACACGTCATTGGACAGCGACACATATTCTTCTGAGTCTTTACTATGTGACCTGTGTGGATGAGCTAGTTAACCCTCTCTGTGCCACAGCTTGCTCATCTGTAAAATGGGATAACAATACACCCACTTCATGGGATTAATAGCTGATATACGCGTTTGGAACTGTACCTGGCACAGAGTAAGCGCTAAATGAGGGTTTGTTGTGATTATTCATTCAAGGTCTGACTTTCCAAGTGGGCTTGTCCAGTTCACCCAGTGCCTGGACTGTGCCTGCACACGGTGGGCGACAATAAGCATTTGCGGACTGCACGTGAGGCCAAGAGCGGGGTGGGCGCGGGTCTGCAGTCCCCGCGGTGGTGAGGTGGGGAACGGGGCAGGAGGGGGCGCGGCGGGAGGGCGGCCGCGGGGCTCACCGATCTCCACCTCCACTTCCTCGGGCACCACCTTGCGGTAGAAGAAGAGAGTCGAGGCGCCCTCCTCGTCGCTGGTCTGGTTGAGGAAGCACAGGATGAGGTCCTCGACCTCGCCGTCGTTGCGGTTCAGCAACTCCTCGAAGAGCTGGGGGTCTGTGATGCCGAAGGCGGTGTACACTCGGTCACGCATCCACAGCACCCGTAGGTCGTCCATGGCGCCGCAGAGCCGGCAGCACCGGGCTCAGGGAGCGTAGCGCCGGGCAGGCGTCTGTGGTAACGGCGCCCCTAGCAACAGGCGCCCCGGCAACGGCCGCCGCGGGCACGCGGCCCCACGGTCCCCGGGCGCCCCTGCACCCGGGCCCCGCGCTCTCAGAGGCGCGAAGCGGGACCCGGGAGGGTGGCGCGGAGCCCCTGGGGAGGGGCCGCGGCGCCCCAGCCTGCGCGCGGAGGAGGGTCGGGGCTCTTCCCCCGGTTGGGCGCCCCCTTCCTCCTGGGAGGACCGAGATGAGCTGGACAGCCGCACGCAAGCCCCGGGGACGGAAAGACGTGTAGGAAGGCAGCCGACTGCAGACCTGGAGGTGCGCCAGGATCCTTATAAGTGCTGCATGCGCAAGGCCTCCTGTGATTCTTAACCGCCACGACGTCTGGGACTGTCCTGCCCGCTTTGTCGATAAGGAAACAGTGGCAAGATACGTGACAGACAAGGTCACGGTATCTCGGAGGTGGTAGAGGCAAAGTTGGACGCGAGGCAAAAGGACTATAGTCTGAGCCCTCGGGTCGCTATGGATCAAAGGGCGTCAGAAGAGCAAATACACAGCGAAGATTCCCAAGAAGGGGCAAGCTTCTTCCGGTGTACCAGGATCAGGGAAGGGGGAGCCCCAAGAAGGGACACTGGCTACAGAGTAGGAGAAGCCGAGCTCTTCAGCTCTGTAGCCAATCCAAAGCATAATAAAGCAAAACACCCACGTTTCAAAAATAGATAAATTTATTTTTCATTAATAAAGGGAAGTTCAATACTGATAGGAAGATGCAAATGTGTCCCTTCATACATCTGTGGTTCTTTAACTTGTTCAGTCGTTTTCCCTCACTGAGCCCCTAGATTACTGGGCTGACCCTAAGAACCTAGTCTTCTTATTGGATTTTCCCATCAAGGAACAGGTAGAATATTCTAAGTATTTCTTAAAATTCTAAACCAAAGTTCAGCATCATTGGCCTGGCTGTTGGAAAATTACTACTCCGACCTGTCTTATTTTCATCATCTTGAATAAGATTTCTTAATAACCTTGCTGGAGATATACCAGATGGCATGCAAGCAAACCTGGCTTTAAATTTTTAATAAAGTTGTTTTTAAATGCAGACTGCAGAACAGTTGAAGTTATTTTTATTTCTGTTTTCCAAAATGAATCAGGCCCTAAAGTGTCTGAATTTTTACTTTGTAAACATAAGTTACCTATCCTATAGTCTACGCCTTATTAAACTGCTGCAGAATGAAAATTCAGATCAGAATGTTGTTATAAAATACCCATTCCAGAAGTGAGGACAGAGTGGCACTCAGTGAAAGGTGAGTCCCCTCAAAGTCCTAGCCGCAATAAGCTGCCAGGCCACGGGCTCAGCGTAACCCCCATCAAACCCCCTTTGCACTCCTTAACTCAGCACAATCACATCACCACGAGGACCTTCTTCACCTTTGCAGGCCGAAAGCAAACTCTATTTTTCTGAAGAAATCCTTTGGATTTCTATTTTAGGATGCACACCTGAATGAAAACCGGAAGACGTGGCAGTCGTGACTTTTCACGTTAGGAAAATAAACAGGTCAACTTAGCATCATCCAGACAACTGAGCATTCTTCCTCTGGAGGCTTGCTATCAAGGGCATGAAGTTATGTCTTAAAAACTGTACACATAATAGTTCTACCAAACAGCTTAACAAACAAAACAGAGCAACTGCTCTGGTAACACGACACTGGAACCAGCAGCTTTATACTAATAAAGAAAATTTACCTTGGTGCCTAAAAGACACCATCAAACTGTAATTCTAGAGAGTTCTTTCACAAAAATTAGGACTGACAGTCCGTCTTTTATACCATTATGTTCTACAGTACTACATAGGTTTCAGTTGAAAAGTGACTCTTCACCCTCTGTTCTATGCCCTGAGAGAGGCGTTCACTGGAATTAAAAAGCGGCCCCCGTGACAACTGCCAATGGGGACAGAAAAGAATTCTAGCAGATCCTGTACGTCTCTTGTTTACTAGTCAGTTAACTAGTCAATTTACTAGTCAGTTAAAATGGTGGGTTTCCTAAGAATGAATTAGTTACCATCTTGGAGTAAAATAATAAAAATAAGAACTTGTGAGGGACACATTTGAAACCTGGAAGGCATTATTCAGATTTCATATTCACCCAAAAGAAGTGTCCAAGTGCCTTTCTGAAGAGACTTAACGTGGACAGCAGTATCATTTTTTTTTTTTTGCGGTACACGGGCCTCTCACTGTTGTGGCCTCTCCCGTTGCGGGGCACAGGCTCCGGATGCGCAGGCTCAGCGGCCATGGCTCACGGGCCCAGCCGCTCCGCAGCATGTGGGATCCTCCCGGACCGGGACACGAACCCGCGTCCCCTGCATCGGCAGGTGGACTCTCAACCACTGCGCCACCAGGGAAGCCCAGCAGTATCATTTTTAAGAGTTTCATCAGCATCATTTTATGTTTGATATTATGAGGGACAGCATCTCATATGAGAGGAGTAACATGGAATCTTTACTACAATTTAAAAGTTTCAGGGCTTCCCTGGTCAGGCGCAGTGGTTGAGAGTCCGCCTGCCGATGCAGGGGACACGGGTTCGTGTCCCGGTCCGGGAGGATCCCACATGCCGCAGAGCGGCTGGGCCCGTGAGCCATGGCCGCTGAGCCTGCGCGTCCGGAGCCTGTGCTCCGCAACAGGAGAGGCCACAATAGTGAGAGGCCCGCATACTGCAAAAAAAAAAAAAAAAAGAAAGAAAGAAAAAGGTCTAATGTCAGAGTCACAGTTATGTCATGATGTTCAATTCATGCCTCTCAGCAAATAGGCCTTGAAATTACCCGAAAAGATACGCTTAAATTCAGGGCTACCATGATCTTAACTTGTAATGAAAACACCAAACTCTCTACCACCAGCCAAGGTGAAGGAGACAAGCGGGCCTCTTCACGTGAGTTACTCAAAATGTTAAGGAAGCGAAAATACTGCAGAGGTTTCTTTCTGAAAATAATTATCTAAAATCAGTTACAGTAAAATATGAAAAACGAACATAATTTACAAGAATACAGGACAGATCAAAATGTTCAACAGGACTGACTCAAATGTCAAGTGAAAAGATGAATTTAATCTGAAGATTATATACATTAATGGCTTAGTAAGAATTGGTTTTCAACTGATCTAAATAGTTTTTAAAAGTTTAACTCTAAATGCCTTTATTAGACATTTATTTCGAATTAGTCTGAAACTGAATCATTATAATTATACTGTTCTCAAAGATAGGTGCAACCTCTCCATGGTAAAATACCTTAATTTATATTTTATTATAAAAATATACAAAATTCTACTTTTTACCTTTCCTTCACTCAGTATAAACCCCTTTTGGTTCAGGGACATCAGCCAAGCTGGTCACTAAGTTCGAATCATATCCATATTACATCGTCTACAGTCACACTGGATTTTAAGGCTCAGTACACAGTTTATCTTCCCAAACATATAATTATCATAATTGGTTTTATGTAAGGATAACAAGATAAGAGTCTTTAAAAAAATATACAAGTGGGATAAGCATTTGTTGTATGTTATTTTATCCCATTTTCTCCAATTATTAAAACAAGACAAAATCGTAGAAACAATTCTACTTGTAATTCTAGATAGCATACGATAAAAAAAGTTTGCATACTTTTAACCAAGCAAAATAAATGTGAATCTTTTGATTAACCATCATTAAATTTTTTTAAAAACTACTTAACTTCAGCTGTTGGAAAATATTATCTGACAACTTCAGGTGACAGAATAACTCTAGTTTTTTTTTAAATAAGTTGAAAAGGAATCAAGTATTTAAGACCATTTTCAATTAGCCATTCAAAATTGGCTTCTCTCCCCCAAGGCTATATTTTTAAAAATAACTTTAACATAACTTTTGGCATTAACTTATATTTGCTCATCATAAAAACTGAAAGAAATTTATATATCTGAAATTGAGAAACTTTACAAAATTATTTAACATATGAGGAAGAGGTATATCTTACAGAATCATTTGGCTGTCTCATAAGGCAGTTAATGAAGATGGAATTTTTCCTATCATCAATTTAACATAAGGAAATTCTACAACATGATAATTCTCCTTAAATCTGAAAGCTTGTTGGATACGGCAATATGATCATGCCATGTCGTCACTAAACTTCGAAGAAAGTAATCTGAGTGAGAAAGGAACAAATTTGGTGCCTGCACCAACGTAGAATTTGTTCTGAAATTCTACCCTAAAAAAACAAAACAAAACAAAACAAAACCATGTATTAATGAAAGATTCTGAATAACACTTGCTACATTCCTTAAAACAACATTTATAAGTTAAAAAAGAAAAAAGTTCCTGTGCTTCTGAAGTTGCTTCATTGCATACATGCTCTTGGCACAAATACTTTTGCTTAGATAAAATACACACACACGCCAGCCCTTTGCTGGGTTTCTCATGAAGAAAATGCTGACACCTCACGTCACCTCCCACCCTATGGACATACACATGAGCATTAGGAACCTCTCTCACCCCAGTAACTGGATACACAGACAAGTAATCTGATATACACTGTAAAACATTACGAAATATGGTTTACAATAAGATAAAGCAACCTGTCAGACCCAAAGTGAATCGAAAGTGTGAAATACACAAAATTATTCAGCAAGCGTAAACTTACTTTTATGTGTCGGCGACAAAAGCTCAGAAACAAAATACAATTTTAACTCAGGGGACCGGAATACAGATCCCAATCCCGGGAAGGGGAGAAGTAGCCTAAATAATATATGTATAAGTATACATATCACTGGAACTGTTACACATATATGTACGTACTGGGGGAGTAGGGTGTTAGATTTTTGTTAAGTAACAGTTCCAAAGCTAAATTCCAAACTCACCAGTGGAGGCGGATGGCGTGAAGAAATGCAGAAAGCCCTTCCATGATCAAAAGGATGAAAATGGTCAAAACCGCAAAGAGAGCGATGACCGGGAGAAGAAGCAAGACCCCGTAGGTCGTGTCTACGCGGAGGCCGACCCGCATCAGCATGGCCCACAGCACGTCAGATAGCTCTGCAAGGCAAGCATTTTGCAAAGTTAACTTCTGTTCACCTTCAGTGAGTCACTTCAATTAGCTAGCTAGGCTGGGTTTCCTTCTGAAACAATTTTGAATTGTTATCCCTAAAATAAATACACACCCATATAAGACAGACGTAATCGGCTTCCCACGTTAAAGTTAACCAGCAACTTGATCATCTCAAACACGGAGGAAGACTTGACATTCCAGAGAAATCAGAGCCCTGCCTGCCTGCCAGTGAGAGATCCTGACCCAAATAGGGGTCCGGCTGGCTCTGTCCCAATGCAGCACTGGGCCAGGCAGCGGGAAGCTGGGCGTCAGTCCTGACTCGGCTACTGACTGACCAGGTGCGTGACCCTGCGCCAGCACCAACCCTCACTGGGCTTCAGTCTCCTCCTCTGTAATATGAAGATGATGGACCCCCTCCCGCCAGCAAGTTCTAGACTTGCAGCTATGCTTACAAAAATATCAATGTAACAACAACAAAAAAACCCTCTATCATCTGGTAGTTTTCCCAAGTACAGTCTTTGCACAGTAATGCAGGAGCAGAGCAATGACCGTCCAAAGCATCCTTAATGGTCAACGGGAAAAATTACAATTGTTCTGGGACCTTTCAAAATTTTTGTCAAAACATTAAAAACTCTCTTACTGTTGGTTATAAATGCACAGAGAAATGAAAAAAAAAGAGTAAATCTGTTCTTAAAACATTAGAAACATTGAGCATTCAATTGCTGGGGGTTTTGGTAAGAACTTATCAAGGGTGGTTTGAACAGCCTTCTTCTCATGTGACTTGGGCTTGCTGGGCACCTTGACACGGAGTGAGCATCTTCTCTAATGCTTGGCATCCTACTTGGCTGTCAGACTCTTTTCTGAGTTTGGATCAGCTTCTAACACAGTATGCTTTGCACCTTCAATGTCCTGAAATACCTCCTAGAGTTCCTGTGGCACCACTTCTGGGACACCTGCATCTTCTTTCTGTACATCACCAACTTCCTCTGGCTGCAGATTTCGCCTCTCGAACGGCACCAGTGTCACCACTCCCGTGTCAGCTCTTTCTCCTAAACTTCCAGTTACATTCCATCTGCATTTCACTTCCAGCATATCACTGTCTGTTCCTCTGCTGCACTTTTTCATCTCTGTTGGCCAATTCCCTCGGTTCAGCAATCTGCTTTTAAATGCCATGTGGGTTTACCACCGGCCCACAAGGAGCCAGCACCACCATGCGCCTTGCTGTCTGCGCATGAACTGAGCAGCAGGTGCACAGGGTCCAATCGCAACAGACTCCGAGAGAAGTGATGCGGCTGGTCTCTGATCGTGATGCGCGTCTGTGCTATTTACATAGCGGCTTGCGGGCTGAAGGGCCAGCAGTGAAGCCTGCACGTTGCACCCATACACACAATTTTTACTGTAGTAACTGAAATTTCAACCATGTTCTTGGGGGACTGCCGAGACTTAACTAAACGCAGGTAACAAATCCACGCATCTAAACTATTACCCAGCATTGTTCTAGAGCTTGCTTGACATAACTAGACATTCACACTTGGTAAGGCAGCACTGAATACAATAATAGTAATAACCAAAACAATAATGGTCAGAGCAGAGGGAGCGAAATGCCTACGCCAGACGTTCCCAAGCCTTCTCGGTACTTGAAGCCCCTCGTGTGTCCCAGTGATTTTTTTCACAGCACCCTGAGGCCAAAAGAAATACCCAGGAGACCAGTGCAGTAAGCAGTCAAGTCCAAACAACTTAACAGTCCCTGTTCACACAGTATCTGAAAAATAGTGCCCTTTCCATCAAAATTTTTCAATGTCCCATGGTGCCCCCATGAGTTAACCGAGGCGCTGCGGGGTGTCTCGACACAGAGTTTGGGAGCTACAGGTCTAAGCAAAACTTACGTGCGTGAGCCAAACTGAGTGCCCAGAGCCTCAGGTACGAAGCGGTGTTGGAGATGCATCCCAGACAGTACTCGATGGAATGAATTACTTGGGTCATTAATATTTCTCCAAAATTAAACTGAGAGAGATGACACAACATGTGTTAGACTCCACCCGTGACATGCTTACTTCCACAAGCTACAAGTCTGCTCCACTTTCAGGATTACAGTGAAAGGACTGGCTTCTGGAATACTGGTGAGGATGTGCTGGCATGTGAGGAACAGAGCTCTGCTCACAACTCCGCCACTAACCAGCTCCCCGACCCACAGAGCTCCCGCCCCCTTGTCCCCAGGCCGCGGTCCTGCACGTAAGGCGAGTGTGGCTGGACCAGAACTGTGATGGCACAATGCCCACGGCCCTCAGGCAGCCCACTCTTAGTAATTACAAAACGTGTAATGAGAAACAGACATCTACCAACCACAAGATTAGGAGACTGTGAACGCGTGTGTGTGTTTAATAGATAAGAGCATCTTAATACAAGTCTGACAAGGGGAAATTATAAAAGAGTCCCTGATAGTGAAAAGGCTGCAAAACACTGGGCAAGATGGCTCCCACATTCTTTCCAGCTCCGCTTTCTGTTTCTTTATGATCTTAAAAACTTAATTATTAATTGTCCCAAATTAAAACACTAAATTACATAATAATTACAAAAGGTTGACTAAGAAATTCTGTTTCGTCCTCATCGGACAGCCAAAAAAGTTTCCAAGAAAATAAAGCAGACCACAGTAACAGACGTGCTCTGTTCTGTCTGCCAGGACTGTGCTTCCCTTCTTTGGGAGGAACTGCTTCTTCTGCCATCTAACCCTGTATCGCACAGTTGTTATGGGCTGAATTGTGTTCCCCCCAAAATTTGTCTGTTGAAGCCCTAATCCCCAATGTGACTGTGTTTGGATATGCGGCCTTTAAGGAGGTAAGTAAGGTTAAATGAAGTCATAAGGGTGGGGCTTATGTCCCAATAGGACTGGTGTCCTTATAAGAAGAGGAAGAGACACCAAAGAGGCACGCACAGTGAAAAGGCCATGTGGGGACACAGCGATAAAGTGGCTGTCCACAAGCTTGGGAGAGAGGCCCCAGGAGAAACCAACCTGGCCAACATCTTGACCTTGGACTTCCAGCCTCCAGAACCGTGGGAAACACATTTCTGTAGCCGAAGCCCCCGAGTCTGTGGTCGTGGCAGCCCATGCAGACTACTGCAGCAGTCACTGGTCTAGGGATGGCAAGTGACCCCAGCCAGGCCAATCAAAGCACTTCCCTGGGATTTTTCCTCATGGTAACAAGCAGGGAAGTGCACTTTTCTCTGACTGAAGAAAATAAGCCCAGTGCTCACTGTGGCCACGGTTCCAACACCAAGGGGCCAATTGGCTTCAGAATATGAAGCAAACTTGCAAAGAAAAACTAACTCAGACTTGCTGGGATTGGAGATCCAAAGCCCCACCCTCCTGAGGCCCACTCTGCCCCATCCTGATGTGGGCCAGCAGATTCCCCTTGAAGCCAGTGTGAACTGGGTCTCTTTCTTACAACTATGGGCAAGTTCTAATGAAGACGAGAGTCTTCTCAAAGCAATGTTCATGGCACCTGAAGTCACTCAGCATCACAACTTGTAATGTTAACACTATAAATCCCACTGTAAGACTGAAACTCACAAAATGTTAACCCAGAATCATTATATTATGATGACAATTGTATGACCAGAACAGCATGTGGAAAGCCTGGAGTAACGGTTGTTTTGTTTGAATTTTGTTTTCTAAGATGATTCTTATCACTCTCGTAATGACGATCATCTCTGTGCGAGCCTGGCTCCTTACCTAACATCACCAACAGTAACTGAAAAGGTTACCTCTTCACACGTCACTTCTCTACAACCATCTTCCATTTGGTTGTTTCCCTCTTCTATGTCTTGGCTTCCCAGCAAAGAAACTTCTTCCTCGCTATCTTTCCTTACAAGTGTGTAACCACTCTAAAAAGACAACCCAAAGAATACAGAGTCAGTGCCTTTAAAATCACAAGGTTGTGGGGCTTCCCTGGTGGCGCAGTGGTTGAGAGTCCGCCTGCCGATGCAGGGGACGCGGGTTCGTGCCCCGGCCCGGGAAGATCCCACATGCCATGGAGCAGCTGGGCCCGTGAGCCATGGCCGCTGAGCCTGTGCGTCCGGAGCCTGTGCTCCGCAACAGGAGAGGCCACAACAGTGAGAGGCCTGTGTACCGCAAAAAAAAAAAAAAAAAAAAAAAAATCACAAGGTTGTGACAAAATCAAAGTTAGCACCCCTTCGATTCTTTTAAAATGTCAGCTCTTTAGGAATAAAGAAAAAAGTCCTTTGAAAGAAAATAAGCATATCATACCCACTAGGATGGCTATTGTAAACAAACAAACAAAAAAGAAAATAAATAAGTGTTGATTAGGGTACGGAGGAACTGGAACTCTTGTGCATTGCTGGTGGGAACATAAAATGGCACAGCCACTGTGGAATGTTTGGTGGTTCCCAAAAAATTAAACAAAGAATTACCATTTCTAGGTATATACCCAAAAGAACTGAAAGCAAGGACTCCAACAGGTATTTATACACCCATGTTCTTAGGAGCATTATTCACAGTAGCTGAAAGGTGAAAACAACCCAAGTGCCCATTCATGGATGAACTGATAAGCAAAATGTGGTCTATCCATATAATGGAATATTACTCAGCCTTAAAAAGGAAGGAAATTCTGACACAAGCTACAACATGGAGGAATCTTGAGGACATTAGGCTAAGTGAAATCAGCCAGTCATAAAAGCAGAAACATTATATGATTCCACTTATATAAGGTACCTAAAGCAGTCAACTTCATAGAGACAGAAAGTAGAAGGGTGGGTGCCAGGGGCTGGGTCGAGGGGAAATGGGGAGTTAATATTAATGAGTAAAGAGTCTCAGCTCGGGAAGATGGAAAGGTTCTGGGGGCGGATGGTGGGGATGGCTGCGCAATGTGAGCGCACGTGATGCCACTGAATGCGCACCTGAAAACGGCTAAGATGCAAAATTTATGTCATGTATATTTTACCACAATTTATAAAAAATAAAATAAAATGAGAAACTAGACACACAAGAAAACAGTCTGGAAAGAAACTCAACAAATGGTTAACACTGGTTATAACTGAGTAGGAGAAATAGTAGGCATTATTTTCTATATCTTCCACATTTCCTTTAGTTATGTTATTTAAATTAAACAAAAAAACCTTGAAAAATCAAGAGGCAAGAATAAGGAACAAAAATGCTTTATGACAAGCAGTACTGAGGGATTCAGTTCCATCTACTGATAGGTTTGTGGTTCATTACCAGAGGACCTGTCTCCCGTGCCCAGACACGGCAGGCTCTTTGCACCACGCTTCTGCAGAACAGGCAACGCAAAAGTTCTCAATAAAGGAAGCTTTGGCTTTTAAATCAGAGTCTGGGACCCCTTGGAAGGAGTTTTCTTTACAAAACCTTTCACAACTAAAAACAGACTTTGCTCACCATTTACAAACATGCAGCCAAACCCACACTTACCCTGCTGACCCCAAAGCAACTGCGCCCACGGTGAAGCCACAACAAGAAGAGTGGCTTTCCCAAGAAGAGCACAGGGACAGACAACGCTGTGATGACCAGAAGCAGCCTTTGGACGTGCTCCTGTCGGTGCAAAAGGGGAGGAAGCCAGTTAAAACGTGAAGATGTGCTAACAATGTCATTGGTGTACTTAAACTAGTGGAAACCAAGTAAAATGTCTCTTTATTGATTAACAAGGAACATAAAGTAAACGCAAGCTAAATTACATTTGCCAGGGTGTCTTTTCCTTTCGTTTCCTAAACTCACAGCTGACGTGCATGGCATCACACAAATGCACAGTTATAGAAAAGCCATTTTTGGAGAGGGCCAGCGTGCTGTGGTCCAAGTGCCAGTTCTCTGAGGACCTGGCTTAGTCAGGGGTTGATTTTAAAGAAACTGGAAAAATGGATGGATGGACAGCCCTCAGGAACCCTCCAGTAATACATTCTCTTCCCACCAGTTTTCACAGCTACTGAGGGGCAGCGAGTTTGGAATACACAGTCTGACCAGGGCCCCCGAGACAGCTCTCAGAGCAGGATGGCACCCTCTTGTGATAACACACAGAGGAGTAGAAAGCCCCTCTGTGCCTGGGAGGCCTGTGGAAAGCACCTTTAATCATTCTACTGATGAAAACAAAAAGGCTGTCAGGAGGACTTCCTTTGAGTTCTTCACAGTGGAAGACACAACTGCTTACCTGCCCTGGGTAAAGACCACCTGTGTCACTAGCCGGGAATAAAAACATATTAATAAATTCAATCAGAATGCTAGGAGCGACTCTGGAGGTTTCTGCTGAATAAACCAGCCACTTATAGACGATCATAAAGACAAGGTAGCCAAAGATGCAGAGCATGAAGAGAAGTTCCGGGATGGAGACCAGGTAAATGTTGAACTTCTTCCTGAAATGTCTAGGGAAAAAAAAACAAAGGAATCGATCAACCCATGAACAACACTGGACTAAGAGAAAAAGGAAAGAGTAAATTAATCTTAAATTCTCTGTGACAAAGTCTATCTCAGCATAACGTCATCTGTCTTACGATTCAGATGTAACCACGAAGAAAAGAGATGTGAGGACAGTAGAGATGACTAGTGTTTCACTGTCAGATCCGGCTAGAGAAAAAAGACATAATTTCTTTCCCCTAATATACCAGCTCTAAGAAACAAACAAAAGTTTTCTGATTTAGAAAATGAAAAAACGATATGACAAAAATCACCTCTGGAAATAAATATGAGTGTACATGTTGCATGTCTCCCTCACTCGAAAGTAAACTCCATGCGGGCGAAAACTTTTTTCTGTCCTCCTCACTGTTCAATCCCTGGTGCCCAGAATAGTGCCAGGCACCTTCTATGTGCTCAACAAATATTTGCTGAATCAATGAAGCTGACAAAAACCTTATCATCAAAAGAGAATTGGGGCCCCCTGGTGGCGCAGTGGTTAAGAATCTGCCTGCCAACTCAGGGGACACGGGTTCAAACCCTTGTCTGGGAGGATCCCACAGGCCACGGAGCAGCTAAGCCCGTGCACCACAACTACTGAGCCTACATATCACAACTACTGAAGCCCACGTGCCTAGAGCCCGTGCTCCGCAACAAGAGAAGCCACCACAATGAGAAGCCCGCGCACCACAACGAAGAGTAGCCCCCACTCGCCACAACTAGAGAAAGCCCGCGTGCAGCAACGAAGACCCAATGCAGTCAAAAATAAATAAATAAATTTAAAAAAAAAACAAACAGAATCATAGAACTTCTCTGGTGGCTCAGTGGTTAAGAATCCGCCTGCCAATGCAGGGGACACGGCTTCAAGCCCTGGTCCGGGAAGATCTCACATGCCACGGAGCAACTAAACCCGTGCGCCACAACTACTGAGCCTGTGCTCTAGAGCCCAAGTCACAACTACTAAGCCCATGCGCCGCAACTACTGAAGCCTGCGTGCTCTAGGGCCCACAAGCCACAACCACTAAGCCCGCGTGCTGCAACTACTGAAGCTCGCATCGCCTAGAGCCCACGCTGCGCAACGAGAGAAGCCACCACAATGAGAAGCCAGCACACCGCAACGAAGAGTAGCCCCCGCTCGCCGCAACTAGAGAGAGCCCGCATACAGCAGCAAAGACCCAACGCAGCCAAAAATTATTAAAAATAAAAGTAAATAAAAAACAGAATCATATTAATACAACAAACCACTATGCTGGCTGCCTTTAAGATCCATGTAGTCTACCATCAAGAAGCAAAGTTTAAGAAATAACAAATACTTGGCTTATAAATACTGGTTTAAAAATAATCTGTACTTACAAGTGGTTAAATATTCCCAGAATGACTCCAAAAGTCATGTGAATAATTCCTAAAATCACAGACATTTTCATTTTGAAAGAGTTCAGAAAAGTGAGACGATTTGTGGCCAAGTTCCAAATCTAAAGACAAAACAAAAAGAAAACTTTAACTTCCTTCAACTGCCTTAGGAGAAAAGTGCTGTTCCTTAAGGAGACTGTTGTCAGGTTTTTTCAAGTTTCCAATTATATTCACAACATTAAATTATACCAATTATGTTTAGAGATGAGAATGTACATTTAGGAGAGAGCTACCTTGGAGAGCTCAGATTAGGGAATGCTAGACTTTTGTCACTGAGTTTTTTCCACTACTGTATCGCATCACTCCAAACAAATTTCGAGGTAGTTTCTAAGCTTTTCTTTTAAGGCTGAGATTCCTCGTGAAGACCCCTGGGTCTAGGGAAATGCTACCTGGGCCTCATAAGCAGCAGCCTGGTGAGCCATGTTGGGGGCAGGACAGGGGCAACCCCGGCCCTGGAGCCCTGGCTTCACTTTCCTTCTCCCCACACTTTTTCCCTTTCAAACAACCACCTCAATAAGCACCATGATAAGCCTAAGTTCCCTTTCTACTCTAAAATTCCATACTATTTCTTTCTACATCAAAGGGTAAAAAAACAGTTCGCCTGTACAAAGAAGAAATCGAAGAAACAGTGCACATTACATGGCTCCGGAAGTGCCACTTCTCACTAGAGTAAAACAGGTCAGGAAGTAGGACAGACCGTAGCCCCAGCTCCCTGTGGTCTTGTATTTGGGCACTGACCGTCAGCTTCTTCTGTACAGCAGCCTGACTCAGAACACACAGTGAGCCTCTGGCGTCCAGGCAGAAACCCCCAGAGTACCACCCCGTCGCGTACGACCACCTGAACCGTGCTGAGCAGTCTGAGAAACCTCTGTGACAGCTAAAGCGAGGTGGCACTGGGAATTCCCTGGAGGTCCAGTGGTTAGGACTCCGCGCTTCCACTGCTGAGGGTGCAGGTTCGATCCCTGGTCAGGGAACTAAGATCCCACAAGCCGCGCGGCATGGCCAAAAATTTTTTTAAATTTTAATTAAAAAATTAGGTGGCAGCACCGAGGAACCCGAGATAATGGGGAGGGGGGGACACTCACGGGATCGATGCCAAGAGGATAAGGGCCTCGGAACACTCCGGGAACACTGGGATCCAACTGCAAAACCCTGTTGTGCCTGACGACGCTGTCACTGTAACAAAAAGCAGGGTGAGGGCCTCCTGCAGAGGGGGAAGGAGACTCGGAGAAACTCCCTCCACCTAAGACACTGTCTGGCAGCAGGACACTCACTTCCAGAGCATGACCTTCCTCTGCTCCGCTGCGCTGTGACCGGAGCTGTACATGGCAGACACGTTCCACCCGGAGCCGAAGAGGTTGACCGACTTGGAGAAGCAGTCGTTGTAGATGAGGCCCGTGTACACTGAGAACAGCCCCATCAGCAGGAGGATGTAGCGGCCGTTGAAAAACATGCGCACGATCTGTGGGGAGCGAAGTGGGGCCCCCGGGAGAACAAGCCAGCGTGACCGACTGGGTTTGGGCACTTTCTTAACCGCTCCTCTCAGGGCTGCTCAAAAGCAAGCTCACGGCACAGACGCCCCCATCACACAGGGGTGAAGGCCCACCCGCCCCCGCAACCATGTCTCAGGTAGGTTACGGTTATCGCCCAAAACTGAACAGTTTTCTTTTGCGGTACGCGGGCCTCTCACTGCCGTGGCCTCTCCCGTTGCGGAGCACAGGCTCCGGACGCGCAGACTCAGCGGACATGGCTCACGGGCCCAGCCGCTCCGCGGCATGTGGGATCTTCCCGGACCAGGGCACGAACCCGCGTCCCCTGCATCGGCAGGCGGACCCCCAACCACTACGCCACCAGGGAAGCCCCTGAACATCTTTAAATGTCTCTTTTTCTAGTTAAACAGAAGAGAATCACTACTAATACTGCCCAAACAGATACAATGAGCCCGAGTGTTTATGTTTTTACCTCTTGTGACTGACTTAGTCTGGGATGATCTTCATTTAACACCAACAGGAGGGCAAATAAGAACATCACAAAGCCATGTCCAAGGTCTCCAAACATCACGGCAAATAAAAAGGGGAAAGTGACGATGGTAAAGAGAGCTGCAGGAAAAGCAAGCGATTTCTGATTCGCAGCAAAGACAGAAAATTCTAGTTAATTCAAACATGACCACATACTGTATAATGATCTTGACTTTCTCCCAAATTCTCAGGAGAGAACTGACAGGTTAAAATTAACACTTTATACTAAATAAGATAACAAAACAGTAATAGTGGGCCTATTTTTCCAAATATCTATTATATTCTTATAGGGAAAAAAAGCAGCAGTGATGTATAAAATGTATAAGACACAAAGACTGGCAAATTCAGGCTTCCAACCTGGGTTCACTTCTCGGTAGCTCCCAACCCCGTAGGCATCCACGATGTTCTGAAACCCCTCGGTGAATTTGTTGGTACGGATGAGAGTCGGGGGTGTTTCTTTTGTTGGGATTGTGTTCATGAATGAGGGGATCGAAGCACCGCTCTCTCTCTTTCACATGAAAAGAGACAGAGAAAGAAAAAATTACCACCCAAGAGCTCTTTCAACAAATCTTCGTTGGCTGCCATGGAAAGGCCCTGAGCACGTGGGGAAGTACTGACCACCCCGCTGGAGGTTCAAGTACAGCAGAAGTGACAGGAGGAACTGAGGAAGACTCCTGGGGGATGTGGCCTTGGAGAAGGAAGAACCTAGCAAGGCTGAGTGGTAGGAAGCAGGCAGGGACAGGTATGCCAAGAAAAAAACAAAATTTTGCCGTACTGACATTTTGGTTTATTCTTGCCTATTTTTCAGTTTTATGAGGTAATACTGTAGCTGTCTCTAAATTCCTCTTGAACATTTTTAAGAGCTAAACCACTAAGTTCCAGTTGTATGTTGGTGATCCTGGGACTACTTATATGTACTCACACACACAACAAGAGTATTAGTCATGTCCCTCAAAACCGATGTTACCTCAATAAATAAGAATCATCTAGAGCTTTAAAATATATAAATAAAATAGATGTCCCATACTCCAAAATAACTAATTTATGTATTTCCTTCTTTCTCAGCACTGCGTGTTTTACGTTTGTGCCGTAACAGAATTATGTAATGAGACAAGGTGGTTAACCAAAATCTCCTATGAAAACTTGTTTCCTTAACTGCCACTTGAAGTTTGTAAACCTGCTATTTCCAGTAAAGAACTAAGATTTTTTTTTGTTTTTTTATCTTATATTGGAGTAAAGTTGATTTACAATGTTGTGTTAGTTCCAGGTGTACAGCAAAGTGATTCAGTTATACACATACATCTACTTTTTTTCAGATTCTTTTCCCATATAGGTTATTACATAGTATTAAGTAGAGTTCCCTGTGCTATACAGTAGGTCCTTGTTGGTTGTCTATTTTATATATAGTAGTGTGTATATGTCAGTCCCAACCTCCTAATTTATCTCTCCAAGAACTAAGTTTTGATACAGAGAAAACCCTCACAGGAACGTGGGAGACTGACCCCATAGCCCAGGAGTGGAAAGAAGCTATTATTCAAAGTTCAGAGGCTGTAAGAGCAGAGGTGGATGGGTTCAACTATATTTAACAAAAAACTTCTGCACGACCAAAGCAAACAAACAGAAAGAAACACCAAAAGACAAGGGACAAATTGGGGAGAATATCTGTTCTCGTATCACAGACAACGAGCCAAGGGAATTAATAAGAAAAAGACCAACAACCCAGTAGAAAATGGGCAAAGCATATGAACACAGCATTCACCAAAAAAGTGAAAGTTCAAAGGCTCTTCTTAAACGCACAAAAAGATATTCAACCTCACTCAAAATAAGAGAAATGCAACAACTGGCAATATTTGCCAAAACTGATCCAGCAATTCCATGCTGGGCATTTACCCGGAGATAGGTTGGTGCATGTCTGAACCGTCAAAGGTCAAGTGCTAGTCACTGCACTGGTATTCATAAAGGTAGAAACCACCTAAATGACCAGGGAACTGGTTCAATAAGCCATGGTACATCCATTCAGCAGGATATTAAATAGCTATTAAAAAACAGGGAAGTTTTCTTATGAGAAAAGAACAGTATGAATAGCACACAATCTTTTGTGAAGGAAGGGAATTCTCTCCCTTTATATATTCCTATCTGCTTATCTATGATTAAGAAACTCAAAAACGTAAGAGAAGTAAAACAAGGGTTGTCTTTGAGCAGAGGAACTGGACATATGAGGCTCTGGATAGGAGGAAGACACTTCACTGGGTCTTTTATATTTTTAAATTTTTTTTTTTTTGACTTTTAAACCATGAGACTGAATTCCTTACTCTAAAGAGCAAATTAAAAATGCCTGTGCAAATCACTTTGCTGCACACCTGAAACATTGTAAATCAACCATACATCAATTAAAAAAAAATGCATGTGCACACAGAGCCTCGAGGGACCAACTCTCCATAATTTCAGTTCAAAAGAGTCAACACGGTGTCCTCTCCTCCTCTATCTTACTTCCTGCGGGGAAGGGCTGGCAGAGAGGGGAGGGCCGCCTCACCGAGCCCTCCTCCAGAGCAAGGCGCAGCTCATGCAGATCGGCCTCGGGACACCAGACCTCGGCGATGAGGCACTTGTTGGTCACGTCGAAGCTGCACATGTTCAGCATATGGTAAATGGCTTTCATCTTCTTCACCTGGATGACACGGCTGTAGACTGACTCGGCGGCTTTACAGAGCACTTGCCTTAAGTAATCCTCGGTTTTGTGAAGCACCTGGGTGAGGACAAACATGGACTTTCAGCAGAGTGTCCACTGGGCACCTGACCTCCTCTGAGGGACTTTCTCCTCAGTGATGGGTGGGGGGGGTCAATTCCAGGCACCTGCCTCTCTGGGGACAGTTAAGGAAGTTCCGTCCTTCTCCTCCAGGCCCTGGAGCTGCCTTTCCAGAAAGGACCCCAGGGCACAGGAAATGGTTATAAGTCGTGGTCCCTGTGGCGGCATGATGGCCTGGCTGGGTCCAGAGAGCTGGGGGCCTAGGTCTTACCCACTCCCAGCCTCGGCCCAGCTCCCTGTCAAAACCCATGAGCCACCAACTCCCATCCCATCCCATCCTGCCAAGAAATCCCCTTTCACTCAAGTGGGTCAGAGTCCGCTTTCTGTTACCAAGAGCCCTCGCTGACCTAAGGAGAAATGGGAATTGAAATAGTGCAGGTAAAATTAGAGCCAGCACTGTAAATGGGGCTCGCTTGTCCTCTCTGATCAAGAATTACACTCCGGGGCTTCCCTGGTGGCGCAGTGGTTGAGAGTCCGCCTGCCGATGCAGGGGACACGGGTTCATGCCCCGGTCCGGGAAGATCCCATATGCCGTGGAGCGGCTGGGCCCGTGAGCCATGGCCGCTGAGCCTGCGCGTCCGGAGCCTGTGCTCCGCAACGGGAGAGGCCACAACAGTGAGAGGCCCGCGTACCGCAAAAAAAAAAAAAAAAAAAAGAATTACACTCTGACAGATCAAAGATGACCAGACTATTCTTTAAAGCCCCATCATTTAGAAACCATCTAGGTTTCTAACAGCCTGCTAAAATAAAACTCCCACGAAGAGGAGGGAGGTGCCATTCCAAACTCCCTAAAACACCTTGATTTGTCCACAACCAAAATTTTCCACGTTAAAAAAGAAAGTAAATGGATTTGTAAATGTTTTACAAACCCTTGGATAAGGAGGCAAGTTTCTGGTTTACTCACAGTATACAGATCTTGAATCCGGGTGTTCAGGCCCTCCTGAATCTCTCTCCGCTCCTCGGCAGTATTCGGGTAGGGGTAAACGTGGCAATGGTAACTAGAAGACAGGATTCAACACAGTGCCGCGGCTGTCAGAACTGCAAGAAGCTAGGTCAAAAACTAGAGCTAAATTCAGTCTACCGCCTGGGCGTATTTCCTCCCAAACCAGAATACAAGCAGCCCTCTGGGACAAAAAGGTGCAGACACAGGCACCCAGCCACGGTAAGGCCTTGCACACGGACGCTCAACAAATTTTCTACAGAATTCCACAGATTTAGTGAACTCTGTCGTGGCTCCACATTCCATTCCTACCCTCGATGATTCCCAAAAGCTCATTCCCAATTCCAACTTTCTGAAATTCACCACCACCCTTGGGCTGGAAATCATTAAACAAGTGTAAAATATAAATCAAAGACAAAGAACATACAACAATAATTACCTTTTACAAAAAAAGAGAAAATTGGGGGAGGAGAAAGCTCTGGATGCCTAGCAATCGCCTCTGACATGGGCTTCAGTAAACGTCCTCCGGGGCCACGTGTGACACCAGGACGCAGGGGAGGCAGAGCCACGCCCCCCCAGCTGCAGCCACACCCCCTCAGCTGCTGCGACTCCCATGCTGCCTTAGTGTTTTTAATGCCATGCTTTATGCTCCTCTTTAAGCTCTGGCTACTAAAATTAAGTTCTTACTCCAGCCTTACCCTAAGCAATGATATCTGTGAAGTCACAGGTTTGTGTGCTGGCTATAGTTTTTCTAATCTACATAAAAAGTAAATATATACCAATTAAGTAAGAATAGGCTAGTCCACGTATCACCTAAAGTTACTTTCCATAACACCAGTGACTGAGTATCAAACTCTGGTGAACACTGAATCCGAAGGAAATAACCGAACCCCACCCTTACTTACCCCAGCAAGAAGCAAGGACAGCTAAAAGTTCCCCGAGTATAAGAAAACAAAAGGCCATTCTTTTGAGTTTTCATGTGGTTTTGCGTGTTTTCCCACTGGTGACAAGACTAAGCCACAGACCGATTCTTGCTGTGATACTGCTCCACGTTTACCGAAGGCTTACACGGTACGGGAGCCTTTTACTTGTACCATCTCGTCTGGCAGGCAGGCCTCTCCGAGCCCACACTCTCCACCACCTGCCAGGCCCCCTTCCCCAGGCTGCAAAGAAGGTAACTGCAGAGGGCTGGGAAAGGATGAGCCATGCTCCATGAGGACAGATAAGCCTACGCGTAGCTAAAAGCAACAGAAAGGCACCAAATATTAAAACTGGATTCCTTCCCCAGCCTTCATTCCTAAGGGAAAAAAATCAAATCTGGGAATGTTCTTAACATGGTGTCTATTTTTAAATTATTTTAAGTATTACACTGGCAAGAGAGATGACAAATTAAATGTTTTAAAACATGGTATTACAGCAAAGAAATCATGTAACAAAACTCAGCAGCCTTTGTAACCACTGTATTTCTCTTCAGAGACATATTTTAAGAAAACTAGAGGTTACTGAGGATAAAGAAATAAATGAATAAAATGTTTCTTTTTCTTACCAGTCACATATCTTCTTAACCTTGTGGCCAATCTGCTCTCCCCAAAAGGATATCAAAAACACATACCATTTTATGACTTCTCCCTACAAAGAATAAAGATAACTGTTACTTCTCTGTCTAGAACTTTGAAAACTCTGGCAGCTCGCACTCTGTCAGAGTTAGTTCATTCATTCATTCATTCATTCAACAAACACTAAACACTGTCCATCCTCATTATCTGCAGATTCCATAATTGCAAATTCACCCCAGAAATCATTCATAACCCCCAAATCAATACTCAAGCATTTATTCATTTGTGGACATGCAGAGCGACAAAAATTTTGAGTCACCCAATGTGCATATTCCTGCTGAGGTCAAACAAGGTGACCCTCTGCCTTCTTATTTCAGCTCATACTATAAACAAGTATCCTTTTTGTGATCTATTTAGCGCCAAGTTTTTCACAGTTTTGTGCTTTTTTTGGTGATTTCACTGTTCAAAATGGTCCTCAGAGCTGTCTAGTGTTTCCGAGCACATGAAGGCTGTGACATGCACTTACGTGTGTCCCATAAGCTTTGTTCAGACAGGCGTGATGGTGCGGTTGGCAGTGAGTTCAATGTTAATGAATCAACAGTATATATTAAATAAGGTGTCTTTAAATAAAACAAGGTTATGTAGTGATTGGCTGATAAGAATGTTATGACCAGAGACTCACAGGAACCTAACCCTGTGCTTCCCCTAAGAGCAAGGGTTCAGTTCTCACGGAGACTGTACAATGTTAACTACTACAAATAATGAGAACTGACTGTATTTACAAATATTCTACAAATAGAACTGAATAGGTTTTTGGCCAATTTGCCAGGCACTGGTTCCCAGTGCTAGGAATACAGCAGTGAACAAAACAGACAAAAATCCCTGACCTGGGAGGGAAGGGAGGGGAGGGAAGCTTATATCAAGTTAGCAGCAAGGGACACTAGGAAAGTTCATAATATGCCAAATGGAGAGGAGGGCGATAAAGACAATAAAGCTGGGAGGGGTGACAGGGACAAAGAGGCTGGGGGTTGAGCTTTTAAATCAGGCGAGGAGGGAAGGCCTCCCTGAGAAGGGGACATCTGGGCCTAGAGGAGTGAAGGGGGTGAGGGAGCGAGCCACGTGGATCCTGGGGAAGAGCCTCCTGAGCCCGAGGAAAAGCTTGTGCAGAGGCAAGACGAGGGGAAGCGAGCAGGCCAGCCTGGCTGAAGAGGAATGGCCAGGGGGTGACAAGATGGGACGCCGCCGTGAAGAGGAAGCCACAGGAGGGCTTTGAGGCGGGACGGGGGTGTGGTGGTGAGACGCTCTGAATGGTTTTACAGGGATCATTCTGGATGCTGGGCACAGAAGAGCTGAGCTGGCGCTTACTGAGACGGGCCAGCCTGGACGGGCAGGTCTGGGCGGGAAGATGGGCAGTTCAGTTTTAGGTGTCACATGGAAAGGTCTTCCAGAAACTTCAAAGGTATGGAGGAGCCAGTTAAATAGAAGTCTGGTATTCAGGGGAGAGGTCCAAGCCAGATGTATACATTCGAGGGATGGTATTTAAAGCCATGAAGTTACACGGGATCCCTAAGGGCACAGAGGAGAGAAGCAATCCAAGAATTGAGCTCTGGGGCGGAGGGGATGGGGAACAGGTTGGGGAGCTTCAGGCAGAGCATAGGCACTTGGGTCCCGAAGGGAGGGATGCAGGGCGGTCGGGAAGGGGAGGCCAGGGAGGTGGCGGGCGGAGGAGATGGCTGAGGTGTCTGGGAGGCTGGTTACGTGGGATAAGCAAGCGAATCGCACAGTTCATGAACCACACTGAGGATGAGGGAGGCCAGATTTCTCGCTGTCAGAAGAGAGTGCAAAACACCGAAAAAGAGACGTCCAGAATCGTAGGTTAGAGTGTGAGCAAACGGTTTTATAATAAATGTGCACAGGTGGCTGCAGAAGCGGATACAGCTCTGTGCGTGTGTGTGTGGGGGGTGTGTGTGTGTCCATGTTTTGACTGCTGAAAGGGCCCAGAAGCAATGACACTCCAGTACATGATGAGAACTCAAACACCCAGATCCTTGTTTCTAAATTCCATCCTCTACTAAAAGGAACCAGCGGCCCTTGAAGGAATGGCTGACTCCAGACAGAGGCAGGGACCATCCCGTGGTGCCAGGAAGGAAGGGGCTGCTCAGTGAATGCCGCAGACGTGCCAAAGGCCAGGGGAACACGCACGAAGGGACTCCCAGTGGCCAAATCAGGGACAATTTGGGCATCAAAGTAAAAAGGACTGGGACTTCCCTGGTGGCCAGTGGTTAAGCATCCACCTGCCAATGCAGGGGACACGGGTTCGAGCCCTGGTCCGGGAAGATCCCACATGCCATGGAGCCACTAAGCCCGTGCGCCACAACTACTGAGCCTGCACTCTAGAGCCCGTGAGCCACAACTACTGAGCCCACGTGCCACAGCCACTGAAGCCCACGTGCCTAGAGCCCGTGCTCTGCAACAAGAGAAGCCACTGCAATGAGAAGCCCGTGCACCGCAACGGAGAGCATCCCCCACTCGCTGCAACTAGAGGAAAGCCCGTGCACAGTAGCGAAGACCCAGCGTGGCCAAAAATAAATAAATAATTTTAAATAAATAATAAAAAGGATCGTAACAGATTACAAGTCATTAAATAAATAGGAATGCCTAAGTCCGTGGATGAATGAGCGAGTGACTGAGAGGGCAAGGAAAGCACGGCCTCCTGCAGGACGGTAACTAGTAAGTACAGAAGGAAGGATGGGAACAGAGTAACCACCTGGCAACCGCAACAGAGGTGATGGGTTCAAGAGAGTCATCGTGGAGGCTGAGGCTGGTGAGCAGAGGTCTGCTGAGGAACAAGCCCCCAGTAACCTAGGAACACCTCCTCACCAGCTACTGATCAATTAAATAGAGCAAGATGGTGACATGAAGGTGGAGAAACCTGGACGACACCAACATGACCAGGCCGATATTACGTGCCTCCTGGTGGGAGGTGCTGAGAGGACCAGATAATTGACTCCGTGGTGTTCCCACCAGCAACGTATGATCCGAGCCTGGTCAAGAGGAAGCACAGAATGGACCCCAAGGGAGGGTCATCCTGCAGAATGTGACGCCTGCCCCGAATGCAAAGCACAGTCCCAGGCAGGGCAGTGGACCAGAAAGGAAACAATGCAAACTGTGGGGAATTTGAGTGGCATGTTTGTATTGGACCAAGTGTTGCATCTGTGTTGATTTTTCTCATTTTGAGGGTTGTACGGTGGTTATATAAAATAGTGTCGTTATGAGGGGGCAACACACACATGTCCACGGCTTCCTCGCAGAAGGTCTGGAAGGAGCCTAATGAAAATGGGGATAGATATGCAGAAAGAGTGAGTGGAGTATATGTGGCAAAATGTTAATAATTGGGAAATCTGGGTGAAGAGACAGAAGACTTTGTTCTCTTCTGGCAACTTTTCTGTAAACTGAAATTATTTCAAAATAAACTATTGAAGAAACTACACAGGGGGGACTTCCCTGGTGGCACAGTGGTTAAGAATCCGCCTGCCAATGCAGGGGACATGGGTTCGAGCCCTGGTCTGGGAAGATCCCACATGTCGCGGAGCAACTAAGCCCGTGCACCACAACTACTAAGCCCACGCTCTAGAGCCCACGAGCCACAACTACTGAGCCCATGTGCCACAACTACTGAAGCCTGCGTGCCTACAGCCTGTGCTCCACAACAAGAGAAGCCACCGCAATGAGGAACCCACGCATCGCAACGGAGAGGAGCCCCTGCTCGCTGCAACTAGAGAAAGCCCGTGCACAGTAATGAAGACCCAAAGCAGCCAAAAAATAAAATTAAAAAAAAAAAAAAGTAATGTTTGTGAAATTCTTACCTAATAAACTAGGATATTCATGTCTAAAAAGTGTTTAAAAAAAAAAAAAGAAAGAAAATACCCAGGGGGAAGAGAGAAATGGTATTTATAGTGCATCTGAATTTGAAGATTCCTTAACAATTTTAAAAATAGTACTGTGTCAGGGAATACAACCACCTAAGACATCATATGGAACACCGATGTATGCAACATAAAAAATACAAATCATAAAACCACATGAAACTGCCTGAGCCCAGCTCTGACAGAGAGACTGGTCAGCATCTAGAAACGATACTGACAAAGGGGAAAATGGCTAGAAATATGCTCTGGGGTCTGTAAGGACTTCAAGGGGTCGACCCAAAAGGTATTAAACATGACACTATAAATAAATCCTCGAACCTGAGTAAAAGTTACCAAATCAAATCTCATATCCTCCCCAGAACAAGGACTAACAGAACGCACACTGAAACATAAATAGCGACTCTCTCTAAGCAGGAGGATTACAGGTGACTGATTTTCTTCTTCATGTTTTCTATATTGTTCCCAATTTTCTAATAACGAGCACGCATTTCCTTTGTAATCATGGGGGAGGGAGGAGTTGTAGTTTCAAGAGAAAATCTGCCAATTATACTTCAACAAAAAAATTAGAAGTGAAAAAAAAGTAAAGAATTTTTTTTTTAAAAAAATATATCTCTAACCATGTCTCCATATTTCTTCACAGACATTTAATGCCCTTTAACAAATCCGGTAAAAACTCAGCACAAAAGAGCTTAGACACTGTATAGAAAAAAAATTTTTTTTACAGAGTAAATGCTCTGCATGAGAATGATGGATATGTTCTTTTAATTAAAGAAAAAGCTCAAAGAACATGTAAATGCTACTTCAGAACAGTTTTAATCTTCACCTTTACATAGAGAGGTGTAATGGTCACAGGTGAAGGATAATCAACATATTGCTACTGGCAGTTTCAGGAGCCACAAAAAATATTACAGGTGTATGGTTAACGAACAGCTTGACTGATTAGATTTTCCAACCTGTGTGGTTTACTTAGGCTGAACCTTATGAAAATTATTTCACAGCCAAACTCCTTTAGGTGTCAAAACTATTAATCTTATAGCCAAAAATCCCGAGGCAAATCTAGGAAAGAAAACACGAACGCTTTTCTCAAAATTGAGAATCCCCAAGTTCCTTTCCTACCCTTAGTAGACCAGTTCATCCTCACTTAGACCAATATATAATAGTTATTTTTATGGTGAAGTCTTTAAAAAAAAAAAAAAATCACAGCTATTTTAAAAGGTAATGATGGCTTTGGCTGCCCTGCTTCCCTTCCTGAATAATTCATTCCTGAAGCCTTAGATGTGCATTGGGGATGGACCTGGGGGGGGGGGGGAGGACAACAGTGGCCCAGGGCAAAGTCAGAGCCCAAGCAAAGTGAGGAGGCCCTGCAGTCCACACTAGGGGACAACCCGGGCTGGGGGCTGGGGAACTCGGAGCTCCATGCAGAGAGAGGAGCGGGGCAGCAGAGATGGGAAATCAATGGGCAGACTGGTCACACACAAGGGGACTGATCAAATCAGTACATTAACAATAATGGGAGCCAAGTTTCCCACCACTGAAGAAAGGAGTTACAAACACAGAAAGAGAACAACTTAGAATGAACCCTGTGGTGTTGGACTGGAATTGGATGTAAACTCACAGTTTTCATATATACACACAGGTACAGAAATAAAGCTGTGAGTGTGTGTGAGCCGTGTGCGTGTGTGCGTCCTAGAGCTGTCCACTGACAGAGCTGGGAACAGCGACACCTCAGTCCCCACGGGCACACCCGGAGACCGCATCCTGGCTTCTAATTACCGTTCTCCACTAAAGAGAACCAGGTTCCTTGGAGAAATGGCTGATTCCAGAGCTGCGTGAGGGAAATTACAAGATGAATCGGGACATCTTGTTATGCAGGAAAGCAAAGAAGCATTCAAAAAATGATGGGAACATGTAAAAAGAAGATAAAAGCCAGCTAAATGGGCTCCAATGGCCAAATCTAGAGCATGTGAATATCAAAATAATTACAGTAACAGAGTATAACTCATTGAATAAAACAGGAAATAAATTAATGCACTGAAAATCTGATGAGAAATTGAGTACTTACAGAGTTTCAAAGCACCTCCCCCAAAACATGTACTAAATACAAAGGAAATGGAGTAATAAATTCACAGTGGAGAAGCTTAGGAGTTGCTACCTTGAGCAAGTGATCAAAGTGAACATCACTAGTAATGGGACAAAGGAATTGTGCACCCGTGATGGGAAGCAGCATCACTTCCTGCCCAAGACACATAACTTGAATCTAATCATGAGAAAACATCAGACAAACCCAAACAGAGCGGCATTCTACCAAAATAAAAACCACTGGTCTGTAATAATTTTTAAAGGTCCAGGTCACGAAGGTCAAGGTAAGACTGAGAAATTATCCCAGAATGAAGGAGACCAAAGAGACATGACAATTAAGTCTAAGGCCTGATTCTAAACTAGATCCTTTGCTATAAAAGACAGTATTGTGGGAATTCCCTGGCAGTCCAGTGGTTAGGACTCCGAGCTTCCACTGCAGGGGGCCCGGGTTCCATTCCTGGTCGGGGAACTAGGATCCCGCGTGCTGCGCAGCCGCAAATAAATAAATGAATAAATAAATGCCAAAAAAAAAAAAAAAAAAAAAAAACAGACAGTGTTGGGACGGCTGGTGAAACCCAAACAGGATCTGAGGCTGGGAGGGTGGCGACGTATCCACGTCAACATCCCAGGCATACTATGGCGGTGTGGGAGAGAGTCCTCCATGTTAAGAACTACCCCCCAAACGCATCCAAGGATGCCAAGGCACGTGGTGGACAGCTCACTGAAGTGCTCTGCTCTGCGCTGTGCCTCCAGCTTCAGCACAAAGTCCGCCACTGCTAAACGGGGAAGGGGTGCCCACTCACCGTTTCAGGGTCTTCCAGGGGCCCCTCCAGCTCTGCGTGCGTCACGATGCTGTGCCCTCTGCAGGCTCGCCACAGCGTTTTCCCGAATGCTTCAGCTTTCCCTTGGTTAATGAGGCCAGACACAAATCTGTGAGACACCAAAGGCTGTGGTCCAGTAAGCGCAATGAGGATTACCAAACCGCATGAAGAGGGCGGCGAAGCCCTTCACGCCTGCCCAAGTGCTGGCGATATCCTCAAAGCCCTCCAACTGCAAAATATCTGAAATGCTGCATAAAATATTTTTGAAACGTCCTCTTCAATGTAGAGCTGAGCCCATAATTTCGACAAATTCTTGGATTCCAAAAATAAAACAGGACCTCGTAGCTGTGCCCTGATGTATTATACTGACCCAGTATCTTAAGGCCTTGGGTTTCAATGCCAGCAAGGGAGACAGGAGATGGGCTCTGGGTCGATATCAGGTGAAGAGATGGAACTGAACCCCCAATCCCCACAAAGTTGGGACTCTTGCCCCCCAACAAAGGGCTACACCTTAAGTGAATGGGTGGACTAGAAAAAAATCCACCTTGCAAAGGAGCCTACAAGCAAACTTGTTTATTTCAGCTTTGGTTTTGGAGAGAAGGGGAAGAGTGTTACTTGAGAATTTACAACCACATGTTAGGATGCATCAGGCAGAGAGAAAACAAACAGAAAAACAAAGAAACTCAAGCTGGGAAATTAACGTAAAATGATTCCAGGTAGGTAGAGTGCTCCCAAGTACCTGACATACATAAAAATAAGTTCTCTCTGAAAGAATACAGCCTCAAACTAAACATCATTGAATTCCTACACATAAGGAATAGAGGAACAGTTCATAATAAAAAGAAATCACAAATCACGTGAGGAAATAAGTTACCATTAGTTCAAGTAAACAGAGAGAGTGAACAGTAGAAAGACACCCTTAAAATACGATTAATAAATTAACCAACTCAGTTTAGCCCCTATGTTTCCACCAAACAAAACAGGACTTGACGCTTCAATGACCAATTATTTTAGGCTATGGAGTAACGAAGAATGGCATAACTGGCATAAATTCCTTCTTTCCACCTCATTATACCGAAAGAAGAAATTCCCATCGTATTTAGCTAAAAAGTCAATACAGCTGAGTGATTCAACTCAACAAATACAGGAGTACAGTGTTTTCTTAAATATTCACTTTCTTTCATTCCACCACAGGCTTTCAGATGGTGGCCGTGCTTCCACTCAACACAGCTCGTCTCCCACTGACAAGAAGGACAGTGTAAAGCTCGACCCGCCAGTTGTCACTTACCCCAGTTTTGCTCCCAGCCTCTGCATACAGCTGTAGTCCAACAAAGAATCGTTCTCCAAGGGAGGGAATTCTTCGTAAGTGGGTTCAAACTACAAAGAGATATGAAACCAAGTGTGTCTCACTGAAAGTGACACTTTAATTCTCAAGTTGTGTTTCCAAACAAGTTTGCAGGGCATGGGAACTCAGATCTGGGTGCCAAGGCCCCAAGGTAACTCAGACACGTAACTCAGCTCTGATAGATAAAGAGCATAACTTCCCTGTCTCTTATTTGTAAGCTAGTTGAAGACATTTACTTAAAAGTATAGTTATAATTTATGTCATTGCCTTAATCCAAGACAGAGTAACTGTATCAGAGGTCACTGCTACAGGAAGTGAAACAAAGTTCATAAGGGACACACTTCTCCCCTCTCTGATACTCAGCTGAGTACTGTACTACTGCATAGGCTGTTCTTTATTCCCATACAGATTTTTTTTTTTTAATTCCATTACTCTCAGCAATTTGAGAAGGAAAAAAAACAAACTAAATTATAGAGTTTGACTTCCAGTGTTCAATTTTTTCTCATGATCGTAAGATTTTTTCAACTGCAAACTAAAGCATTTCATGAATAGGAAGTGGTTATGTTTAAAACCAACCAACAAAGAAGAGGCTTAAAGCTTCTTTTAATGTCATATAATCCAACTGAAAGATAAAGGTAAGATCAAAATGTATCTCATTTTTTTTTAATGTATCTCTTTTTTTTTTTTTTTTTAATTTTTAGCTGCGTTGGGTCTTCATTGCTGTGCACAGGCTTTCTCTAGTTGAGGCGGGCGGGGGCTATTCCTTGTTGAGTAAGGAGTATCTTTTCCAATGAGGAAGTCCCTCTATCTCTTTTAAAAAGCAACACCTCTACAGGAGTTGATAACAAAACCCGAAACTTTACGGGAACGAGAATTTTATAAAAGAAATATACTTCTGGGACTTCCCTGGTGGCCCAGTGGTGAAGACTCCGCGCTTCCACTACAGGGGGCACGGGTTTGATCCCTGGTCAGGGAACTAAGAACCTGCGTGCCGCGTGGCGCAACCAAAAGAAAGGAAGGAAGAAATGCACTTCCTCCCGAGCATCGCCAGCACCTGCACGTCGCGCCTGACGAAGGCCTTGCTCACTCGCAGCACGTGGGTGTACTCGGTCAGCTCCAGAAGGTTCTTCCTCAGCCTCTCCTTGTTCTTCGTGACCTCCCTCAGCTCAGCCTCCAGCTTCTGCAACTGCTCCTGAAATGAAACGGCAGCAGGGTTAGTTCCAAGTCTGGTTCTAATACTCTTTTCACAGTACCCCAGAACTAGTAGAGGTTTTAAAAAGCCATAATGTATGAGAGTTTGATAGGGATATGAAAACAGCCACAGGTTTATTTATTTATTTATTTTTTGTGGTATGCGGGCCTCTCACTGTTGTGGCCTCTCCCGTTGCGGAGCACAGGCTCCGGACGCGCGGGCTCAGCGGCCATGGCTCACGGGCCCAGCCGCTCCGCGGCATGTGGGATCTTCCCGGACCGGGGCACGAACCCGTGTCCCCTGCATCGGCAGGCGGACTCCCAACCCCTGCGCCACCAGGGAAGCCCAGGCACAGGTTTTTAAAGTCCATCATCTGCTGCATGTTAATCCAGGTACCTGTGACGACAAGCGCACAGATGCCGTGATGACTATGAGTGCCCTACGGCTGGACCCAATCTCTAATCTCAGGTCCTGTCATTTCTTCTGGTTTCCCTTCATCTGCTTATCCATTACCAATACACCAAAGAGTTTTCCTTTTTCAAGACTACATTTCCTTTTATTTGCAACACAGAAAAATTTTAGGTAATCTTTCCCAAACATATTATTCCTGGTCTCTAGCTTAAGAGTTTCTATGCAGCTTCACTTAACACAATTAATTAAGCATAAAAATACTTGAGAACAAATCTTCTTTAACAATTAGTTATATACCAAGCACCCTTAACAATCCTTAAGTATTAAAATGATAGAAGCAGAAATCTGTAAAACAACACACGGTATTCAGACAAATCACCTGACACGCTACATTCAGTACTTGTGTTCTGCCTTATATAAACGATAAGCAGCCGGTAATCACTATATTTGTAATTACATCAAAAGCAACACACCAAACAGGCCAAACCAGATGACTGCTCTCATCTGACTGCACAGTTCTCTCTAGAGTCCATTCATATACCAACTGTTAAATGACATCTTCCCAGAAAAACAAACAGGGCAGCCAGCAATGGAACGGTCCTAATCATACAGTACTAATTGTTTTAGAAGAGCTGTAAAGGGCTCTAGTCTATTTCCCAGCGTGATGAATTATCAGATGACTAGAGCAAAACCTCAGGAGATAATTCATGGGGGGAAAGGGGGGATGCCAGTGTACAAGCCTGTGCTCTCACGGTGGTGGGGGACTCCAGAAGAAGGAATCTCATTTGCTGCCCATGGGGAACCACCTGGCACCTTCACACGAGCTTCTGAAAATTAGAGGGGGAAGGGTCAGGGTGAACTGGGGAGAATGCGAAGGGCACAGGCCTGAAGCCTCCGTGACTTGCCGCAGGAGAGGCTTGCTAAGGCCTGCACAGGCCCGGAGGTCACATCACATGAGCCCAGATCTCACAACCTAACTCTTGTTAGTCTCTGTTCAATACCACCTGTCTTACATTTTATTTTTTTCTAATATATTCTTTTTTTTTTAAATTTATTTTTATTTTTGGCTGCGTTGGGTCTTCGTTGCTGGGCACGGGCTTTCTCTAGTTGCAGCAAGCGGGGGCTACTCTTTGTTGCTGTGCGCAGGCTTCTCATGGTGGCTTCTCTTGTTGTGCAGCACAAGCCCTAGGCGCGCGGGCTTCAGTAGCTGTGGCTTGGAGGCTCTAGAGCACAGACTCAGTAGTTGTGGCACACGCGCTCTACAGCGCAGGCTCAGTAGTTGTGGCGCAGGGCTTAGTTGCTCCACAGCATGTGGGATCTTCCCGGACCAGGGCTTGAACCCGTGTCCCCTGCATTGGCAGGTGGATTCTTAACCACTGCACCACCAGGGAAGCCCTGCCTTACATTTTAAAAGAAAACCGAATTCCAGTTAAAATTTATCACAGATAACCTGTTACTGAGAATTAACCATAATACGGTCTTTTGCTTTTCATTCCACAGTTTTGAGAAGAAAGGCAGAAAAGCACAAGACAATATAAAGTAAGTGAATAAGCAGTCTCTGAGGTCAGTGACCTAAAACCGCTTCTTCAGAAACCAGTTACCTGCATTTCGAGCACTTGTTTCAGGGGTGGTGCAGGAGGACTGGTCTCTCCCTCAGGGAGGGGAATATCAGCTCTATTAATTTCCTGCACCAAATATGCTGTGGAAATAAAAGTTAAACAAATTAGACTCAAAAACTTACTACAGGACATTTCAGTGAGAACATTTTACATCCCAACCTTTCCCAGGTCATCTAAAAACTAATGTCTAAATGCATAAAATCTTGCCTGTCCCAACTGACTGATAGGATGCCTTTTGCAGCCTTGTTTCCAAAGATCTGCAAAATAATGCTGCCTAGAGAGATCAGCGTGCAGTGACAAAACAAACAATAACCTGGATACACATTTTCTGAAATTCCCCACGTCCTTCATTTCTAAAACTCTAGTTAAAGAACTTTGGAGTCACAGTTGCCTCTGCACCTGTATAGGAAGCAGAAGGTTAAGGACACACTTGGAAGTGCAGGAATAATCCAATGATGGACCTATAATCGTCCCCACCAGAGACATCAGTGCAACCTCCCTGCAGACACCATTAGGAGGAAATACACATCCATCAGGAAAAACACATCCTCTATCAGTCTCCTCTATAAGGAGGAGACCACAAGACAGAAAGTCAGGTTCTCCTGAGTCCCCAGTTAGCCGTGATGTTTTAACTTAGAGCAACTTACACTGCCTTCTCTACTTACATTAAAAACTAGATTCATGAAACTAATAATGAACCAGCCAAAAAAAACTTAATTTCTTTAGTTTACATTTTCAATTCCATGAAGCGTTCTTTTCCTTAGGATAAAAGTCATAATACCCGGTAAAGTCATTACCAGATATAATATTTTGGAGAAATGTTAACGAGTTATTTTATTAGAAAGAGAGAGAGAGAAAGAAAAAGAGAAAGAAAGAAAGGAAGGAAGGAAGAAAGGGAGAAAGGGAAGGAGGAAGGGAGAAGGGAGGAAGAAAAGCGATGATGTCTTACCCATAAGATAGCAAAGGAAGCACTGGGTTTAACAGCTTTCTGGAAATGGATGTAAATTTTTTTAACCTATTTTTTATACCTAAATTTACTTGAGAGTTCATTTTCTTTTTAAGTCTGCATTCTTTTTGAAATAGTCTAAGCTACAGGAAGTCCTGGACACGTCTAATGTGTTGTCACTCCTGCCCCGCCTTTGAAAACTCATTCCAAATATACGACCTGTCCAATGACTTATATATATGGCAAGGATGGGGATGTGGTATCACCCTGCCCTACATGATCCACACAAATAACTGGGACCTCAAACAATATGCAGACGACTAGACTTCAGATGACTAACAGGTTTCTTTCGATCTTAAAAATCCCCAATTAAAAAATATAAAATCCACAATAATTAACTGCTATTAGAAATCATTCCAAAAGTCATCTTCTCTCCCCTCCTCAACACTCTCACTCCCAGGTTTTTCTGTTCATCCCTCTAAAAACAAATTTGGTACTTTAGACAATTACTGGCATCGTTCCCCCCCCTCTCTATTTCAGTCAGAATTTCAAGGTTTGAATTGATAAAGACTATTTTATTTTAGGCTAAGACATTAAAGGTTTTACGGCTGAGTTTTAATGGTTAACAGTCAGAGAACACTGATCTCTGCAAAGGAAGCCCTGAAAAAAAGGAAATTATAACCAACGTATCTGCCATTTCCTACCTCCCCTGTTCTCTGATATAATTTTAAGTAATCTATTAATGTGTATACAATGTTTTTAAGTTATAATAGATTACAAGGGATTGGCTAAATAAATTATAGCACATTAATACCATAAAATACTATGCAACCATTATAAACAATGATGAGTCAATCTGTTTATTGACATGAAAAGATGTGAAAGTACCATCAAATGAGAAACAAAGCTAATAACAAAATAACCTGACCATTATGTATGTAAATCCTTACTTGTATAGATGAACAGTAAAAAAATATATAAACCTACATAATAGTGAATACATGAATGGTGAGAATATGGACGACTTCTTTTTTCCTTTCTACTTGTCTAGATTTTCTAATTTTTCTAAAGTGAACAAGGTTTACTTATATAACAATAATTATTTAAGTTATTAAAATAAACTTACCCAATATTCGCTCTAGTTCTTCACACCTCTTCACCTCACCAACAAATTTTCTTTGGAAAGAACTTACATTCTGGTTCAGCTGAGAAAAAGATGAAAATTTTGCTTTGAATTTTCTACAGTTTAAAAATAAACTTGATTTTATAAATAAAATATGATAGTCAAGGGTTTGGGGGGAAGCATATCCTTGTATACTACTGAATAGGAGTATAAACTGACACATCTTTTCTGGAAAGCGATTTGGCAACTGTTAACCAAAAAAAAAAGCCTGAAAAGTATCCTCTGGCCCAGAAATATCCCGTGAAGAAATTCAACCTAAAGGAACAAACTATGGATACGGACCAAAATGTATCTAAAAGAGCATCCACCTCAGGGATAGAGAAAAAATAATTAACAGTGGAAAACTGGTTAAAGAAATCACAGTCTATATCCACACTGGGCAACACTACTCAGTAGTGAAAAGGAACAAACCGACAAAACAACAGCACAGAGGATGTTCAGAAACATGATGTGAATGAAAGACACAGAAGGCCACATATTGTGTGACTCCATTCCTATGAAATGTCCAAGAAAGGAAAACCTAGAGGCAGAAAGTAGGTTAGTGATTGCCTGGGTCTTGGGGTAGGGAGGGGGATGACCTGTAAATGAGCATAAGGGACCTTATTGGGATGATGTGACGGCCTAAAACTGGATTGTGGCAATGGACATGCTACTCAGAAAATTTTCTAAAAACCAACGAATTGTACGCTTGAAACGGGTGAATTTTATGACACACATCAATAAAGTTGGATAAAAATTATGGCTCAGTAATATAACTGATTACTATGCACTTATTAAAAAGTATGTTTTAAATGATGAGGTATTTGATTATATTAAGAAATTATTATTAAAATTTTTAGGTATGATAATGGTATTGTGGTTATGATTTTTTTAGGGTCCTTACCTTTTAGAGATACTTATTGAAATATTTATGAGTGAAATTATACAACTGGGATTTGCTTCAAAATGATCTTGTCTGATGGGTGGGGTTTTTTTGGGGTTTTTTGGACCACACGGCTTTTGAGATCTTAGTTCCCCAACCAGGGATCAAACCCGGACCCGGCAGTGAAAGCGCCGAGTCCTAACCACTGGACGCCCAGGGAAGTCCCACCATTGGTTTATAATATGGGTCCACAGTTCACTGTTCCCATATACTCTCCCCTTTACTTAACATCTTATCAGGACTTCCCTGGTGGCGCAGTGGTTAAGAATCCTCCTGCCAATGCAGGGGACACAGGTTTGAGCCCTGGTCCGGCAAGATCCCGCATGCAGCGGAGCAACTAAACCCACGAGCCACAACTACTGAGCCTGCGTTCTAGAGCCCACGAGCCACAACTACTGAGCCCCTGTGCCACAACTACTGAAGCCTGCGCACCTAGAGCCCGTGCTCCGCAACAAGAGAAGCCACCGCGATAAGAAGCCCGCGCACCGCAACAAAGAGTAGCCCCTGCTCGCCACAACTAGAGAAAGCCCGTGCGCAGCAACGAAGACCCAACGCAGCCAAAAATAAATAAATTTATTAAAACAAAAACATCTTACCATATAAAGCTTAAAACCATAAAAAAATTGTAAAACAATATTTAATAAAATGAGGAAATTAGTCATGCATGATTTGTGTGTGAAAAAAGACTAAAGATATTATCAGTGTGGCTCCAATTATCTAAAAATACCTATGTACATACATTTTAAAATATTACTAGAGGGATTCCCTGGTGGCGCAGTGATTAAGAATCCGCCTGCCAATGCAGGGGACACGGGTTCAAGCCCCGGTCCGGGAAGATCCCACATGCTGCGGAGCAACTAAGCCCGTGCGCCACAACTACTGAGCCTGTGCCCTAGAGCCTCCGAGCCACAGCTACTGAAGCCCGCGCGCCTAGAGCCCATGCTCCGCAACAAGAGAAGCCACCGCAATGAGAAACCCACGCACAGCAACAAAGACCCAACGCAGCCAAAAATAAATAAATTTATTTTTAAAAATTAATAATAATAATATTAGAAAAATAATGTTTGATTGGACAATATGAACCAAAAAGGTAAAGTGTTTGTTTCTAGGTAATGGGATCATGGAAATTAGTATCTCATGCTTCCCAAATTTCCCACAATGGACGTATATTACTTTCACAATCTTTTAAATTACAGTAATCATTCATGTTGAAAGGCATTTGGGGCAAGAATTTTACCTTCACTCCGTGCAGCATTATACTGGGCACTCTCAAAAAGGAGAATTAGAAACATGCTTCAGCTTGGCATGAAGCTGCTTGAACAACCTGAGAATGTCTATCCCAAAGGCTTGGTTCTTGTTCAGTTTTTGGAAATTTTTTTTAAAGAGTTAACCAGAAGAAAGATAAAAATTTGAATTTCACTTGTTTGTCACATTCGCATTCATTTCTGGAAGTCATATTAATCCAAAGTAGTAACCACTTTCGAGTCCTAATGATTCAGACACAATCTATCTCAATAGAACTAAGAATGAGCAGAGGAAGCTACCCATCAAAAGCTGTCTATTAATGACATGACTTCTCAGTTTCACTGTCTTTTTCGTCAATATCAAACACTAACTCAAATTGGACACTATGGTTCCACATATAGAATCTTCACGAAGAGGCAAATTTCTGTGGCAACAACACACACGATTGGATCTGACATCCACCGTCACCATCTTACACAGTACGTTAACTGGTTTTTTCTGTTGCACGGTTTCTTTTATAAAGTTTTGCTTCTATTTTCTTTTTAGGGAGGCAACAGCACCTTTAATTCCAGGCTAACGCTATAAAGTACATTTTTTTTAATTTATTTATTTATTTATTTATTTTTGGCTGTGTCGGGTCTTTGTTGCTGTATGCAGGTTTTCTCTAGTTGTGGAGAGCCAGGGCTACTCTTTGTCACGGTGCGCGGGCTTCCCATTGCGGTGGCTTCTCTTGTTGCGGAGCACAGGCTCTAAGCGCGCGGGCTTCAGTATTGCAGCACGCGGGCTCAGTAGTTGTGGCTCGCAGGCTCTAGAGTGCAGGCTCAGTAGTTGTGGCGCACGGGCTTAGCTGCTCCGCGGCATGTGGGATCTTCCCAGACCACGGATCAAACCTGTGCCCCCTGCACTGGCAGGCGGATTCTTATCCACTGCGCCACCAGGGAAGCCCTATGAAGTACATTTTAATGCAGATTCGTTTTAACACTAACATTTAACCTAGAAAAACCAGCAGAGGCTGCCTGGTGCTGTTGTGACTGGTATCCACGCCACCCATCTTCCCACTCCAGCAGCTAATGGACAAAAGGTGAACGCTGTCCTCAAATTCCAGACCCTTAGAAAAGAGAGATGGACTTGCCCTTCACTGAGTCCTACTGGTGAGTTGAATAACCTTTCTTTTCCAGGTCTTCTCTTTGGCTATCACTACAGAAACCCTTGCCCTGCCTCCTCTCCCTTAGAAGGATCACTAAAAGGAAAGGCGGAAACTCTCCAGCCTGTGCAAATCAGAAAAGACGGACGTCAGGGATCCCACCTGGTGAGCGCAAAGTCAGGAAGAAATTCCAGAAGAGCAGAAGTGTCAGGTGACAGAGCTTTCTGCACTAGCACCGGTGCTGCTTGACAGTCATCCCAAAGACAGACAGACACACACACACACACAACCCTGAGCTCCGAAAACCTAGCATCACACAAAGAAGAGCTCACTTTAACACGGCAGCTTTATTTTACTTCTGGAAAAAGATGAACTGCACTTTCTTTTTCTTTCCCCAATTTTCAGTTTAAAAGAATCCCAAGTGTCCCCTACTACCTAATGTAATGGCACTCAATGAAACTTGCATCTTTGCGGTAATTAGGGTGTTTGTTCAAACCTCTAAGATTTAAGCTTGATTTAAGCCTCTTGGCCTGAGTACTAACAGGATGGAAGAAATCTACCTGTTATAAAGAAGGAAGCCCATTTCTCTCACAACTGTTTCCTGAATCTTTCGGGTGCTACTAAGTCACAGCTCAGCACAGCAGCACCTGCCAGCAAAGTGGGCACTGCGTGCTGAAGCCCAAATGGCTCCAGGAACCAGGAAGAGCTGGGCCTTCTCTGCAGCCTCGCCTCCCACTCAGGAGTTTCTCTCTGACCTGGCAGTTGCCTTGTGAGGCCAACCCAGGGATCAACGACACCAGATCTTAGGTACGGGTGGTTCCCTCTTGAAACTAAGGAGCCCTCAGAAAGACGAAGGGAAACCAGAGGAGATGAAAGCTGGGTCCCAGGAAATAAAATGTTCATCCAAGTGAATTCCAGTTCAATTAGCAAAGGTCCTGCTTCATAATTTCCCTTTCACACTGCTCTTTTCCTTCAGGGCACTTATCACAGTTCATAATCAGTGTGTCTCTCCTACATTGTGAGCAACAAAAACACAGGGACTTTGTCCACCCTGCTCACCCCTGAGTCCCCAGCACCAAACTCAGTGTCTGCAACAGAGCAAGCACTCAATGAAAGCTTGTTCATTCATTCCACAAAGGCATACTAGTGCCCACAAAGTCAGGGACTGTACTCAGGAATCAGGAATAAACAAGGCAGGCAAGGCCATTACCCCACACCCCGGGGGGGCTGACAGTCCACGGTGGAGACAAACAATAAATAAACAGATATATAAACAAGGGTTTATTACTACTTGCTGGGAAGACAGGTCCCATTCAACAAATTCTGACTGCACTCCAACTCCTTCCTAGGCAGTGTTACGTACATCATCAGGTATCGGTGAACAAAACCGACAAAAATCCCGCCCCTCAGGAGCTTACACCAAATTCATTCCCAGTTCAGGCTCCTGGCTCTTCCAGTTCCCTCCACCTGGGACCTTGTTCCCCCACATCTAACCAGCGCCGGCTCCTGCACATTCAGGTCTCAGCCCAAGAACACTTCCTCAGAGAGACCTCTCTGACCACCCCCAACTGAGGCACTATCTCATCCCCCCGTTTTATTTTCTGTATAGCAAACATATTCCTGTTTACGTATTCATTTACTTAATATTTCCCACGTTCCCCCTGCCCCGTAAGTCCCAGAAGGGCTCCAAGAGGCCTTATCAGATTTGTTCTCCCGCTTAGCCCAGTGCCTGGCCCAGAGTCGGTGCTCCGAAGCATCAGATGGCACGACCCGAGTGGACGAAGACGACGCGGAGCGTTCCTAACTAACCCGGCCTGGGCGGCCGCGGACCAAACATTCGGCGACCCTCGGCTCGGGCCCCGCTCTGCGGAGGTTCTGGCCGGAAAGTGGACCTCAGCTTCTCCGTATGGGAAATGGGCGCCCAGGCGCCCACGGAAAGGAGGCCCGAGCGAAAGCCTCGATGCGGGAGTTCCGCGGGCAGGTGCGGCCCGCATCTCCCGGGCGACACTCACGTCTCGAAACTGGACCAGGCCCTTCTCGCCCAGGGCGCTGAGGCACTCGTAGGCCGTGCCGGACTGCAAGAAGAGCTGCGCCAGGCACATGGTCTCGCTCCGGAACAGGGACCCCATGGCTGGCCGGCCCGCGCCCCCGCGGGGCCCGAAGGGCGGCAACGGCTCCGGGCCGCGCGGGCCCGCACGGTCAGCTGGGCCGGCCCAGAGCTCGGGCTTCTCCTGCGGCCTGGCCGTAGTCCCGCACCATGGGACTCCGGTCTGCACCAACCACCCCCGGTCCCGCCGCCGCGGACGCCGCTCCAGGCGCCGCCAGAGCCGCCCTCGAGGCCCCGCCCCCTGGCTACAGCCGGTTCCGGTTCCGCCCCCCCCCGCGCTCTTGCCCCCCCCAACCACCACCCACCCCGCCGGCCGACCAATGGCGCCCGGAGTTGCGGACGACGGCGGCGCAGGCTGCGGAGCCAAACGGCGCAAACCCGGCGGCATTGCGGGGGGTCACGGAACCTGTCCGGACTCCGACCAAAAGCTGCCACTCGCTCCGCTGTTCACAGCTTTTTAAAAGGAGTTTTACTGAGTTTACGTGCCATAAAGTTCACCCGACTGGAGTATACAATTTTGTGATATTTAGTAAAGTTACAAAGTTGTGCGGCCATCGTCACGATCAATTTTAGAATATTTCCATCAACCCCAGAAGGATTCCTCCTGCTCGGCTGCAGTCAATCCCCTTCCCGTCCCCAGGCTCCGGGCAATCGCTAAACAACTTCTTCTCCATAGATCTGCCTGTTAGGATATTTCCTATCAACAGAGTTACACCCTGTGCGGTGTTTGCAGCTAGCTCCTGCCGCTGGCTTTTCTCTGGGGTCCTGGCCTGTGTGCGGACCAGAAAGCAGGGTCTGATGCCAGGCTGCTCTTGCCTTATACGCTCCTGCACACAGCAGCTACAGAGATCTCTGGCAGGACGAAAATGGGATGTGAGCCTACTGAAAATCCTCTGGCTTCTCCCACCGCGTTCGGAGTAAAATCCAAACTTCTCACTACGGCCAGCAAGACCCCACCGGGTCTGGCCTCTGATTTCCACAAGCCCTGGTCTCCACCTGCCTGCCCTGGGCTCCCTTTGCTCCCCTACTCCTGCTTTCTTTCTCTTTCCAGGTGGGTGCACTTGAACTTGCTGACCGTTCCCCTGTCTCTGCCTAGAATACCCTTCTCCCGGACCTCAAAATTAGCTCCTACAAGTCTCAGCTCAAATGTCCCTGCCTCTGAGGGGCTGTTCCTGACCAGTAGCGGGAGTAGCCCTACCACTCCACTCCACCACAGTCCTGTTTTATTTTCTTCATAGCACCTACCACTGTCTGACATTATCTTCCTTTATTGCGGGTTTTCTCCCACTGGAAATGTAAACTCTGGACAAAACAAGTTGCCTGCCATTTCAGTAAACAAAGGATGTTGCAGCCATCAAGCCCTCAGCCACTGCAGCTGCCCCCAGTCGTTCACCCTGCGGGGATTCAGAATGGAGAGAAACAGGATACTGACCCTACATAGTTAAGATGCATATCAAAGGAAAAATTTCCATGACCCCAGACTCTTGCATCTTCCCATACATAGAAAAGCACTAAAATCCTTAATTTGTGATGACTGTTTTTTTATGATTAGCAGTAATCTTTTGATGTTCAACTACTTGTTTTTTTTTTAAACAGAAACTCCTGGCTCTTGCTTTACCTCTTCCAAACAGCTCCTCAGCTGAGAGGCTGCCTTCCAGAGCTGTAGTCCTCAGTAAGATCCCCGAATAAAACAGAATTCTCGGGACTTCCCTGGTGGCGCAGTGGTTGCGAGTCCGCCTGCCGATGCAGGGGACACGGGCTCGTGCCCCGATCCGGGAAGATCCCACATGCCACATGCCGTGGAGTGGCTGGGCCTGTGAGCCATGGCCGCTGAGCCTGCGCGTCCGAAGCCTGTGCCTGCAACCGGACAGGCCACAACAGTGAGAGAGGCCCGTGTACGGCAAAAAAAAGAAAATAAAACTCTCAACTTTGATTGTAGGTTTTTTTGTTTTTTTCAGTCAACAGCTCCACTGGACGAGGGGCACTGTCTTGGTATCTCCAGTGCCCAGCACAGTAGCCACTCAATAAATACTTCCCAAATGCATATATGAATGTATAAGCTTAGAAAAGGCAAAACCATATAGTATGCTCCCCCCCTCCACCCCGTTTTACTGCCAGAGTTTTTCCCTTCTTGCATACAAAATCACCCTAACAAAGCCCACAAAATCAGGCTAAATTACCTGTCATTTGGAAATTTTAAGTTAACTTTCCAGAGCTAGTTATACTAACTGCCATAGAAAGACTTTCTGAATCTCTGCAATGAGTCAGTTGGGTATTTCGTTTTCTTTGACAAAAAAAGACAATTTCAACTCCTAGTGGGTGTAATCACCTCAACCCACAGAGATCCATATCAAAGAAAGAGGCAGAGGGGGGAGAAATCCAGTGTTTCCACGGTGTGATACAAACAGTGGTACTTGGGGGGAGGGATTTCTTATGTCATTTGTTACATGTTTAATATGAATTAGGAAAAAATAGAACTAGATCTGTAGATTTAGAGGGGAAGGAAGATTTGAAACTCCTCTGGGCAAGAATGCTGAGCGAAGATGCAACAGCCAGGAATTCCCTAGCGGTCCAGTGGTTGGGAATCTGCACTTTCACTGCCGAGGGCCTGGGTTCAATCCCTTGTTGGGGAACTAGGATCCCACAAGCTGCACGGTGCGGCCCCGAAAAAACAAACAAACAAAATGCAACAACACAACGTAGGTAGCATCGGGATGTCAGGAGGCACTCAAAATTCAATCAAGCAGAGTGAGACGGAAGACACCCGCTTTTCAAAATTCAGTTTATCCACGGTGCACAAAGTCCATGTGAAACGATGACTACGTTTATCTGGCCCACAAAGAAACCTCACTGGACGTGGCCGTGTGGCCGCTCTTGGGCTGTGGTGGGAGACGTCCGTTCTGCTTCCCTGCTTCCCTCCCCCGGCTGCCTCGTACTGTCTGTCCCCCAGGGGGCCCCAAGAGGAATTTCTCTCAACTAGGAAAAACTGTCCTTCCTTGAAAGCCAGCTTGTTTTTTAATCGATGGGCCCCATGATTCCTATAGCTAATCATATTTTGGTTTTTTGGCAAACTGAACATTACATGAGGGACCTGCCTTTGCTAAATGCAAGGTCTTTGGTGTACTGTCTCGGGGGCTTGTGTTCTCTCCTAGTTCTGTTTACTTACCTAGTCATGTCCCCCTCCTGCAGCCCCCCCCATCTTGCCTCATCCATTTTCTTAGACTTTTGCACTAATATACACTTTTAAAGGCTTTAATGCATTCTTAATCCTGTCTTTGGAACAGTGGGAACTAACCGGATCAACATAAATATATTAAAAATTAAAAGACTGACTCTCTATGGTGCAAGTAACATTTGGACCAAAACTCCTATGACTTTCATCATTTGTGAAAAAACTAAAGTTCCTAATAACGTTTATTGACTCGGTTGACCCTCTCCTGCATTTTGCTCAGTCTGGTATAGCTGTGAGGACGCCCGTTCTGCATTGCTTTGAACGTCTGGCTAGCTGTATATGTGAAGTAAATTTGCAGAGCACCTAACAAAATCTTCTATAAAAATAAAACATTTCATTTATTAAGATTTTATAGAGAGGCACACGGGAGGACAACAAACCCCTGAAGTAAAAGCTGATGATCTGTAAGAGGTCAGATGGTAGCTGAATTCCACGCTTTGCATATTCCAGTCCAGGGGTTACTGAGGAACACCGCTAATGTGATGAAGGATGCCAACAGTAAGCTCTTGGCAACACACTGAGAATAAGGCTCCCCTGCAAGGCAATGAATCAAATTAAGCAACGTTCCTATTTCTTAACTTTTTGGGTAATTATTTAGGTAGAAGTAAGCCAAAGCATAAATAGTGATCCTTTCTAAGTGGCAACATGATCAGTAAATGTTCTCTTTTTAAAGCTTTGCTATATGTTTTAAGTTTTCTGTGACATTTACACTATTTTTTAAGTTTTTAAATTGACACAACATAATGATAACCATTTCAGAAATGTGCTTTACCTTACCTTGATAATACTGGGTCAGCGGATAAAGAAGTTGCGGCCAACAAACCTCATTTCTGTTACAGTTGTACTCTGTAAAATTGATCTGGTATCTACAAAACATTTTAGGAAGTTACAGTAGCTACAGCAAAGCACATGCATTTGATGAGAAGCATCAAAACCTAATTAAAGAAATAAACTTCTTACTTTGGAACATATATTTTTCTGCTTCTTACTAATGTCACTTAGGTCAGCAACTGTATTACCTTGTAAGTGGACGGGGTAACTGTGCAGGTATCTTAATAAACTGGACAGATGCACTGATGGGGAAAAGGTTGACCTCATCCTCACAAGTCAGCCCACACTGGAACTGCCAGGTCACCGAGGAGAACCTGGGAGGGAAAGGTTAAGCAGACAACAAATCCACCGCTCGTTTCCGGTCTGTTAAGAACATCGGGGGACTTCCCTGGTGGTCCAGTGGTTAAGACTTTGCCTTCCAATACAGGGGGTGTGGGTTCGATCCCTGGTCGGGAAGCTAAGATCCCACTTGCCTTGCAGGCAAAAAACCAAAACATAAAACAGAAGCAATACTGTAACAAATTCAATAAAGATTTAAAAAAGAAAAAGAACTTCAGGTAACTGACAACAACAATATGAGCTGAGATTCTCCTAAAGAAGTTTCCCATATCCTGCTGGTGCTATTTTTCCCCCTTTGTATTATATAAATTTTCAAACGCACAGACAAGCAGAGACAGAGGTATAATGAACCCTCATGGCCCTATCACAGGCTGTAAGAGCTGCCAGCATTTTGCCAATTCTGTTTCATCTCTCCTCCCCCCCAACTCATTTCATACTGTGCTTTTAAAATTCATTTGTTTTATCACCTGTTTGTCTCAAACAATATTATAATAATAGTAATAACAACAATAATAACAACAGTAGAAGCTAATGATTTTTAAAGGCTTTCCATGTTATTTCTGCCTACCCAGCATGCCTTTGCCTTTCTTCTGGTAATTGCACCCCAGTTTTCCCTGGCGGAACTACCCCTCCCCACTCTCAGTTGAGTGGACAAGAAGGGACCCACCTGAACCTAGGGATGTGCCCATAACCTGCGCCTGGCCAATCAGAGCTATGCCCCTGGCCATAGTAATTGGTTCAGAAAGGAGCACATGACCAAAACTGGACCAATAAAAGTCTTCCCAGAACATTTTTGAGAAAGATGGGGAAAGGAGGCACCCTCCATCCATTGGACTTGCTAAACTGGAAGAGCTTTTTTTTTCCCCTAACCACTGAATCTATAGGGAATTCCCTGGATTTGCTAAATTGATATAAGCCTGGATTTGCTGGTGTTTATCTTTGCCAGCTCTTGAGGAAACCCCACCCCCCGAGAATGAAGCCCACCCAAAGAAAAGAGGAACCCAGAGATAAAGGGGGAAAGACCCTTGACCACATGGGAACCATGAACCATGAACTCACTGTGTATGGACTTTTCATAACTTGAACCAAAAAACCCACCTTTTGCTTAAGTCAGTGTCAGTTGGGACCCTGTCACTTAAAGGTGATAGAGGTCTGACATGTAAAGGTGCATCACTATTTTACAGATGAGGAAACTGCAGTTCAGAAGAGGTTGAGTAACTGTCCAAGGTCACACAGCTCACACTGGAATAGCCATGATTTGAACCCACCCATCTGCCACCAAAATCTCTAACCACTGGGCAATATTCCCGGATTAGTATGCCAATGGTATTCATGAATTTCAAAATATGCCAAGCACTAAGCAGCCCCCTGCTCATCCTTGTACTCCCTGAAATACCTGGCAGACTCCCTTATACGTAGCTTTACGGATACTTGTGAGTGAGAATGAGTTTCCATTACAAACACAGTTTATCCATATTCCATTTATACATGTAATCATTTGCTAATCATTGCAATTTGTAAATAAACCAGTCAGATTCTAAATTAGCATTCCCCTATTCTTCGGAGCGCCCTCAACTTTCCTGTCTCTAAACCCCACTTATCCCCGATATGATCAAACCTTGTTTCTATGCCAAGTATCTCCTGCTGAGTCATCCCTTCTACGGCGCCAGCATCCGAGAAGAGGATGCGGATATTCAGCTGAGCAGGAACACCCAGGCAGATGCCGCTTGCGTTGCTGACAGGTGGGTCTGCACCTGCATCGGGGGCATCTGCACCTGGAGGAATGGTAAGTTGTGCATATTGGAAAGAATTATTTAATTCTTTAACAGTTTAATTATTTTTATAACAATTTATATATTTTTTAAATAACATATTTTATATATATTTTATATATTTTATATATATTTTATATATTATATATATATTTTATATATATTTTAAATAACAATTTATTTAACAGTTTTCCTACAATGCTGTGATACTCCCAAAATGGGAAATATTATCAGACAGGATTCACAACGAATGAGGCTTTAATCTCTAACAGGCTCTAGTTACATGTCACTCTGTAACTGTGTTACCCCTCGTGTTCAAAATGTTCCCTTGGATGCTAGGTCAATCACTGGAACTTTAAAATCCCTGACCCACATAATAAAACCCTAAATCATGAATCAGTTCCCAAGCCCCTCATTGAAATCCACCCAGAGTTTTAACAGAAATACCATATACTTGCAGTAAAACGCCATGAGACTTATCCCATGCAGTCACTATTCTAGTAAAAGCTGCATAAGACATTTAAAGTCTATACTAACAACTTTGGTTACTACGGATTAAATAGTTCAAAAGCAATTTCCTGATGTGTTGCCACAGCAGTAGTACAAATGGAAGAGAATAAAACTAAAAGATTAATTTTCATTCATCTTGAAAACTGGCCCTTATGGGGGAAAAAACAGCAAGGTCAGTTACAGGATGTGGATGGCAAGTCCTATGAGACTCTGGAGGGGATTTCTTTGTTCCTTCAGGGATTTGGAAGGTTGGCAACACTGTTTCTAGTTTCCTCCTCCTTGATATATGTGTTCAACATCATTTCTCTTCTATCAACCAGGATCAGGATTGATTTTAATCTTAGACATGAAATAGAAGCTAACAGCTTCCACCTTGAAGGCAACAAAATGCCACCACCTCTGATTTCCCACCTCACCAACTCCTGTTCTCTGTCTTGAAATTTCCCACGCTTTTTACTTCTTAGATGCTTTACTGACCCCTTCCCACCATCCCTCAGGCACTCCACAGCCCACCTGGCTGGCCTAGAGGTTCACAAGGGGTTGACAAGCCCAGACCTCTGGGTTCTGTTTCCAAATAAGGACATAACTCTGCGCCTAGTGACTTGAGCGCAGACTGTGCTGGCAAATCGTGGCCAGCAGGACTCCCTGCCTGAGTCAGAGAGTGGTCGGGGCACCTCAAGCACACAGACATATTACGTGATCCATGGCCACCCCACGGGGCAGGGGAGAGGCCCACAGACCACAGAAAAAAAGGAATGCAAACTGACATGCCCTGAAAATCCTCAAACTTCATTAAGACTTCCTTTTCCAAAGACCGTCAGCTTGTAAAACAACTGGGCAATTTGAACTTCCTGTTGGTATCCTCTTTAAAAAAAAAAAAAAAAAAAGCCATCATGAATAAGAGGTAAAAGACATGAAAAGCTTCCTGCCCGGAAAGCTAACCTCTAAACAAATGTCCGTTGGGCCACAGCAAAGAAAGACAACCTGTCAGGTCAGGCTGTAACACTACACCTGACGCTATGTAATCATAGCAACCAAGGTACACATTTTACACGTGTGCAGCTTTCACTTACGTATTATTTCAAGCCAGCCATCACTAAGATTGTCGTAATTGGAGTTGCCTCTCATTGCAACATGAGTCACTTGTATTAATGAATCAAGTAGTTCAACAGCATTCTCCCTACAAGAGAGGAAGACATTTCTCAGCGCATGGCCAGCAGGTCTTGTCCTGAAGTCCTTACAAAGAGTGTCCAGCAAAGTGAGAGAGTGGCATGGACTTATATATACAACCAAATGTAAAATAGATAGCTAGTGGGAAGCAGCCGCATAGCACAGGGAGATCAGCTCAGTGCTTTGTGAGACCACCTAGAGGGGTGGGATAGGGAGGGTGGGAGGGAGACGCAAGAGGGAGGGGATATGGGGATATATGTATGTGTATAGCTGATTCACTTTGTGATACAGCAGAAACTAGCACACCATTGTAAAGCAATTATACTCCAATAAAGATATTAAAAAATAACAAAACAAAAACAAACAAAAAAAGAGTGTCCAGGCTGTGCTTGCTGGATGTCTAAACAAAAAACTGCCAGGGGATCTGGCTGGGAGTCTTGCCTCTTTCAGAGGCTTTCCTGGGATGAACTTACACAGCAAGGGGAGGACACATAGAAACAATCTTTCACTTTGGCCTTAAAATGTTAGTAACTTATGTTGGTATCATGTGGTTTACAGGTTCCTTTGAGTGTCACAAAACTTGGGAGGTGGGTAGATCACATATCAAGTTACCAGGATAAATTCATGGGACACAGTGACCCAATAGTAAAAGGAACCTAAATATTTAGTTAGAATTTTGAGCTATAAAATTAGGTGAGGGTTAAGAATTGGAACTTGGCACCTCTCTGTTCCAGTAACGTCACTGGAGGGTACAAATCTTACAAACCACAAGGGAGAGGCTCTGACTGCCCCGCACCCGGCAACCACGAGCCGCCGTGGGTGACGTATACCCACAGTTTTTCTTCCCTTCACAATGTGCCCCCACCTTTTCCCTGCTCCCCAAAGAACTGCACCACTTGGGATAGGAGATACCACTTCACACCTGCTAGGATGGCTATTATTCAAAAAATGGAAAATAACAAGTGTTGGCGAGGGGGCCTTCCCTGGCAGTCCAGTGGTTAGGGCTCCATGCTTCCACTGCAGGGGGCACGGGTTCGATCCCTGGTCGGGGAACTAAGATGCCACATGCCAAGTGGCATGGCCAAAAAAAACAAGTGTTGGCGAGGATGTGGAGAAATTGGAACCCTTTTACGTTGTTGGTGAGACTGTAAAATGGTACAACCACTGTGGAAAACAATATGGCGGTTCCTCAAAAAAATTAAACATGGAATTACCATATGATCCAGCCATTCCATTCCTGCACATATGCCCAAAAGAACTGAAAACAGGTATTCAAACAAAAACTGATACATGAATGTTCAAAGCACTATTCACGACAGCCAAAAGGTGGCAATACCCCAAATATCCATCAACTAACGAACGGATAAACAAAATGTAGTATATCCATACAATGGAATAAAATTCAGCCATGAAAAAGAACGACGTATTGACATATGCTACAACATGCATGAACCTCAAAAACAGGATGCTAAGTGAGAGAAGCCAGACATAAAAAGTCACATAGTGTATGATTCCATTTACATGAAATATTCAGAGTAGGTGAATCCAAAGGGACAGAATGCAGATTGCCTGTTGCCAGAGCTGAGGGGAGGGAGGAATCGGGAGTGACTGCTAAAAGGTACAGGTTTCATTTTGCAGAGACGGAAGTGCTCTGGAACTAAACAGAGGTGGTGGTTGCACCACATTATGAATGTACTAAATGCCACTGAACTATTCACTTTAAAATGATTATGTTGTATGAATTTTACCTCAATTAAAAAAATGCATATGCATATCCATAAATTTTCTAAATGCCACCCAGATAATTAAGTGGAAAATACTTTATACATCATGTTACACAGCTTAAGAATTCTTTAAATGTTAATCACTGACTATACTTGGCTCCAGCCCTCCTTCTATTTCATGGGTTTCCAATGACGTGAATAAACTTCCCAGAGAAATCTACATAAATATGGATGAAATAGCTTTAGTCCCAAGAATGTCTATTTTCACTTATATTGATGTTTGAATCAACTCTAAATTGTATTGGAAGCTTGTATTATTTACTATCATTTTTATATGTTTTTATTCAGACTGAAATTTTTCACATTCATGTTGTTGCTAGTATTCATGTGAATTAAATTTAAGCAAACCACTCAAAATGTAGATAAATTCATCAGTGAGACACTCACCTGAGCTGAGTACAGTTTTCATTAATTCCAACTTCTAAAAGGCACCCAGACAGTGCATTTTCTCCAAATAAAATGGGTTTGAACGTTGCTGATATACACAAACCCCTTCCAGCTATAAAATAAAAAGATTATCCTATTTTTGCAAAATAAAAGTAAGTAAAATATTTACATTAAAGTTTTTCTTACAAAACAGAGAGAGAACAAAAAGCATAAATAAAGTTTCCAGGGACTTCCCTGGTGGCACAGTGGTTAAGAATCCACCTGCCAATGCAGGGGACACAGGTTCGAGCCCTGGTCCGCGAATACCCCACATGCCACACAGCAACTAATCCCGTGCACCACAACTACCGAGCCTGCGCTCTAGAGCCCGCGAGCCACAATTACTGAGTTCTTGGGCCACAACTACTTAAGCCCGTGTGCCTAGAGCCCGTGCTCCCAAACAAGAGAAGCGACCACAATGAGAAGCCCGGGCACCGTAACGAACAGTAGCCCCTGCTTGCTTCAACTACAGAAAACCCCACACGCAGCAACGAAGACCCAATGCAACCAAAAATAAATTAATTTAAAAAAAGAAAAGAAATAAAGCTTCCAATTTTCGAGAACTGAGGTCATTGTTACTCTAATCCTTTGAAAGCTGAACAAAAGGCTCTTTCTGTATCAAAATACCTGGACAGGGATCAAGGGTTTACTCTGAACCTGAAATTTAATGCCTTCTGGCAGATGTGGGTAATTACCACTGTTGCAAAGATTTTCCATAGTTTGGAATAAAACTATTCCCATGTCTCCGATTAGCATCATCTTGGGCTAATCAATAACTACAAAGACAATGGACTCTCCAGCCACTTTCATATTTAAATCTCTATTACTAAAAACCAGCACTTCGAGTGCAAGCAATGTGAACATTTTTTACAAAAAAAAAAGAAAGAAAGAAAAGAAAGCTGCAGAAGGATGGAAAACCACCCCCCCACACACAAGCTAAATAAACAAACTCAGCTTTAAAGTAATTGGTTCCTTAATCGGATTCAAAATATGGTAATATTTCCAATTCTAGTTCACCAGAGAGCTAATCATATTACCAAACCAGATTACCGGATTGCCAAAGGTGTAAAGTCGTGACATTATTCATCCTGTTGGTGTTTAGAGCTCGAACAGGCTTGCCAAGTTGGTAACCTAGACAAACACAATGCAGGAGAGTCAGCATCTTTCCCTCTAAAGTTATTTTAATGCAACAGACGCTAGCTCATCAAATAACGGAAAGGAGGAATCCACAGTAAAAGGAAATATGCAGGCAAAGCTTTTTCAGAATACCCTCGAGAAAAAGGACATCACCTTCATTTGTTTTCGGTTTTATTTTGTTTTTTATTGAAGTATCGTTGATTATAATATTGTGTTAGTTTCAGGTGTACAGCAAAGTGATTCAGGTGTCACTGAATCAGATTCTGAAACAAAGATGTCCATGTGATTTTTTGGAACACATTTTTAAAGTAAAAATCTGAAAAGTGAAAAGCAGGCAGGAGTTGGTCTTGGACCTCTCACCCTGGAGAACAATTAGCTGCTGGGCAGGCCGGTTCATGCATACTTGCTGAGTGATTAATACCACTTATCACAGGGGCTCGTAAGGGAAACTTAAACCAAAGTTACCTTCTCAGGGAATGATTTGCCGGTAAACCAATTCAACCCCAAGATCTGATTTAGATCCTATTCCCATCCATCTCCTAGTAATCCAGTTGATTGTTTCCACCTTCTTTTTGTTTGTTTAATTTTAATGTCATCAAGTGCTTTTCTTTTCTTATTTATTTATTTTTGGCTGCGTTGGGTCTTCGCTGCTGCGCATGGGCTTTCTCTAGTTGCGGTGAGCAGGGGCTACTCTTCGCTGTGGTGTGCGGGCTTCTCATTGCGGTGGCTTCTCTTGCTGCGGCGCACGAGCTCTAGGCGCACGGGCTTCGGTAGTTGTGGCATGTGGGCTCAGTAGTTGTGGTGCACAGGCTTAGCTGCTCTGTGGCATGTGGGATCTTCCCAGACCAGGGATCAAACCCATGTCCCCTGCATTGGCACGCGGATTCTTAACCACTGCACCACCAGGGAAGTCCCTCCACCTTTTTAATATGAAAAAGTTCACAAGTACAGAAAACTTGAAAGTGAGCCTTATTCAATACAGCCAACACCTAAAATCAACAACTGTTAATATTTAGCCATATATGTCTTATCTATTATAAAAGCATATATACATTGGAGGGGAGGGGCAGGACCATGTGAAAATAAGTTGTAGACGTCATGACACCTCACCCCTAAAACCTCCATCACACATCTCCCCAAATTAAGAACATTCCCCTACAGGGAATTCCCTGGCGGTCGAGTGGTTAGGACTCCACACCTTCACTGCCGTGGTCACAGGTTCAATCCCTGGTCGGAGAACTAAGATCCCACAGGCCAAGGGGTGCAGCCAAAAAGAAAAACAAACAAACAAAAAACATTCCCCTATATCACCATGATGCCAATATTTCTCCTAAGAAAATTAATAATAATCCCTTATAATCATATCATATCCAGTTCATACTCATATTTCCTCTTAGATTCCCTCCAAAAATGTGTTTTAGCGCTGTTTTTACAAACTGGGATGCAAATGAGGTTCATGCATGGTGTCTGTGTTTCCAGCACTACGCCCCACCGTTCCTGAACCAGAGGCCTCCCCTCTGGCCACAGGTCCGACCCTGCCCGCATACACATCACACTCACGTCTTCCTCCTTGGCTTTCGCCAGGTTATTCCTGTTCCCAGCACCCTTTCCAATTATCTGCTTCTCAAGGCGCAATCTCCTCTTTGCAGCCCAGCGAGGAAACCCGCCAGCGGCAGGGCTCTGACTTGCTCACTGCTTTTCCTCCAGCACCGAGAACAGAACCTGGCAAGCGCTGGACACTCAACACTGCTCCTTAGTGATGCAAAGTCTGGGAGAGCGGTCAACATTCTACTCCTCTGAATCCTGGAGTAACTGTTCCTAAGTCCCTCACCCATTTATTAATTATCTTGGATTGTTCACTGTTGTTTCCTGTAACTTGGTGCTGTCATTCCATATGAGAGAGTGAATTCCTTGAGGACAGGGCCCATGTCACATAGTCCTCTGAAAACCCCGTCCTGCCTCAGAAAGCGCTAGAGACAGTGGCTGTATCTATTCAAGCTGTTTCGCTGCCTGATCAGTTCTGGCTCTTAATTTATTCGTTTTTGATGACAGTGTCAACATTTTTCACGTATTCTGATGGTGCTTCTCAGAAATCTTGTCAAATTAACTCAGTGAAATGAAAACCCTTAAATTCCAGGAGCCCGCTTTTAAAGCCAACAATAAATCCCAAGCTCCACATTAATAAGTACATTAAAATCCTATTTAAAAGAAAAAAAATATATATATATATATATAATGGGTCATGTATGATTAAATCAGTATATATAAGTATTGAAGATCATGCAAAATAAAAACTTATTTAAAAGTAAAAAAAAAAGGATAGCAAAAGGACGGAGAAATTTTTTTAAGAAACAATGACAGGTTTATCCAACAAGTATTTACTGAACACCTACTATGGTCTAAGCCACAGCTGTCCCATAGAAATATAATGCAAACCTCATATTTGATTTTAGAATAATATGTATCTTTAGAAATTTTTAGAAATTAAATTTTTTTCTAGTATCCCCATTAAAAAAGAGAAAAAGAAATAGGTGAAATTAGGGACTTCCCTGGTGGTGCAGTGGTTAAAAATCTGCCTGCCAATGCAGGGGACACAGGTTCGAGTCCTGGTCCGGGAAGATCCCACATGCTGCGTGCGGAGCAACTAAGCCCGTGCACCACAACTACTAAGCCTGCGCTCTAGAGCCCGTGAGCCACAACTACTGAAGCCCACACGCCGAGAGCCCGTGCTCCACAACAAGAGAAGCTACCGCAAAGAGAAGGCCGCACATCACAACGAAGAGTAGCCCCCACTTGCCACAACTAGAGAAAGCCCATGCACAGCATTGAAGACCCAACGCAGCCAAAAATAATTAAAAAAAAAGAAATAGGTGAAATTAATTTGAATAATGTATTTTATTCCACCCAATATATACAAAATATTATTATTTCCACATATGACACTGGCCACATTTCAGGTGCCCAGCAGCTCCATGGGGCTAGTGGCTAGAGTACTGAACAGCGCAGTCCGCATACTGGTTTAGGCCCTGAGAAGGCAGCAGTGAACAAAAGAAATAAACAAATAATTGACAAAGCGGGTGGTGATATATTTGCACATAAATACGAAATGCGCAACATGACCGGCAGTCCGCGGTCCCCGGGAAGTCTCTCCACAGATTCCAGGTTAGGAACCCACCATCTGCGGCCTATTTCTTTAAAAATCAATTTTACCAACACTTTATTTTTTATTTTTTGGCCATGCTGTGCGGCTTGCAGGATCTTAGTTCCCCAACCAGGGATCAAATCTGGGCCCTGGCAGTGAGTGTGGGGTCCTAACCACTGGACCACCGGGGAAGTCCCCCTTACCAAGGCTTTAAATGCCTTATTTTCTTTTTCAAAAGACGAGAGTTCCCTGGAGATCCAGTGGTTAGGACTCCGTGCTTTCACTGCTGAGGGTGTGGGTTCGACCCCTGATGGGGCAACTGAGATCCCACAGGCCGCACAGCACAGCCAAAAAAAAAAGAGAGGGGGAGGGAGGGATAAATTAGGAGTTTGAGATTAGCAGATACAAACTATTATATATATAATAGATAAAGAACAGGGACCTACTGTGTAGCACAGGGAACTATATTCAGTGTCTTGTAACAGACCATAATGGAAAAGAATATGAGGGGGAGTATATATAAATGTATATATAAATGTGTATAACTGGGTCACTTTGCTGTGCACCAGAAACTAACAACATTGTAACTATACATCAATTAAAAAAAAAAAAAAAGACCAGTAGCTAAAGAGAAAGGATGTTTTAGGTTTACAACAACTTGTTACAATATACACTTTATGTAAAAAATTAAGCTGTTATCAGGAAAAGAATACAGTCTCACAAAAGAAAAAACAGTCAGAGTCACAAACTGAAGTTGGAGCTATTTATAATCATCGTTATAGCACAGGAGTGTTGAACTAAAATATGTCTGTAAGATCAGTGACTGACATATACTATCTCACCTGGATTTCCAGACAATTCCTTTTCATTACCACTGTTATAGCTTAAAAATTTCACTGTAAATCTCTGTGTCATGATCCCTAGAAATAAAACAAAATAAAAATATGTCACCACATCACTAGGAAAAGAAATTATCCCCCATAGTGTTTTCTTTACCTTATAATTGCATTTTGACATGCAAAAAAAATACTGTTTTCTGATTAAATCATAAATACAAATAAAAACAGGTCTGAATTAATCTGTTATAATTATGAAAATCATGAAGAAAGGAGAAAATATTTTAAACTGAAAGCATTCTCGCTGCCCTCCACCAAGTTACCTTTCTGGTGGGCATTAATTTTTGCCCTAATGATTTTGACATTTATTTCACTGATTGTATTATTATTCCATCTGAAAATATAATGTTCTTCCACATTCACATTCCTGGGGGCTGATCCAGTACTTAAAAGTGTTTCTGCAAAAAAAAAAACAAAAAAAAAAAAACACAAGAATAGAATACTTTCATAAATTAAAGACCTAAAAAAAAGAAAATTAAAGACCTTCTTTGGGCTCAAGTTGGTGGTTTTCTCTGCTTGGGTGGCCTTCCCCCCACACCCCACCCCTGCCCTGCCTACCCAGTTCCCTTACACAGCAGGGTCATGACTTCCTCCAGAAGCCTTCCCCATTCCTCTGCCCAAGTCAGCATTAGCCACCTTCTCTACACCATCCTCACATCCTGAGTGAGCTCTGTCCTTTTCATTTCAGCATCCCTGGTCCCCAGCTCATAGCGTGATGCAGAGCACATGCTTGGAAGAATGTTTGTTAAATGAAAGATTACAGAATGTCAGCTTTTTAAGAGCAGGGGCCTGCTGTCTAGTTCACTAATATATTGTACTAATATCCAATGAAGTAAAGAATAAGTTCTAGAACTACAGCACGTTGAAAAGAACCACTAGTAGTATCCTTCATTAAAAACAAAAGTCCTGGAAATATCAGCCAAACTCTACATACCTTATTTGGCTGCCTCACAAATGCAAAGTTTAATGATCAGAAAAAGAAGAGCAAGCGAGAAGTGAAAATGCTAGGTCCTAAAGAACTCTTTTTTTTTTTTTTTTTTTTAACTTTATTTATTTATTTATTTATTTTTGGCTGTGTTGGGTCTTCGTTGCTGCGCACGGGCTTTCTCTAGTTGCGGTGAGTGGGGGCTACTCTTCGTTGCAGTGCGCGGGCTTCTCATTGCAGTGGCTTTTCTCATTGTGGAGCACGGGCTCTAGGCACACGGGCTTCAGTAGTTGCGGCACGCAGGCTCAGTAGTTGTGGCTCACGGGCTCTAGGCGCACGGGCTTCAGTAGTTGCAGCACGCAGAATCAGTAGTTGTGCCTCACGGGCTCTAGAGCACAGGCTCAGTAGTTGTGGCACACGAGCTTAGTTGCTCCGCGGCATGTGGGATCTTCCCAGACCAGGGATCAAACCCATGTCCGCTGCATTGGCAGGCGGATTCTCAACCACTGCACCACCAGGGAAGTCCCTAAAGTACTCTTTAACTCTCTAAAAAACATCTAACAAAAGGCCCACAGGCCCTGAGAATGAGGAGGGACCGTGGAACCCACGTCATCCAGGACTGTGAAGGGTCTGGCTCAGGTCACAGATGTTACTCCAAAAAGCAAGACGGAACAAGGAACGAGCAAAACGGTAGTGGGATATCTTTCTAACGGTTGTGAACCTCCTAAAATTCTCACTAAAAGTGTATTTTACCCTGGGACTACATATTACTTGCAAGAAATGACATATATTCCCATAGAAATGATATAAAAGTGTAACATTAAAATACCTGTATTGGTGATGAATCTGTCTAGGTCAGTTGCTTCCTCATAGATTACTTTTGGTGTAACTATGCCTGAAAAGATACATAAATGAACTTCCACAGGAGTACATGACCTAACACGATCACATTTATCTATGAAAATGAAAGCTTGCCAAGCAAATATGGTAACTGTGCCCACCCTGTATGCCAACTACTCAGCTCCCCCCAACTCCCCAAACGCCATCAAATGGGAATCCCACCATTCTTGGCATCTAATTAGAACTGAGAAGGAGAATCTCAAAAGTCAGTGAAAATAATCTGGAGAGTCACTCTTGTATAAGAACCAATATGCAGCACACTGCTGGTTTGGAACGTAAAATGGTACAGTCACTGTAGAAACCAGCTTGGCAGCTCCTCAGAAAGTTAAATTACCCTGTGACTCAGCAATTCCGCTGCTAGGTATCTACCCAAGGCAAGTGAGAACGTATGTCCGCACAGACACTTGAACACAAGTGTGCACAGCAGCATTATTCACAATAACCAATAGCTGGAAACAACCCAAATGTCCATCAACTAATAAATGGTAACAAAGTACAGCATATTCGTATGATGGAATATCATTTGGCCACATAAGGGAATGAGGTTTTTAGAAAAATGGTACAGATGAACCGGTCTGCAGGGCAGAAGTTGAGACACAGATGTAGAGAACAAACGTATGGACTCCAAGGGGTGAAAGCTGCGGCGGGGGCGGGGGGGATGGTGGTGTGCTGAAGTGGGCGATTGGGATTGACATGTATTCACTGATGTGTATAAAATTGATGACTAATAAGAACCTGCTGTATAAAAAAATAAATAAATTTTTTTTTAAAAAAAGGAATGAGGCTTTGATCCGTGCTACAGTGCAGATGAATCTCAAAACCATGATGCTGAGTGAAAGAAGCCACTCACAAAAGGCCACGTATTGTATGAGTCCATTTATATGAAGCGTCCAGAACAGGCAAATCCACAGAGTGGCTGCCAGGGCTCAGTGTGGAGGGAGAAGGGGGAGAACTGTTACATGGGCGCAGGGTCTCCATCTGGGGCGATGAGAATGTTTCGGAACTAGGTAGAGGTGATGGCTGCACAACACTGGGCGTGTACTAAACGCCACTGAACGGTACACATTAAAATGGTTAATTCTGTGTTATGAGAATTTTAGCTCGATTTTTTAAAAAAAGAACAGATATGCAATATGCTGCCTTATGGAACTGAACTTTTTCCAAAGAAAACACCTTCCTCAGTTGGCAGGTGAAATGTTATTCTAAGTTGATCCAGTAGAAGTGAGATCAGAGTTTATCTCAACACTCAGGTCCATGCTCTTATTCTGAACGAACATCACTTACCTCCCATAGTACCATTCTTTACCTTCACGTTGGTGATTCTGTCTTGTTCTGGGTACACCTCCAGGCTAGTAACGCACTGAACGTCGAAATTCTGAAGGAAGGCCACCGGGGCATTCTGCATGCACTGCCCAGCCAGGGATACCTGAGGGCCAGGGGAAATCCCGACAGATTTACGACCTCCCTTCTAATCATAAAAAAGAGATCAGTGTTTTGTAAAAGTACTCTTTTTGCAGCCTGCTCCTACTGCTGGGTTAGCTTCAGCAAAGGCTAGGACATTGACTAACTGACCAACTTCAGTAAAATGTCTAGCTGACTTGCTACTCAAAGTCTGGAAGCCACTGGCTGAGGGGTCACAGTAAGTATAGTTGCTAAAGAAAATTCCCTGCTGTGTATCATTTACTTTGCAGAAACATGATTATACTCAATTTCATGTTCTCTCCCTCATCACAACCAGATTTTTGTTAAAACCATAAAAATGGATTCTGGGAATTCCCTGACAGTCCAGTGGTTTAGGACTCTGCGCTTTCACTGTTGAGGGCCTGGGTTCAATCCCTAGTCGGGGAACTAAGATCCCACAAGCCGAGCGGCAAGGCCAGAAAAATAAATAAATAAAAATGGGGACTTCCTAGTGGTGCAGTGGTTAGGAATCCGCCAGCCAATGCAGGGGACACGAGTTCAAGCTCTGGTCCGGGAAAATCCCACATGCCGCAGAGCAACCAAGCCCGTGCGCCACAACTACTGAGCCTGCGCTCTAGGGCCCATGAGCCACAACTACTGAAGCCCACGTGCCACAACTACTGAAGCCCACGTGCCTAGAGCCCATGCTCCACAACAAAAGAAGCGACCGCAATGAGAAGCCTGCGCACCGCAATGAGAGAAGCCCCACTCAACACAACTAGAAAAGGCCCACGTGCAGCAACAAAGACCCAATACAGCCAAAAATAAATAAATACATTTTAAAACAAATAAATAAAAATAGATTCCTATGGATAGTAAAGAAAAATGGTTTAGCCTCCCATGTTTTCTTCCCATAAATATTTTCTCCTAATTTTGAGCTTTAAAAAAAAAATAAAGATTTCACATAAAACTCTATAGTCTTAAAATATTTTTCAAAATTATTTAATATTATATTAAATATTTAACACAACGTTGTAAGCCAAATATATTTCAATAAAAAATAAATAAATAAATAGGGCTTCCCTGGTGGCGCAGTGGTTTAGAGTCCACCTGCCGATATAGGGGACACGGGTTCGTGCCCCGGTCTGGGAAGATTCCACATGCCGTGGAGCGGCTGGGCCTGTGAAACATGGCCGCTGAGCCTGTGCGTCTGGAGCCTGTGCTCCGCAACGGGAGAGGCCACAACAGTGAGAGGCCCGTGTACCGCAAAAAATAAATAAATAAATAAATAAATAAAATTTTTAAAATATTTATAGCTTACTAGAAATTGGCTATTAAATTAATAGAAGTGAAAAACGACGGTTACTTCCATGGAAATTTCTAGAAAGTCTTTTGGCTTTATTTAGTAAGTTCACTCTGAGATTTAGCAAAGACAGATTAATTTAAGAGTGACTACTGGGGGCGCAGTGGTTAAGAATCCGCCTGCCAGTGCAGGGGACACAGGTTCGAACCCTGGTCCAGGAAGATCCCCCATGCCATGGAGCAACTAAGCCCCTGCACCACAACTACTGAGCCTGCACTCTAGAGCCCACGAGCCACAACTACTGAAGCCCGTGTGCCTAGAGCCCGTGCTCCGCAACAAAAGAAGCCACCACAATGAGAAGCCCGCGCACCGCAACGAAGAGTAGCCCCCACTCGCCGTAACTAGAGAAAGCCCGCACGCAGCAACGAAGACCCAACACAGACAAAAATAAATTAATTAATTAAAATTTTTTTAAAAAAAGAGTGACTATTAAAAGGAAAAATAAAATCCAGAGGCCTTAAATATTTGAGTGCCTGAAAAATCCATGAGAAAAATAAGTAACTTAGGAAGTGATTTTTTTTTTAGAGTAATATGAGTTAAATTAACAAGAGGAAGGGGAAAACGAGAAAAGCCTCTAGCATATTAAAATTGAAATGATTACCTGCGGAATAGTAAAATATGCCTTATCTACAGTCATAACTGGATCTCCTTGTTTGTAACCAAAGTCTGATAAGTCTTTTAGATCAGTATGCAAATACATGTCAAAGGGAGCGTGTTGTCCAGAGGAACTGCAAATCAATGAGAGAAACCATCACTAATGTGCTAAAAACAATTCTTTTAAATTTTTTCTCTGTTTTTTTAATTATAAAAATAATATTTGTACTAAATGCCACTGAATTGTACACTTTAAAGTAGTTAATGGTTAATTTTATGTTCCATGAATTTTACTTCAATAATAATAATAAAGTTGTTGTAAAATTTCAACAAGACAGAAATGTAAAAGACAGAAAGTTAAAGTCCCCCATGAGCCCACCACTCTTTCCCCCAACCCAGAGAATCACTATTGACTATCTGTGGTATCAATCAATTTCTTTTCGATGATTCAATTGATTCAGTGACTCAATTTCTTTTCCAGTTCTTTCAAATACTTAACACAATATAAACTTACTAACTGAAATCTAGAATTGAATCTAGAATGGAGGAATTGAAGCATGGAGCCTCTGGAGAGGTCCCGAGAAGGATGTGGCCCATATTCTAGGGTCACCTGGGCGCATGGCCCTCTCCTGGGCAGCCCCTTGGACACTTACACGGAACCGTGATAGAAGTACCCGAGGAAAGGCGAGTTGGCGAGCTGCACACACAGGAACGGAAACCAGTCGGGGACTCCACGGGCCGTCTGAACAGAGCAGAGCTGATCAAAGGGAGGATTAACGTCTCCTCCAAAAACACCAGGGAAACAGGACTCCCTGAACAGCGCTGTTAAATCTGATGAGCATTCCTGGAAAGAAGATGTAAAGGAGAAGTGAAAAGAGGAAAGTTTCCCCTGTGCCCGCCATCAGGATCTCCTGGCCAGTGTGATGAACACGCGGCTTGAGGCCAGCAGGACCCCCCCGTGGAAGCAGAAACAAACACAGCCTGCATCCAGGCTAAGGGTGCTTTGTGCTTTTTACAGGAAGTAAAATCATGCTAAAGTTTTAGTCAGCGCCCTACAAGCCTCCAAGTCAGGAACCTCAAACCTTCAAGGAAATCACATCTTAACTGGGGACCTAAGATATACCACACACACAAAAAAAACAAGATGGGAAAAAGAAAAGATAATATGGAATAGACAACAAATGGAGAATTTTCAGTTGTCATCACCATTCAAATCCCTAGCCCAGAGAAACCTAAGGACATTTAGAGTTAGGCCAGACAGTCCATATTCCATAAGAATCCTTGAAGCTCTCACTATTGTGATATCACAACCCAATTGATGTCAAGAAGTCACTTTATTCACGCTTTCATTTACTCATCTGTATTCTTCCTTGTTTCTCAAAGGACTGAGAGAGCTAAAAGTTAAATACGTTCTAAATCCCTTGTTTACTGAAGGTAGAAAAGTAAATGATCTGATTGTTTTAAACAAGGGCAATTCAAATTAAAAATTGATCATGTCTAAAGTGGTAGGTAAGTTGAAGCTGTCTGAAGATGTCACTGACCCAGAATCCTGAACGATTCCAGTGGTTGGTGCTATAAGTATACATATACACCATATATAACAAACATGAAGGAAATTAGAAATAGGGCACAGTGATGCACTCTGAAAGAAAGAGGGAGAGAATACATTTGACATTTCTGTTGATACCTGAACAGATTTATGATGTGCTGTATTTTTAAAATTAAACATGATTGTTATTACAAATACAATTGCTAGTATGAGTGCTCCAATATAGACCCTAAGCTTTCCTTTTCCGTTTTGTAAAACCAACCATGACATAAATAACTGCACTCATCCAAAAGTGGGACTGACTGGGGTCCTCGTACATGTGCCTCTTTTGCATCTCTTATTCCCCTTCAATCTAAAATAAGGATTAAAAATATGTATTTGACCTGGGATTGGCCAATGGTTTCTTAGATATGACACCAAAAGCACAAGCAACAACAACAACAAAAAAAAGTGGGGTGGAGAGAGAAGGAACTGGATGAAGGTGGTCAAAAGGCATAAACTTCCAGTTATAAGATAAGTAAGTATTAAGGATGTAACTACAACATGAGAAATATAGTTAACATGCTGTAGGTTACATATGAACGTTGTTAAGACAGCAAATCCTAAGAGTTCTCATCATAAGGAAAATCTTTTTTCTATTTCTTTAATTTTGTATCTATAGGAGATGATGGATGTTCATCAAACTTATTATGCTAATCACTTCATGATGTATATAAGTCAAATCATTATGCTGTACACCTTAAACTTGTACAGTGCTGGAGGTCAATTCTATCTAAATAAAACTGGAAGAAAAAAATGATAAACTGGGCTTCATCAAATTAAAAAACTTTGGGGCTTCAAAGGACACCAACAAGAAAGTGGACAACCTACACAAGAGGAGAAGTTTTTTGCAAATCATATATCGGATAAGGGACTAGTAGCCAGAATGTATAGTGAACTCTTATAATTTAACAACAAAAAGACAATCCAATTAAAAAGTGGGCAAAGGGTCTCAACAGACATTTCTTCAGAGAAGATATACAAACAGCCACGAAAAGATGTTCAACATCATTTGCCACTGGAGAAATACAAACCAAAATCACAATGAAATACCACTTCACACACTCGAGGATGGCTATAATCAAGATTATTCTAACAGTTGTTGGTGACGATATGGAAAATTGCAACACTTATACACTGCTGATGGGAATGTGAAATGATGGAGCCGCTTTGAAAATCAGTTCCTCAAAAGGTTAAACATGCAGTTACCATATGACAAAGCAATTCCACTCCTAGGTAACATAACCAAGAGAAATGGGAATACACATCCAAACAAAAACTTGTATACAGATATTCAGAGAAGTATTATTCATAACAGCCAAAAAGTGAAAACAATCCAATATCCACCACCTGATAAATGGGTTAAGCCCTATGTGATATATCCATTCAATGGAATATGATTCAGCCATAAAAAGGAATGAAGCACTGATGCATGCCACAACACGGGTGACCCTTGAAAGCATGACGCTAAGTGAAAGAAGCCAGACACAAGTCCTCCAGACAGACAGACTGTAGGATTCCATTTATATGCCATGTCCAGAAGAGGCAAACCCACAGAGACAGAAAGTAGATTAATAGGGGCCTGGGAAAACAAACTAGTGAATATAACAAAAAAGAAGCAGACTCACAGATGCAGAGAACAAACTAGTGGCTACCAGTGGGGAGAGGGAAGTGGGGAGGAGCAAGACAGGGGTAGCGGATGAAGAGGCACAAACTACTATACATAAAATAAATAAGCTACAAGGATATATTATACAGCACAGGGAATATAGCCAATATTTTATAATAACTATAAATGGAGCATAGCCTTTAAAAATTGTGAATCAGGGCTTCTCTGGTGGCGCAGTGGTTAAGAATCCGCCTGCCAACACAGGGGACACAGGTTCGAGCCCTGGCCCGGGAAGATCCCACATGCCGCAGAGCAACTAAGCACGTGCGCCACAACTACTGAGCCTGTGCTCTAGAGCCCGCGAGCCGCAACTACTGAAGCCCGCGTACCACAACTACTGAAGCCCGCACGCCTAGAGCCCGTGCTCCACAACAAGAGAAGCCACTGCAATGAGAAGCCCGCACACCGCAACAAAGAGTAGCCCCCGCTCACCGCAACTAGAGAAAAGCCCGCACGCAGCAACGAAGACCCAACTCAGCCAAAAATAAATTAATTTTTAAAAAAATTTGTGAATCATTATGTTGTACACCTGAAACTTACATAATATTGTAAATCAACTATACCACAATAAATAACTAAACAAACTTAATTTCTAGTGAAAACTGAAAAAAAAAAAAAAAGTGGCCTGGGGATGAGGGACAGGAATGGGAGTGATTGCAAATGGACATGAGGTTTCTTTTTTGAGGGAGATGGAAATGTTCTAAAATTAGATTGTCATGACAGTTGTACAACCCTATAAATTTACTAAAAATCATTGAAAAAATATATTTTCTTTCCTTTTTATATTTTCTTAAAGGCTTCTAAATAAGACATTAAAACCATCCTCCCAGTATCATCACAATCAGGACTTTATCCAAAGAGATACATTTTTTTCATCCATAAACTAGGCTGAACAGGCTGGATAAGGAAATACTCAATTTCAGGACTTCCCTGGTGGTCCAGTGGTAAAGAATCCATCCTGCAATGCAAGGGACGTGGGTTCGATCCATGGTCGAGGAACTAAGATCCCACATGCCGTGAGGCAACTGAGCCCATGCACCACAACTACTGAGCCCATGCGCCTCAACGAGAGAGCCCGTGTGTCCCAACTAAAAACCCGATGCAGCCAAAAAAAAAGAAAATACTCAATTTGAAAACAATGTGCAGCACAAAATACAATCTCAGTTTTTTTTTTGTTTTTTTTGATGTGGACCATTTTTAAAGTCTTTATTGAATTTGTTACAATATTGCTTTTGTTTTTATATTTTGGTTTCCTGGCCAAAAGGCATGTGGGATCTTAGCTCCCCAAACAGGAATCGAACCCGTACCCACTGCAATTGGAAGGCAAAGTCTTAACCACTGGACCGCCAGGGAAGTCCCCATTCGTTTTGTATTTTAAAAAGGTTTTAGAAAGCTGTTGATGGGGAACTCTTGGTGCTCTTCACATGCCAGCTGGTACCATAGCTTTCGTGCCCAATAATCAGAAAGACCATACCTGGTCACAGCAGCAGCGAACGTCACAGGCCCCGGCTGTTAAATTACAAGGGCAAGGACCGAGGGGCTGATACACCTGGTTAGGAATAACAGTCACGTTCTCTGAAAAGTACAAACAACAGAGAAGTTCAGCAGTGAAACACTGACAAAACACTGCCACAGTTTTGACATTCAAAGAAAGCTGAATCGTTGTTTTACCAACCACCATTACCAATGTTCCACATTAAAGAATCCCTGAAATGAGCTATGCATAGAGCATAACTGAGGCTTGTATCTACTCCTCCAACAAAAACCCAAATAGAAGAAAATACGCTAGTTATACGAATTAAAAAGAAGTCACAGTTGAACTTGAAAATAACCAAGTGACTAAAATTTACGAGTTAAGATAAATGTAATGCACTGCTTTTATTTTTCAGTACACTGAACGATCCCTTTCATAACACAGACTGATTTTAAGCATTTACTCCTTCAAATTCATTACCCCTTTCAGCAGATAAAACTGAAGCCATGGTGACATTTCAGACAGCTTATCAGGAAGCCATCTGACCACAAGATCACATTTATTTATGCTACACGCTCAACCTCAAGTCCCACCACACTGTGAATCCAAATTTTCACATCCTGATTCTAGTTCACGTGTTTGGGAAATCAGTAATCTTTACATTGATTGGAAAAGGAATACATTATATCACATTTCAGCCTCCTAACCGGGAATCCAGAGACTAATAGTTGGAAAACTATGTAGCGATTATTTGTTTAAACTCTATGTAACAGTCAACTTCAATGACACAACAGCTGAAGCATCTAAAGAACAACTATTATACATTCTATGCTATAAGGAATAAGAAGGTCCGAGTAACATACCGTGTCACAAGGGTAAGGGTCTGACCCTCAGTTTAATCAAACCCGTGTGACATAAGCAAGGCATTTTAGAATAGGGTTTTGCTATGTGATATATAGACAGATGTTTGTATATCTATCTATATGTCTCCCATGTTGTTTGCTACTTTCCTTGTTACCAGGCATACCACTTACCTCCTGGCTGTCCTTCCACCCTTTTTCTTGTTCTGAACTCTGTCTGACTGGGTACAAGATTTTTTATACCTTCGTGGGTCAGAGTGGACATCTCATAATTACCAATATACAGATACTCTAATTTTCCTAAGTTTGGCTATCTGTACAAAGACATTCCGAAATATTACCTAAATATAGTCAAGCATATTTTTTAAAAGAAAAAAAGTCACTGCCTTGAGTGATATAGCTACCATTAAGCCCTCCTGTCAGTTTTGGGTTTTTTTGTTTTTTGTGTTTTTTTGGCTGTACCGCACAGCTTGTGGGATCTTAGTTCCCCAAGCAAGGATGGGTGAGCCCCCTGCAGCGGAAGCACAGAGTCCTAACCACTGGACTGCCAGGGAAGTCCCCCTCCACAATTTCTTTATGCAAATATAAATATACATATTCTTATTCCATGCTATATGCACCCATCTGCACCTGCTTTTTTCACTTAGCAATACAGCTTGGAGATCTTTCCAAGCAAATACACTGAGGGCAGAGCAGCCCACTGAATGTCATTACCGTAACTTATCTAATCCTTCTAAACTTCCAAAACCACAAGGAGGACCACAGTTACAGGATGTGATGTGCGAAATGGCACTGTGGGAGTCTCAAAGTGGCAGACCTTTGCTACTAAAGAGGAACACTTCTCCCTTCATCCCGGGTGACCATAAAGGTAAGAGGTGCTAGCGTTTTTCGCAGGCAACAGGGGACATGGTGGTGGCACCTAGCGAAGTGGACCGATCAACATCAGCACACCTTTTGTCCTTAGGACACTGCCGTGATGTGAAAGGAAGAGCAACACAAAACCGTTTTCTCATGTCCAGAGATGTATGTGCACAACGATATTTGCTGTAGCACTAGTTACAGTATTCAAAGCTGGAAAACTTTTAATTAAATAAACAATGGTTATTTAGCAAATAAACAATGGTGTATCCACACAAGGGAATGCTATGCAGCTATTAAAAAGACTATAAGAATTACATTATATTAAAAAGAATAGAAAAAGAATGAGGAGAACTTACTTGCATTCCTATGAAAAATTTTCTAACTTATACTACTTTTTAAAGGTATAGAACAGCAAATTGTACATTATTATTGGGTTTGTTCTTAAAGAGAGGAAAATGTGCTCCTATAAGCATAATTAAGCAAGCTGCCTCTGGGAAAGGCAGCTGGCTGTCAAAAGCATTCACTGAAAATCTGCTGTTTTTCTATAAACTCATTCATCAGTCTCTCCCTTCCTTCTGTTTTGTTTTGAGATGGAGTCACAGGAATCAATAGAAGGAAAAAACTTTACTTTCTCCCAAAAAGTATTTAAAATGGCTTACAAAGATACAAACAGTAGATCAAAATACATCCTTTTTATTTTTTTATTTCTCTTTGGCTGTGCTTCAGCTTGTGGGATCTTAGTTCCCTGAGCAGGGATTGAACCCGGGCCTGTGGCAGTGAAAGCACTGAGCCCTAACCACTGGACCACCAGGGAATTCCTAAGATACAATAAATCTTAACTAAAATGATACAAAGTGGAAAATTTTAAAATAAGAAAATTAAACAAAATGAAAATAAGTTTAGGAAAGCAAGACACTCTCATGATTGAAGCACACAAATTGCATGGCACACACAATCAAACAATGTTTGCAGGGACTTTCCTGGTGGTCCAGTGGTTGGGACTCCAAGCTTCCACTGCAGGGGGCACGGGTTCCATCCCTGGTCGGGGAACTAAGATCCCACATGCTACGTGGCGTGGCCAGAAAAAAAAATATGTTTGCAGTAAACGTTTTGATAGTCAGAGACTTTACTTGCCTGATGCATTTTGGGCCAGAGAGGAGTTGGCATAAATTTCCACTTGAACGAGTAGATGTGCTAAACAGGATGAATGACGAGAGGCTGAAACCAGAAGAGTCTGGACAATACACGGGGCCTCCGGGAACGTATCTGTCTCATTAGACAAACAGGATGGCAGACCCCTCTTCAACCTCACAGTCACTTCCAAAGAATTCTGAAAGGAAAACATTGCTGTACTTTTTATAGTGACTCAAAATGGCATCTATAAGAACACATAATGGAAAGCGCAATCAGCCTCCGTTCATTTTACAAAAGAACCGTACACAAGAAAGACATCACTCTGCTCGATTCTACCCTGTAAACCTACAGCAATATGCAAGCCCTGATTCCTAACCCCCAACTGAACATAAAAGCAAGCAAGTTGTGGCTGCTTAGAGAAAGCTGAACACAGGTCTGATAAGGTAACTCAGTTTGTCTAGCACCTTTATCATCCTTCCAGCAGAAGATTAAATACACACAAAAAAGTCCATGAAAACAGGTCCTGGTTCCTGGGGTGCAAGCAAAGTTTGTCTTTCTCATCCTTTATCTCCGGAGTTGATGCTATGCACATACTGGGCACTCAATAAAATATTCATTAAATGGAAAATATTTCATCTCTCCAGGCTTGAGTGTCCTTACACATAAGCTCAAGAGTTGGGTGAGATCAGTGGTTTATGAAGCTCTTTTGAGTCACAAATCCATTTGATAATCTGACGGAAGCTGGTAACGCTCTCACCAGAAAAAATGCACACACGCATAATTTTACACACAGTTTCAGAGGGTTCACAGGCTTCTTGAAACTCATCCAAGGACCCCTAAGAACCTCTGGGTTGGATGGACGACTATGAGATCTGATAGTCCACAGTTTCATGGTGGTTCCAAGCACTCAGAAAGCTTTCTGTTTGCTTGTTTGCGATGCGCGGGATGTGGGATCTTAGTTCCTGGACAAGGGATCTAACCCGTGCCCCCTGTAGTGGAAGCACGGGAGTCTTAACCACTAGACTGCCAGGGAAGTCCCAAGAAAGCTCTGTCTTGTTCGATTAAGAGAACACTGCAGGGCTTCCCTGGTGGCGCAGGGGTTAAGAATCCACCTGCCAATGCAGGGGATATGGGTTCGATCCCTGGGCTGGGAAGATCCCACATGCCACGCAGCAACTAAGCCCGTGTGCCACAACTACTGAGCCTGCGCTCTAGAGCCCGCAAGCCACAACTACTGAGCCCGCGTGCCACAACTACTGAAGCCCGCGCACCACAACGAAGAGTAGCCCCAGCTCGCCGCAGCTAGAGAAAGCCAGCACACAGCAACGAAGACCCAACGCAGCCAAAGACAGACAGACAGACAGATAGATAGATAGATAGATAGATAAATAAATAAATGTGTGTTCTTAAAAAAAAAAGAGAGAGAACACTGCAGGGGGAGTTCCCTGGCGCTCCAGTGGTTAGGCTTTCACTGCCATGGCCCCGGGTTCAATCAATCCCTGGTAGGGGAACTAAGATCCCGCAAGCTGCTCGTTGCAGCCAAAAAAAAAGAACAAAAAAAGAAGAGAGAGAGAGAGAACAACACTGCAGGAACACTAGATGTGGGCCTCCGCAAATGCTACCCAAACGGTTTTCACCTCTGGCCTTACCACAGTGGGGCTGACAGTCAAACTCCAGTCTCCGGTCTCATTGCTCAGCACTCCGCAGGCAGGAACTGGCAAGAATCCTACGGGAGAGAAGATCAGAATGCAAGGCACTATTGGCCAGCCACTAACAGGGTGCACTCTTGAGTCAGGAATCCCTTTCCAAGCCTAGGATTGGGCCCTTTACAAGCTGTGTGACTTTGGACAAGTGACCACCTCTCTGAACTTCAGTGTCTTCATTTGTTAAACGAATTAAAAGGTATTACTGTTCGTATTAGGAAAATGAGGTGATGCATTTAAGTACAGCGGATAGCTCAGCGAAGGCTAACTAGTAAGATTTCAAGCTTTCTTTTACTGAACCTGTCCTTCGGTCCTCTGCTCCACAGCAGCCCGCCATCCCGACTTTGAAGTGGACAGCGACAAGGGACCCAGGGGATGCCACCTGGCCAAGCTTCTTGGGCGGCCTGGACCTGACCCAACCTCCTCCCTCCCCACAGGAAGGGCCGGGCTCTTTACCCATCTCGTCCCGCAGCTGGGTCAGGGACACGGTCACATCCTCGGTGCCTCCAACCAGGGACGCGCTGACTGCAGGGCCGGACATGCGGATGACAGGTGGCATGAAAACTAGCGGGAAGAAAGGGACAAAATGGAGTTAATAGTTGCAGAGCTCCTGCCTACGCTGGGTGGTGGCTTCCTTTGGCGGGGTCTTCCGCAGCTCCCGGAGGAGTCCCAAATTTGGCCTCAAAAGCCTCGTCCCCTCCCTCAGCCCCAGTCCTGCAGGCCCGTGCCTGCAGGCCCGTGCCCCGCCTTACGCACGCAGGTCCCCCCACAGAGGCCTCAAGACGCTCTGCAGAAGAAGGAGCCTCAAGAGTAGAGGGACCGGCGGCAGCAAACGCATGCCTGGGGTCTCGCTGGGCCTGCACGGCAGGACCGCGCCCGGCTTAGAAGCCTGGAAGGGCGGGGACGCCAAAACGCGACCCCGTCTAACTGTCCGCCATCTTGTCAAGCGAACACCCGGAGCTATGGCAACCACCAATCGGTGGCCGGTCTGGCGGAGCGGCGCACCGTGATTGGGCCAGCAGCAGAGAGCGCCCACCCTCAAACCCAGCCGCCGCATCTCAGACCAGCCCACGGGCCTTAAGTCCTTCCGCCGCCTTCACTCCACGCAAAGGATCAAGAAAAAGTAGGAAAGCGCGTTCATTTTAAAAGCCAGAGTTCCTCCAACCTGCAGTTAATTCAGTCAACCTGGAGTTAATGCAAGAGCGAGCCTGCAGACACTGGATTGTAAACAAGCAACTTAATAAACTTGATTTTTATGGTGATTTGGGGGGAGGGACAAAAAGGGGGTGAGGCTGCAGTGCTGTAATTGTGTTGTTGAATTGTTTTTATTATTCTCCCAGTTTTTTGAAGGCTTTGTTTGTACCAGAGCTCTCAGAACTCCGAAAGCAGGTCTTATCAAAGAACACACAAGAGGTTTTGCCCAGCATTAGGGAGATGCAAAAGCATCAAAATTCTGCCCGAAAAAAAATTCATTTTTATGTCGGTAGCCTCAAAGTATCTCAAGCGTTATTATAGTTCGGTAACTAAGGGTGCAGGCTCTGAGGTCGGACTGCCTGGTTTGGGTTTCACCTTCCTTCTACATTAAGTGACCTTGGGAAAGTCACTTAACCTCTCTAAGCTTGGGCTTCCTCATCTTTATTATTATTATTATTATTTATTTTTCGCTGCGTTGGGTCTTTGTTGCTGTGTGCGGGCTTTCTCTAGTTGCGGTGAGCAGGGTCTACTCTTTGTTGTGCGGGTTTCCCATTGCGGTGGCTTCTCTTGTTGAGGAGCATGGGCTCTAGGCGTGCGGGGTTCAGCAGTTGTGGCTCACGGACTCAGTAGTCGTGGCACGTGGACTGTAGAGTGCAGGCTCAGTAGTTGTGGCGCATGGGCGTAGTTGCTCTGCGGCATGTGGGATCTTCCCAGACCAAGGCTTGAACCCGTGTCCCTTGCATTGGCAGGCGGATTCTTAACCACTGGGCCACCAGGGAAGCCATTCATTCATTCATTCATTTGGCTGCGCCAGGTCTTAGTTGCAGCACTCGGGATCTTCATTGAGGCATGCGGGATCTTTAGTTGCGGCATGTGGGATCTATTTCCCTGACCAGGGATGGAACCCTGCATTGGGAGCATAGAGTCTTAGCCACTGGACCACCAGGGAAGTCCTTCCTCATCTTTAAAAAGGAGATAATAGTCTCTCCCAAATAGGATTGTGTGAGAATTAAGTGAGGTAGCACATCTAATGAGCTTAGGCTAATGCCTGGCATATAGTAAGCACTCAATAAATGTCCACTCATTTTGTTAGCCATCAGAGCAGTGGTGAACCAATTCACTGCGAGAATCCATGTATGGTGTGTAAGAAATCTTGTATTAAAAATTTCATACCAATCTATAATTGTATAGTATTTGTAACAATATTTTTGTGAGAGTTTTGGCAAGATTTGAAATTAAAGTTCTTCAAAGTTGAATGAAAAACTGTCTGACATGTGACCAAATCCAGGTAAAAAGTACAGAGTTGAAGATGAATTGAATGAGCATGAAATAAACAACGAATGAGAGGAAATAAGCAAATATGAAAGTTTAAATTATTTTATTATAAACATTTATACAAAATAAACAACAAACACAACTGTTAAAAATAAAATTTAAACAGAATTAGGCCAGTTCATAAAACATGTCAAATGAAATAGTAATAACAAAAACCTTATCAGCTTGTTTGAAATTATTCATATTTAGATATATGATTCTTTGTTTCCTAGACTTAAAATAGAGATCTCCATTATACATAGTTAGGCTGTGAAATATTAAATATTATTTTTAAAAGACAAACAGATTCTTAAAGATTAGCAAATACTTGCAAAGTGATCACCAAAATCTTTGTGTATTTGTTAACAAAATTGTAAATGCAGAATATAAAATCTGCTTGAAATAATCCAACCAAACACCAAATTGCTTAAATGAGACTCAGTTTCTGAGATGGTATCAAGAGAAAATTAAAATCTTATTTATACACAAGGTTGTATACACAAATAGGTCTTTGTCAATTTACTTTAAAAAAAAAATTAAATTGGCCACCATTCCTAAAAACGCTTCCTACACTCTGCTGGAATTTAAAAGGTCTTTTAATAACTTCAAGGTTACATAGAAAAATAAGTTTTTTATTGTTGCAAATAATTTTTCTTTTGCACTTATAGAATTTTTCAGTATTAAGTCCAAAGCTTCTAGAGAACAGTTCTCCAGTATTAATGCTTTCCCCCTCCTCATTAAAAAAGGGATGAATTCTATGTAGGGCAACACTTCACTGTACAGAATCCATTCTCCCCAAGAAATTCCCCCTCAGAACCCAGACCCTGGCTTTCACAAACAAGCTCTTCACACAACTGTTCTTAAAGAAAAAGTTCCCACCAGACTGCTGCACTCACTCTCCTTACTCACTTAAAATCAGATTTTAGAGATATTCAGTGACAAACTATCATTTGGGTGACTCTGACCAAACATGCACTAATGTCAGACAAAAGAATAAGTATCTACTAATATCTGGAGCTAAATCTCAATCTAGAAAACAAGGATTTTATTTATGTGACTACTGTTGAAGTGTTGACTCAAGTAACATGTTCCACCTTGATTAATGCCATTACTCCAAAAATAGTCACTTTTTCTAACACTGTGTTCAAATTTCACATCATACATTTCACAGTAAGAACCTAGACTTGGTAGGTGCTGACGCTTATAATCAGTCAGTACAGAATGGCTTTGACAAACGATCACCTCATTTAAAAAAAAAAAATCACAAATTTGTGCTTTCGTCCTCCATTTCTGGACAAAAACCAGTCAGAAAAAATTTTAGGGTATATTGCATAGAATGACTCCCTCAAATCAGCCCCCAAGAAGCAAGGCATGAGGATGATGTTTTAGTATATTTCCTATAAGAAAGTTCACTAAAATTTATCTTACACATATCTCTATTTTTTTCAGAGCCTTCCTAACAATGATTCTGCATATAATTTCTATTAATAGCTCTAAGTAATGGGGAAACAATTTTTACTGTCATGCGGACATTTTCAGTTTCTTTTTCTTGGCCTTCAGTACAGGAGGGAGAGAAATCTTAAAGGCTGTCCTGAAATAATACAGAGAAGGAAATACTTTTTAATGCTCTAAATCTCTATAAAGGGCAAGCCAGCCACACAGCCTCAAAGATACTTACTCGCATGTAGTGCAGATAGGACTGAAGTTGCAGAATACTGCAAATTGAAAAAACGAAAAATGAACAGGACGGTCTAACAGCCACACAGTTGGAGATGTTTTCTGCACACTCCTCCACAACACAGAAAAACTCAGCACTACGTGAACTTACTTGACAAGCACACAGAACACACATAGCCGATTTCAATGAGATTTCGATGGCAGAAGCAAGCAGCCCGGTAGTCGACATGAACTGGGGGTGGGAGGGTTAACTGAGACCTCTGATCTTGATCAGGAAGAAAAACCCACTGTTTAAAAAAAAAGCAAGGACATTTTATTTAAAACATGAGGGAAAACAACCCAAAGCCAGGACATAGATATCAGATATTAGACAGTAAACACTGAGAATACTAAATTAGATTTTCCTTGAAAGTCTATTAGAAATAGACTATTAGAAATGTGTTTCTAGCCATTCCACAATTATTGAGCACCACCACACAGGCATACAACATTCCGCATACAGCTTACAGGGTCCAAAGACTCCCTTAGGTTCGAATTCCCTAGGTCACCCCTCTGTTCCTTTCTTCCAGTTACTAGGCATCAGCCATCTTACTCCCGTTCATTCCCCAGGAAACAGGGGTCTCACTGGACTCAAGGCATTAGGTTCACTGTTGACATTTCCTTACCAGTAAATACTGCAGAAGGGAGGGCATCTGAGGCACCTTCAAGTACAGTCCCCCTGTGATGTCACAAGCCTGCAAGACAAAGGGCTCTCAGCCAAACTAGCACTCACTTAGCTTTTCCAGCAGGAGGTCATTCTCACCAGCAACTCTTCAGGTCTCCAAAAGGAGAGGAAGGTACGACACAGCAAATTAAAAGGGAATCTCTTCCCAGAGTGCAGGAGGACCAGAAACTTGCAGCTACCTCTTCAGATGTTCAAATATCTTGCGTTTTCCCCTTGGCCCACACCCTGTCACCCTTTGAAGACTGTAGTATAAGAGTACAAGCCCTTTTTCCTGTTAGTTTGCTACTGATAAATTTCTATTCTTGCCATGTTTATTCATTCTCATTGTGTCTTTTAGTAACAGTTTGAGATGTAACTCACATGCTGTTAAACTCACCCTTTTAAAGTGTACAATTTACTAGTTTTTAGAACATTCACAGAGTTGTGCAACTGTCACTGCTATCTAGTTGCAGAACATTTTCATCACCCTAAAAAGAGATCCCATCCCCATTAACAGTGATTCTCCATCCCTCCTTTCCCCTGGCAACCACTCATCTGCTTTCTGTCTCTATGGATTTGCCTATTCTGGACACTTCATACAAATGGAATCAGACAATATGTTTCCTTTTACTTCTTGCACTTAGGATAATGTTTTCAAGGTATATTCATATTGTAGCATGTATCAGTACTTCATTCCCTTTTATGACCAAATAATATTCCATTGCATGGACAGACCACAATTTATTTATCTGTTCATCTACTGATGGGCATTTGAGTTGTTTCCACTTCTGGGTTATTATGAATAGCACAGCTATGAATATTCATGTACAGTATCTTTTATGGACACGTTTTCATTTTTCTTAAATATATATATCTAAGAATGGAATTGTGGGCTCAACTGGTAATTCTATGTTTAACTTTCTGAGGAAGTTTCAGACTGTATTCCAAAGTGGCTGTACCTTTTCACACTCCCAACAAACACCATGCACTTACAATCAAGCTTAAGAAATAGGATAATTCTAGAACCTTTGAAGCTGGTGTACTTTCTGGTTGTATCTCCCTTTCCCCACGCATCCCCAGCAGTAACCTAAACTCAAAGTTTTCTACAATTTTGTGATTTTAACTAATCTTTTAGGAAATAATATTTCTTGCAGTCAAAAAACGTTTATCAAAAGTTTAGTAATTTATTCAGTCTTATTTCTGTTTTTTTTTCTTTTCCCTTTTTAGTTAAAGTAAAATTCAGTTTCATATTTTGATTAAAAATAACATCTGGTGGCGCGGTGGTTAAGAATCTGCCTGCCATTGCTGGGGACACGGTTTCAAGTCCTGGTCCAGGAAGATCCCACATGCCACGGAGCAACTAAGCCTGTGCGCCACAACCACTGAGCCTGCACTCTAGAGCCCGCGAGCCACAACTACTGAGCCCACGTGCCACAAATACTGAAGCCTGCGCGCCTAGAACCCGTGATCTGCAACAAGAGAAGCCACCACAGTGAGAAGCCTGTGCACCGCAATGAAAAGTCGCCCCCACTCACCAAAGCTAGAGAAAGCCCGCGTGCAGCAACGAAGACCCAACGCAGCCAAAAATAAAGAAAATAAATGTAAAAAAAAAAAAAGGAACATCTGGGGAGTGGAATGAATTGGGAGATTGGGACTGACATATATACACTATTGATACTATGTATAAAATAGATAACTAGTGAGAACCTACAGTATAGCACAGGGAACTCTACTCAATGCTCTGTGGTAACCTAAATGGGAAGGAAATCCAAAAAAGGGGATATATGTATATGTATAGCTGATTCACTTTGCTGTATAGTAGAAACTAACACAGCATTGTAAAGCAACTACACTCCGATAAAAATAAAAAATAAAAGTAACATCTAACAGTGCTGTCCAACAGAAATATAATGTGAGCAACGTATGTAATTTTTTATTTTCTAGCCACATAAAAAAGGAAAAATAAAGAGATAAGAGACTTCCCTGCCGGCGCAGTGGTTAAGAATCCGCCTGCCAATGCAGGCAACATGGGTTCAAGCCCTGATCCGGGAAGATCCCACATGCCGCAAAGCAACTAAGCCCGTGCGCCACAACTACTGAGCCTGCGCCCGAGCCCATGAGCCACAACTACTGAGCCCGTGTGCCACAACTACCAAAGCCCACGCACCTAGAGCCCGTGCCCTGCAACAAGAGAAGCCACCGCAAGAGAAGCCCGCGCACTGAAACAAAGAGTAGCCCCCGCTCGCTGCAACTAGAGAAAGCCCGTGCACAGCAAGGAAAACCAAATGCAGCCAAAATTAAATTTATTTTTTAAAAAAGCAATAAAATTAATTTTAAGAGCATTTTTATTTAACTCAATATATCCAAAATGTTATCATTTTAACATGTAATCAGTATAAGTATCATTAATGAGATATTTTACATTGTTTTTTTCGATACTAAGTCTTTGAAATTCAGTGTGTATACTTATGCACACCTCAATTCAGATCAGACTCATTTCAAGAGCTCAACAGCCATATGGCTACCATAAAGAATAGCGCAGATCTGGAATATGATCCTATTTTTATAAAAGTCTTTGCTTAGTGACCTATTCTTCCATCTGTATGTATAGAGAGATCTGTCATGCTGTTCACCTAATACTAACAACAGTAACTTTCAGATGATAGGATTTGAAGGGAATTTTTTTTTTCTTTTTTTTGCGGTACGTGGGCCTCTCACCGTTGTGGCCTCTCCCGTTGCGGAGCACAGGCTCCAGACGCGCAGGCTCAGCGGCCATGGCTCACGGGCCCAGCCGCTCCGCGGCATTCCCGGGCCAGGGCACAAACCCGTGTCCCCTGCATCGGCAGGCGTACTCTCAACCACTGCGCCACCAGGGAAGCCCTTTTTTTACCTTTTAAAAAATACTTTTCTGTGTTGCTTGAATTTGTTTTAATGTGTAAATTACTTTTACAAATTCAATCAAATCATTGTGTAAAATGTAAATAAAAATATCAAAGAAACCAGAGAGATGTTGGTGTTCTAATCTAAAGCATCATACAGGCTAATCCCTAAAAATGTGTGGGGACTTCCCTGGTGGTCCAGTGGGTAAGGCTCCGAGCTCCCAATGCAGGGGCCCAGGTTCAATCCCTGGTCGGGGAACTAGATCCCGCATGCCGCAACTAAGACTCGGCACAGCCTAAATAAGTAAATAAATAAAATATTAAAAAATAAAAATGTGTGAAGACTGGTAGATGAAAAGCATTTAACAAAAAGTAAGAGAACACACCACACTTTCATAACCACCAACACCAAGCATTCATTTAAAATATACCTTTTGGGCATCCCTGGTGGTGCAGTGGTTAAGAATCCGCCTGCCAATGCAGGGGACACAGGTTCGAGCCCTGGGCCGGGAAGATCCCACATGCCGTGGAGCAACTAAGCCCATGCACCACAACTACTGAGCCTGTGCTCTACAGCCCGCGAGCCACAACTACTGAAGCCCGCGCACCTAGAGTCCATGCTCCACAACGAGAAGCCACTGCAATGAGAAGCCTGCACACTGCAACGAAGAATAGCCCCCGCTCGCTGCAACTAGAGAAAGGTCGTGCACAGCAACGAAGACCCAACGCAGCCAAAATAAAATAAACAAATAAATAAATAAATTTATTTTAAAAAATAAAAATAAAATAAAATATACCTGTTGGAGGAGTCCTGAATCGGAGTCTAACACACAGGCATCAATCAAAATATTCTGAAATGAACATTTCAAAAAATATTATAGGAATAACAATGACTACCTTACAGTGAGAACCTACTATATGCCAGACTCTATTCTTAAAATGGCTCATTTAACATGAATAACTTTGCAAGGTAGATATTTGATTTTCATTTTACAGCTGAAGCACCCAGGCCTTGGCCGGGCGGTGGTCACAGAGCCAAGGGGAAGCAGTGCTGTCACCCCCAGTCTGCCTGTCCCCAAAGTCCATGGTCTTTTCACTATATCATGCTACCACTCCAAGATGGAGAATATTTTACATGGCTATAGTAGCACTTCAGGTTAAAACTGAAGTTTTAAGGAAGTTTTTTTTTTTTAACATATCAAAGAAGAAAACGTATTAGTGATAACTCATCTGAACACTTCAGTTATTTGCAAAGTAAAAATATCAAATCTTTTTAAGAGCTCCCTGAAGCAAAGAGACAGAGAAACTGAAGCAAGGTATGCAGCAAACTATAAAACCTAGAATTCTTAGCCTGGGGTCCAAGGATGGGCTAAACGGTTGCAGGAATACCACAAAAGTATCTGCAAAACTGCTTGAGCAGATTGTTCTGGGGGCCCATCAGATTCTCAAGGCTCCAGGACCCAAGATACAGAAATGACTAGTACTGTACAAAATATGGATTCCAGATTCCCTATCCCTTAATAAGTATCTAGTCAGGATACCTCTCTAAGTAGGTCATTCAAACAATAAAATTAACTCCTTCATTATGGAACCAATATTCTTTAAAAAGAAGGCTCTCAATTCACCTGCTTCTGTGCTGCAAAGATGACATTCATGAAGTTCATATACTGCAACGTGCTGTCTTCTGCAGCCTTAATAACCTAAAAATCACATCCATGTTAATACCTTTCAGCCACATCCTAGTATTCTCACTCAAATGTCATCACAATATACTACAAATTACAACCAATATCATCTCTCTAATTTGTCTTTGAAGTTATTATTAAATAATACCTAAAACTGTAAAGATGACTGCAAAAATCTCCCCCAAATCCTATCCCTCAAGAAATAACCCTTGTTAATAGTTTCTAAAGAACACTTACGTGGCCATGTATATATACTCACACATACACCCCCCAGGATGATACTCTATCTAGTGTTCTGCAACCTGCTTTTTCAGTCCACAATATCTGGGGGGAAAATCTTACATCAATAAATTTGGATGTAACCATCCTTCATGCTGAGTTCATAGATTTCCACCGTTGAACCAATTATCTATAGAAGACACTGAAGCAGTTTCCAAACCTCGGTTTTAGACAATGCTCTAACGAACACTCTCATCTACCCTTTGCACAACTCTCCCATTAGCTCCTAAAATCATCAGTGAGATTACTGAAGTGTCTGCACATTTAATTTTGACACATATTACCGAACTGCCCTCCAGAAAAGCTGTACCAGTTTATCCTCCCATGGGCGATGCAAGGGAATAACCACTAGTAGGGCTGACCATATTTCCAAATGCTAACTGGTCATTTTCATTTCCTCTTCTGCAGATTGCTCGTTTCCCACTTGTTTCTTTAGAGTCAACCCTGACTTTTAAAAATTAATTTACAAGAGCTCTTTTTTATTTTAGAAATATTACATTAATCCCGTCAGGTAGCTGTACTGAAAGTACTTTTTCCTAATAGTTTTTTTTTTCCCATCCTTGTTTTGGGGGGTTTATTTTTTTGAGGTCTTACGCTTCCTTTTAAAGTTTCATATCATGCTTAGCAAGATACTCATCAACACAAGACTATAAACAGATATTTTCTTCTAGAGCTTTTATGACTTGAATTTTTACATTGAAATGTTTGATCTTTACTAGAACGTGTTTAGGTATAAGCAGTGAGATCTAGCTTTGCTTTCCCGCAAATGGCCAATCAACTGGCCCAGTACCTTTTATTGAATAATCCATTTCCCTCCCACTAACTTGAAGTGTTTCGTTTATCATATGTCAAACCCCACTGTACCTGGTTTCTGGACTCTAGTCTTTTCCATTATCTGTTTGCCTACTACTTACTATATCAGAACCACAGTTACTGTAGCTTTATAATGTGTTTTAATGCCTAAAGGAGTGTGCACAAAGAAGAACAAAGAGAACTGCTCACTACCCAGTTCTACAAGGGTTAACGGGTAACTCACTGCAGCTGCCCACCGACAGCGCACCCTGAGAGGAGTTCAGGATGAAAAACAGGATGAGGGACTCTGTGCTTTGGATAAATAGGCCTTTAGATAGTTAGATGCATATCTCAGGAAGAATTTCAATGACCCCAGATTCTTGCCTCTTCGCAGACAAGAACTGAAAAAAGAAATAGAAAAGCACTAAAATCACTAACTTGAGATATCTGTTCTTCGTGATTAGCAGTAATCTTTTACCAAGATATATGCTTGACTGCATGAATTTCCTAGCCAAAAAATCACATATAAACTGGCTTCTCCCCTACCTCTTTGGGGCAGTTTCCTCACAGCTGACTGGCTGTCTCCTGGGCTATAATCCTCAGTAAGACTCTGGATAAAACTTACAACTCACAACTCTTATGTTGTGTGTCTTTCTTTAAGTCAACTGGAGCAAGTTCCTGCCTACCATTTTCTTTCAGAAAGCTCCTGGCTATTCTCATTGATTTATTCTTTCAGATAAACTGTTGACTTTCTTAAATCCTCCCACTCTGCCAGGAAAAAAAAATCTGATTAATATTCTGAGATTGCATTGAACTTACAGTTTAATATTGGAAAAATTGACATTGAAGAATAAAGTATGGATCTCCAAAAACTAGTGGTTACCAGTGGGCAGAGGGAAGAGGGGAGGGACAATATAGGGGTAAAGTAGTAAGAGGTACAAATTATTATGCATAAAATAAGCTACAAGGATACACTGTACAACTGTACAAAAATATGGGGAATATAGCCAATATTTTATAATAACTATAAATGGAGTATAACCTTTAGAAATTGTGGATCACTGTATCATACACCTGTAACATAAATAATATTGTATGTCAACTATACTTCAATTTAAAAAAAATACAAATTTTATTGGAACCATACAGAGAAGATTAGCATGGCCCCTGCGCAAGGATGACATGCAAATTCATGAAGCGTTCCATATTTTTAAGTGAGACAGTGGCATGGACATATATATACCACCAAATGTAAAATAGATAGCTAGTGGGAAGCAGCCGCATAGCACAGGGAGATAAGCTTGGTGCTTTGTGTCCACCTAGAGGAGTGGGATAGGGAGGGTGGGAGGGAGGAAGACGTAAGAGGGAGGAGATATGGGGACATATGTATATGTATAGCTGATTCACTTTGTTATAAAGCAGAAACTAACACACCATTGTAAAGCAATTATACTGCAACAGAGATGTTAAAAACAATAATAATAAATAAATAATAAAGTACGAATTTTAAAAAGAAAAAAATATGGCTCTCCATTTATTATTTCATGTCTCTCAGAATTTTCGTTTTTCATCATAATCAATTTTACGTATTCCTTGTTAATTAATTCTGGGTACTTAATAATTATTGTTTCTATTATAAATGGGTCTTATTTCCCATTATGTTTTCTAATTGGCTTTAGCTGGTATAAAAACATCGTTCTGATATCTTTTTAATCTTACCAATATCCTTGATTTCATTTCCTGATTATCTATAAAGAGATAAAAACAGTGTACAATTTAACTGAATCTTATTAAACATATTACATATAAGGTTTTCTCACCAATTTTTAAACAGTACCTGAAAGTTATAGTAGTAAAATAAAGATTACAGTCTCATAGAAGAATGTAGGCGCCTACCTTTAACATCCTTGCTCATTCTATGAATGTCTTATTTTCTTAGCATTAAGGAATTTAAAAATATTATTTCATAAATACTAATAGTAAACAGAAAAATAACCTCAATTTTAGTTAAATAAATCCAGCATCCACCCAGCTGAAAAAAGGAAAAGCTCCAAGGCCCACAATAAACACATAAAACAAGACTGATTGGGAGCTTCCAATTACTAACTCTGTAATCAAGTGGGCTTTGTAACCCGACCAAAATATGATCTTTATCCCAGAAAATTAAAATTAGTAGATTTGATTGTTCTTTGATTATCCACCTGCTTGTTCTATGATTATCCACCATGTCCTGGATTTGAATACTGGGAACACAAGTAAATCAATACACCATCAAATGAGATAATGAATTTGAAAAGCATACCCAGATGATCAGACACCCCCAATCAAGGTCTGGACAGACTCAATATTGTACAAAACTAACAAACTAAATTACTTAAGACTGAGAAAATATCACACAAACATAATCAAAATGCTTATAAAGGTGTGCAAAATAATGCATTCTCCCGTAGAGAAGCAGCTACTCATTTAATAAGCCCCATGGTTAGTAAATGGCTTTTTAAATCAAACCCTGCTTCCAACACGAGAGACGAAAAAATATTTTTTTTAATTTGTCTAATAAGAAGCAAAGAAGCATCCTGAGGAACAATGCATTACGAGCAAGACATGCTGGAGAAACTAGAGTCTTCTTGTTCTTAGCTTGTCCTAAAAACATGTCAAAGCCAAGATAAACTACTTTTTGATTATCTACCACTTTAGAATACACATGCCTTCCATTAACATGGGCACCCAAGGTTCTGAGAACTATCACAAGTTCAGATCTCTTTATTACAAGAAAACACCTTCTGAATGATTAAAACACAAAGGATACAGCAAAGAGCTTTGGCAAGGGATCCTGCCAGCAGAGTTTCTGTATGTTGACCCTCTATGTCACCTGTAGATAACAAAAAACATTAAAAAGGGAATTTTTAGGTCCTTTCTTGACCTAAAATCATTTTCAAACCAAAGCATTCTTCTTCATGAATGAAATCAGATGGCATTTTCAAACTGGGTTTAAAAACATAGATAAGCAATTTTTAAACATTTTCTCAATTTAAAATACCCCAGTGGTTGGGGGCTGAAGGGGCAGGAATGGGGGGTTGTTGTTTAATGGGTATAAAGTTTCAGTTTTCGATGATGAAACAGTTCTGGAAATGGACAGTGGTGATTTTGCGCAACAGCACGAATGTACTTAACGCCACTGACCTGTACACTTAAAAATGGTTAAAATGGTAAATTTTATGTTATAAAAAACAGATAATAAAAAATATCCTGGTGTTACTGGGGAAGGTTGTGGTTGCTCAATGACCTAAGCAGTAGCAGAGGCCCTGTGCAACTGCAGGCAGCCTGGACAGTGGCCCCTGGCCAGGCCCCGAGCCCTTCCCACTGCCTCCCACCTGCCTGGGAAAGCTGTGAAAAGAGGACTGGAGAAAGTGCCCTGGCTATGGGAGGCAGGGACAAGGTTTACAACTTATTTGGAGACTTGAGTGAAAAACAGTCACTCTCATAAAAATAAAAATTCTATACCTTCAGCACAAGAAGGTGGGGAGCCCAGATTGACACGCTGTGCGAACAGGGCCTGCAACTGGTCCAGGAGCACTGATACCCCACGGGGAGGTCAGACCAGGAAAGGTCTGGAACACTATACTGAGAAGTTGGGACTTTGCCCTGGGGGCCAGTGGTTGCTCAAAACATGATTCGAGAACCAGCTGTAGGAATATCACCAGGGAACTCAATAGAAACACAAATTCTTGGGCCCTCCCTAAACCCAGTGAATCAGAAACTATGGAGTGGGGTTCAGTATTTCATTTTAACAAGCCCTCCAGGTGATTTTTAACATTTTTATTGGGGTATAACTTACAGATCACAAAATTATCTTTTTAAGCACACAAGTCAATGATTTTTAGTAAATTTATAGGGATGTAAATCCTCGCCACAATCCAACTGTAGAACATTTCCATCACCCCGAAAGATCACTTGGGCCCATTCCCATCACTTCTCTGCTCCTCCCCAGCCCCAGAAGAAATCATTAATCCACTTTCTGTCTCTAGAACTGCCTTTTCCCTACAGGTGATTTGGACACAGGAGACAGACTGAAACCACTGCCTGCAGGCAACAGGGAATCAGCAAAAGGTCTTTAAGGGCAGGAAGAGCAGCTCTGATATTTAAGATGATACCTCTAGATGCTGAGTAGAAAGACTGGAACGGAGAGAGACAGGAGTCGGTTAAGAAGTTAGTAACAACGATCTAGAGCAAAGGCTCTCCACCTGGGCAACTGTGCCCCACAGGAGACATTTGGTTCTCACAACCGGGGGATATTACAGCATCCAGTTGGTTGAGGCCAGGGATGCTGCTAAGTATCCTTCACAGCACAGGAAAGCCCCACAATAAAGAATTACCCAGCCCAACATGTCAGCACTGCCAAGGCTCAGCTAGATGGCAGGTAATAAGGGGTCAGACTTTGGAGATACTGCTGAGGATAGATTAATAGGATCTCATAGCTGACTAGATGTTGGATGAGGAGGAAGGAGTCAAAACAGAAAATTTTGGAAAAGTAGGTGGCTGGGGGGGTGACAGAAATAGGAAATGGAAATGGTGGTCTGAGAGAAAAGACAATGAAACTGGTCTGGGCCGTGTTAATGAGACTGTGGGACATTTAAGTGGAGACATTTGCAAATTGAAAGAAAGGTTAGATTAGAGACAAAAACTGGGAAGTGTTCATAAATAAATGATAATTAATGACAAGAGTGGATGAGAACACGCAGAGGGAGAAAATAATAACCCAGCAGAATAAAAAAATGAATATAGTTGAAAGAAGAAAAAGTCAGAAATGGAAGAAAGGATGGTCCAAAAAAGAGGAAAAATAGGTCAACAGGCTATCCTCAGAAACCAGAGTATTTTAAGAAGCGGAGGATGGCGAACAGGGTCAATGCTGCAGAGGTCAAGCAGCTAATGCACAGGCTTTGATGGAAAAGATTTTTTAAAAGAGAGAATGAAGTAAATAGTATCGAGATCCTCAAAGTTTTGGACTCAAAGCCTCAAGGACCTCCACACTCAACTCCACTTGCAAACAGCAATAATGGAAGAAAAAAAAAAGCTGAAAGCAGTTACTCTTGGTCATTAGATCTTTGATCTCTTCAACAATAACTTCATTTGCTGCTGTTAGCAACTCATATTTTCCGTCTTTGCTTCCTGAGGGAGTAAATTCAGAAGAAGCGTTGCCAGGGTCTCCAAAGAAGTCTCCGAGTCTGCCATTCTTTCCAGGATATAAGAATCGACTGAAACAGAAAAACAAAACACCAAAAAGAACCTAGTTACACCAGGACTTGAAGCCCTCACTAAACATCAAAGTGAAATCCAGCACACATAACAAAAACCACACCAATTCCAGACTCTCAAGATTCCATAATAAATTTCAGTTTTAAAGAATGCAGAAAATAGGCAAGTGGGCAAACATGAGTCTACCACCACAGAATATCTTGATGATTCCACTGTTTTCTTAAAAAACGAGAAGAATAAAGAAGGTACTGGGTTACCGTCTCTTGAAATGCTTCATACCAAATTCTTACCTACTACTAGTTTATTATTTGAGGTATATTTATCTACCCCAGTAATATCTGGTACAAGGGTCCCTAAGCACTGAACAGGAAGCGTAATCATAATGGTCATACCTTTCTTGAATGTGACTTGCTATCACAGCAAGTTTGTTGGAACGATTCATGAATAAATGAGAATTTCCTAGCACCATCACTGCATCTATGCATTTTGATAAAGTAAACTGTTGAAAAACAGAAGACAAAAGAAAGGTAAATTAGCTATCCAAATAGCTATGTCAGGTCTTGAAATGATTAAGATTTCATTTAAATTTTAGACAATTATTCACTTCTAAAAATTTGCTCTGGAGCTCCCCCCCCTCCAAAGTCATAAGCGAAAACATTTGAAACCTACAGTTTTCCAATACTGAACAGCACAGACTTGCCCATTTCTGACTTGCTTAGAAAAACAACACATGGTAGGTCAGATCCCACGGAGCAGAGCAAAATGAAGGAAGAATTGCTGTTGGGGGATGGGATTGAACTGGGGAAGTAAGGAGATATGGTCCTTTTTTATAAACATGATGACTGATTTGTGCTAGAGATGACCTAAATATAATTTAGTCAGTAGCATCAATCTTTACTAATACTGGTTATAGAGAATTGCCCTTACTTTTTCTCCTCCCTTACATAACTGTCTACCTGCTGCATTTTCATCCTCCACGATAATGAAAACAGTCCAATTTGAAATATAAACCCAAGAAAGACAAAAATTCCAACTGAGACAAGAAATCATATGCAAAGACATTCATTTTCACTGTTATTTTTCCAGCTGTTATACTGTTAATTGATACAACCTATTTATTCATAAATAAATATATTCATAGCAAAAATATGGATAAACCTGAAAAAAAGAAACTATAGTTTTCTAATTTTACTTATGAAACCAATTCTACATCACTACAATATTCCACAAATGTTTTCTGCATAACATTCAGGGAATAGCAAACATATCACAACTTCTATGATAAAATTACTATTGCTACACATGGAATAGACAATTAATATATACTGATTAAATTGGTAATTGTAAAACTTCTGAATTCATTCATTAAGTATCCTGAGCACCTATTATGTGCCAGGCGAAGACCCCTTCTTTCATGGAGTTTACATTCCGACAAGTACTAATATTACTAAAAAATTACAGGTGGATATTTTTATAATCATGTAATAAAGCATGTTTCTCTTAAAGAAATACTTCAAGCAGAAAATAAAACTGATAAATTTCACTCATTCTATTTTTGAAAATGTAAAACAAACCTATTAAAATTTCTGTATGGCAAAAAAAAAAGACTAAACAAAAAAAGTGAGGGCTTCCCTGGTGGCGTAGTGGTTGAGAGTCCGCCTGCCGATGCAGGGGACGCGGGTTCGTGCCCCGGTCCGGGAAGATCCTACATGCCGTGGAGCGGCTGGGCCCGTGACCCATGGCCGCTGAGCCTGCGCGTCCAGAGCCTGTGCTCCGCAAGGGGAGAGGCCACAACAGCGAGAGGCCCGCGTACCGCAAAAAAAAAAAAAAAGTGAGAGGCAAATTACAAACTGGAAAAAAATAATTGCAACGTATGACAGATGAGTTAACCTTTAATATAAAGAGTGTCCACAAACCATTAAAAACAAATAAATAAAAGGAATATGCAAAGAGAAAAATGGGCAATGCCCCAGAGGAGAAATACAAAGGACCATTAAATATACGAAAAGCAAATTGAGATCATTTTGGTACATCATACTGGCAAAAGATAAAATAAGGAAACAGAGCATCTTGTGTTGGTACCAAAAAAAAAAAAAAAAACCCAGAATCCTCATACACCACTGATGAGAGTTCAAAATAAGACAGTCTTCCTGGAGAATATGGTAATATGCAGTGATATACTGGTCTAGCTGTACAATGGAATTCTACTCAGCAATAAAAAGAAATGAACTACTGATGCATGTAGCAACATGGACAAATTTCAAAATAATTATGCTGAGTGAAAACACCAGACCAAAAAAGAAAAAAAAAAAACAAAAAAAACCAAAAAACTCTTTGATTCCATACATATAAATACCTAAAATATGCAAACTAATCTATAGTGACAGAAAGCAGATCACTGGTTGCCTCGGGAGGGGACAGGCAGAGAGGTGGGTGGGATGAATTCAAAGGAACAGGAAGAAACTTTGGGGGTGATTCACGGATCTACATGTTCATTATTTTGATTGTGGTGATAATTTCATGAATGTATACATAAGTGAAAACATAACAAATTAAACACTTAAAACATAACAAAGTAAACAATTTAAACATGTGCAGCTCATTGTATGTCAACTCTGGCTTGATAAAGTTATTTTTTAAAAAGACACCATTCAGAAAATGTCCAACTTAAAAATTTTTAAATTGGGCAAAATATTTGAATACAAACTTCACCAAAGAAAATATATGGATGGCTAATAAGCCTACAAACGAAAGACTCAACATCATTAGTCATTAGGGAAATGCAAATTAAAACCACAATGAGATATTACCACCTACACTAGAATGACTATAATCAAAAAGACAGACAAGTGTCAGCAAGGACGTGAAGAAAAGACTGGAACTCTCATACATTTCTGATGGGAATGGAGAAGAGTGTACCAACTTTTTTTTTTTTTGGCCACTTCTTTTTATTTTATTTTATTTCATTTATTTATTTTATTTTTTGGCTGCGTTGGGTCTTCGTTGCTGTGGGCTGGCTTTCTCTAGTTGTGGCGAGTGGGGGCTACTCTTCATTGCAGTGCATGGGCTTCTCATCGTGGTGGCTTCTCTTGTTGCGGGGCACCAGCTCTAGGTGCGTGGGCTTCAGTAGTTGTGGCTCACGGGCTCAGTAGTTGTGGTGCACAGTCTTTGTTGCTCTGCAGCATGTGGGATCTTCCTGAACCAAGGCTCGAACCCGTGTCCCCTGCATTGGCAGGTGGATTCTTAACCACTGCACCACCAGGGAAGTTCCAGGGTGTACCAACTTTTGAAAAGTTTGGCAACGTCTTAAAAAGTTCAGTCTAAACTTACCATATTACCCAGTAATTCAACTCATAGGTCTCTAACTATTCAAGAGAAATGCGAACATATGCTCATACAAAGACTTGTTTGTGAATTACCAGCATTATTCATAATAGTCAAAAAGGGGGAACAATCTAAACGTCTGTGAACAGATAAACAAGAGGTATATTCATTCAAAGCAGCTTTTTTTTTTTTTTTTTTTTGTGGTACGCGGGCCTCTCACTGTTGTGGCCTCTCCCGTTGCGGAGCACAGGCTCCGGACATGCAGGCTCAGCGGCCATGGCTCACGGGCCCAGCCGCTCCGCGGCATGTGGGATCTTCCTGGACCGGGGCACGAACCCGTGTCCCCTGCATAGGCAGGCGGACTCTCAACCACTGCGCCACCAGGGAAGCAAGAGGTATATTCATACTATAAAATACTGTTCAGTAATAAAAAGGAACCACCAATATATGCTACAACATGGATGAACCTGAAAAATATTATGCTAAGTGAAAAAAGCCAAAATCAAAAGACTACCTATTACCAAAACTCACCCAATATGAAAAAATCATTCAAATAGTTTAATTACTATTAAAGAAATTTAATTCATAGTTTAAAACTTCACCAAAAAGCAATCTCCAGGTCCAGACAATTTCATTGGAGAACTATACCAAAAGTTTAAAGAACTGATACCAACTCTAAATAATCTCTTCCAGAAAACGGAAGAGAACGCTTCCCAATTCATTTTATGAAGGCAGTATCACCCTTAAGCCAAAATCAGCGAAACACAGTACAAAAAAGAAAAAAAACACTACAGACCAGCATCTATCATAAAATAAATAAAAACTGAATCCAAGTGGGGTTTCTTCTGGGAATGCAAAGCTGGTTCGATATTTGAAAATCAATCAGTGTAATCCACCATATTGACAGGCTAAAGAGAAAAATCATTAATTGATGCAGAAAGATCATTTGACAAAACTTAACATCCGTTCATGATAAAAATCTCCAAGCAAAACTAGGAAGAGAACTTCCTGAACTTGATGAAGAGCATCTACAAAAAAAAGCTACAAATTACACCATACTTAACAATGAAAGACTGAATGCTTCCCTCTAAGATCAGGAGCAAGGTAAGGATGTCCACTCTCACCACTCTTCCTGAATGTAGTACTGTAAGTCTTATTAGTACAATAAAGCAAGAGAAGAAAATAAAAGGTATGTGCATTGGAAAGGAAAAAAATAAAACTGTGCCTACTTGCAGATGACATGACTGTCTATTTAGAAAATCCCAAGGAATCTACAAAAACACTGCTAGGGGGGCTTCCCTGGTGGCACAGTGGCTGGGAGTCCACCTGGCGATGCAGGGGACACGGGTTCGTGCCCCAGTCTGGGAAGATCCCACATGCTGCGGAGCGGCTGGGCCCGTGAGCCATGGCCGCTGAGCCTGCACGTCTGGAGCCTGTGCTCCGCAACGGGAGAGGCCACAACATTGAGAGGCCCGCGTACCACAAGAAAAAAAAAAAACATTGCTAGGACTAATAAATAAGTTAAGCAAAGTCCCAGCATATAGGAGCAACACACAAAAATCAATCATATTTCTATATACTAATATTAAACAGGTGGCAACCAAAATTTGAAACATACTACTCATTTACAATTGCTAAAAAACATGTATTTAGGTATAAATCTACAAAACTTGTCTGATGAAAACTGATAAAACGCTAATGAGCAAATTCCTTGGTGGTCCTGTGGTTAGGACTCTGCGCTTTCACTGCTGAGGGCCCAGGTTCAATTCCTGGTTGAGGAACTAAAATCCTGCATGCTGCAAGGTGCGGCTAATAATAACAACAGCTAACATAAAAAAGTCACAACAGCAAATGCTGGTAAAGATACAAAGAACTGGACCTCTCATACTTTGCTGGTGGGAATGTAAAATGGTATAGCCACTCTGGAAAACAGTAAAGCAGTTTCTTATAAAATCAAACATGTGATTAACATACGACCCAGCAGTTGCCCTTCTGGGCATTTATCCCAGAGAAATGAAAGCTTACATCCACACAAAAACCTGTATATAGATTTTCAGAGCAGCTTTTTACGTAACAGCCAAAAATTGGAAACCACCCAAATGTGCTTTGATAGGTGAATGATTATACAAACTATGGTACATCACACCATGGGCTACTACTCAGCAATAAAGAGGAGAAACTTTTGTACATGGAACAACTTGAATAGATCACGGGCATTATGCTGAGTGAAAAAAAGCCAGTCTCAAAGGTTGCATACTGTCTGATCTATTTACATAACAAAATTCTAGAGATGAAGAACAGATTAGTAGATTAGTACCAGGGACTAGAAAGTTACAGCAACCGTGAAGGATGCCCCCACCAGGGAGCTCCTGTGCGATGAAACAGCTCTGTATCTTTTTATTTTTTATTTTTTTCCAGCTCTGTATCTTGATTCTGGTTGGGGTTACACAAATCTTACATGTGATAAGACTGCAAGAACTAAACATACACACACAAGTGGATGCAAAACTGCTGTGATTTGAATAAAGGCTGTAGATGGTACTGATGTCAATTTCCTGGTTTCGCTATTGCACTACAGTTATATAAGATGTTACTACTGGGAGACGCTGAAGCCAGGGCACACAGGACCTCTCTGTACCACTTTTATAATTTCCTGTGAGTCTGTAACTATTTCAAAACAATATATTTCAAAATAGAAAGTGTTTTTTAAAAAAGACTACATATTATATGGAATCGATATATGAAATGTCCAGGAAAGTCAACATAGAGACAGAAAGTAGATCAGTGGTTGCCTACAACTAGGGGGTAGAAGCAGTGACTGCAAACAGGCACAAGGGAACTTTTGGGGGAAATAGAAATGTTCTAAAATGGAATTGTGGTGATGGTTAAACAACTTTACTGTGATTTTTACTTTAAAAAAACACTGAACTGTACATTATAATGGGTGAATTTTATGATATGTAAATTATACCTTAATAAAAAGGCAACATAAACATATACTCAGTCAAACCAGAATTATCCAAAAGCCTTCTCAAGCAATCTTACCTGAGATTCCTTTAATGCTTGCTTTCCCCACCAAATTGGGTTGGTATCAACTATGATAACCAGAAGATTCAATTCATCTTCTGAAAATATTAACAAAAAATAAAAAACATTAGCCTCATAAAAGTGAAACAAAGCTAATATTCTCGATTTGTAAATTAGATCCAGAGCAAGAACCACTACATGCCTTTACATGTTTATCACCCTACAATCATGAAATTAACACAAGGCTAAGTTCTTTTAAAGATTTAAAGCTCTGGGGGCCCTTAGCAAGCTCTTGCTTGCCTCCTGTACATCTGTACCTTTCATGCACTAGAATGTAAGCTTTGTGAGGGGGGATTTTTGTTTCTTTTGTCACTGCTTATCCTCTGCTCCGAGCACAATGCCTAGCATGTGGTGGATGATCAATAAATATCTATTTTATGAATCCAAAGACATATGCATTTTAAATGGCTGGTCAAGGACAGAAAGCACTGATTAACCAGTAGTTAGAATCACTAGTAGAATTTCAGGCATGGAATGGCGGGGGGGGGGGTAGATTTAAAGGGAGACACAGAATCAGTTTGGCTCCAAGTCCAACAAATCACCTAGCAGCAAGGCCAATTATACTTAGGAACCAATCTTTAAAAGGTGAAAACGAGGGGAATTCCCTGGCGATCCAGTGGTTAGGACTCCGAGCTCTCACTACAGAGGGCCCAGGTTCGATCCCTAGTCGGGGACCTTAAATCCCATAAACCGTGAGGCCAAAAAAAAAGAAAAAAGAAAAAACAGGTGAAAACCAGAGTGGAAAGCACTTGCTATGTCAAGATTTTACTGTGAAAAAAATTAGGCTACTCTCTACAAAGTGACAGACACAACTAAAGAGGCTAACTTAATATATTATTATATTATATTCATTCAACAAACATCTACACTAAGTACCAGTGTTAGGTGTTGGGGATAGGTGTTGAGGATACTGAGTCCAGGCCCTCAAGGAGCCTACATTCTGAGGTGACAGACATATGAACCCATAAGCACACACTGTTACGAAAAACCCAGGATGTTCATTTAATAGCAAAAAGCAACAATGCCTTTCCTGCCCCCATACTTTCCACCCTCCAGTTCCCTGTTCCCTATATCAGGATAATCCCACCCCATCTTTGATGTCTGCTTACATACCCAAATCCTATTTACTCTCTAAGGCCCCAAACCAATGCTACGTCTTCACCCAGAAGTCCTCCCTAGGTCTTCCGACAGGTCCTGGCTCCCCCATCTCAGGAGACTGGAAATCTCAGCCCCTCTGCATCAGGTGCGGCACATGTAATCCTATCATCCCATCCCAAGCTGACAACTCAGCAAGGGACTTATTGCTATCTTTTGCTATCTTTCACCACTTATAAGATGTACTCCTTCCTTTCTTTTCTTTTCTTTTTTTTTTTTTAAGTTTGACAGATGCTGAACTGAGGTATCTTACCCTTATGACTGATCACATTTTATTTTCTCTTAGTGGTATATTAAATAAAATAAAAGCACATTTCATAATCAATACTATCTTAGATTAGGGGAAACATGGTATTTCTCTTTTGCAAGAGAAAGTAACTTGCTCTAAGTCACATGGCCTGCTAGCAAGTAGCAAAGCTAACACCCAACTTTGAAGACAGATCTGCTTGACTCTAATGACTGTGGCTTTTCAAAGCCCCACTGCCTACTTCTGAACACCAACAGCATCACTTCTCTTCTCATGACAGCACTCACTACCTCATTTTACACTTAGCTGTGTTTCTGATCTCTCTTCCCAGCTCTGCCCTCTAAACCGTGGACTCCTCAAAGAATGAGGAATGAATAACGTAATGTTGCATAAATCACGGAAGAAAGTGCCTGGCACAGAAGAGGCACTTAATTGTGTCTCCCACAGGCCCTCACTCCTCTACCCAAAAGCCTTTGGCCTTATTCTCCATCAGGTCCCACCTCCCAACTCTCAGGGCCTTCCTTGCTACTATCAAGCCTGAGAAAAACAGAAAGTGCTGCCTGTCAGGAGAGGTGTGTATCCATATACACATGGAATGTCCCTATGAATCTCCTTCTTTGGGTCTCTACCTCCGCATTTGTAGACAGGGGCCATACAAGGTCTGCATCCCTCGCAGGGCTGTGATATTGATTAAAACAGATGAAGGATGCGTGCACAATTGTTATGGCCTCTGAAAGGACCTATTTCTACTCTTGCTCTCCGCAGTCCATTTCCCACACAGCAGCCAAAGTAATCTTTTAAAATCATAAATCAGGGACTTCCCTGGAGGGCCAGTGGTTAGGACTCCACGCTTCCACTGCAGGGAGCACAGGTTCTATCCCTGGTCGGGGAACTAAGATCCCGCAAAATACTGCGTGGCCAAAAAAAAAAAAAAATCGTAAATCAGATAGTAAACCTACCTTGCTTAAAGCCCTAAAATGGCTTTGTATTACACTTAAAATAGAGATCAAGCCCCACAAGGGCTCTGCACCTGGCTAGCTCCCTGATCTCATCCTTCTAGCCCACCCTACTCCCACCACCCTGGCCTTTTTTCTCCCTTTAAGATATCAGGCTCTATAACTGGTAGCTTAATGTATGAACGAAAGTCTCTCCGCCTTCCTCTACCCCCGGGTGCCCCCTTTCCGTCTTCCCATTGCAATGTAGTGGCTCAACTTGCCACAGGGTCTTTATAAAGTCACTCAAGTCTTAGTTTCAATATCACTGGTCTTCCCTGGACCCCTATCGAAAGCAGCTCCTTCTTGATCATCTCCTAATCACAATCGAACCCATCATCACTTTATATTGTCGTCACAGCTCTTGTCACCCTTCGAAATTATTTTTATTTACTTGCCTACTGTCTGTCTCGCTCACTAGACGGTAACCTCCACGAGTCTGTAACGTTCTCTATGTATCTCCCAGGGCATGAAATAACGCCGGGCACACAAGAGGCGCTCCAAAAATATTTACTGAATGAGTACATTCGCTACTCCTCTAAAGACCAAACAAGCTCCACCCAGCCCCCAGAATACATTGATACTCCATTTGGCCGGTCCTGGCCGGGTAAAGTCTGCTCAGCCCCGGGGTCCGGGTCCCGCCATCACAGCCCTCACCGTCTGAGACCATAGCTGCCCGTGTCCCTCAGCGAACAGCCACTTGCAGTCAAGCGGGCCTCCGGGGTACGGCGCACCCCAACTTCCGGCGCCTCCGAGTGACGTAAGAGAATGCTGGGCTCGGGCCGCGAGCCGTAGCCACAGCCCCGCCCCCAAGGCGCCGGAAGTGGAGTGCAGAGCCGTGCAGAGCCGTGCTGTACGCTGTCGGTCACTGTGATTCGGACCCCGCGCGGTCGTTGGACCCATCCAAGTGGCGCGAGCGGTTCTGGGCCCCTCGGGCCCCGCGGTCCAGAGGGCACCATGGACGACAAGGGTAAATTGGGACGCGACGGGCCTGCTGGGCCTAAAGCGGAGCCGCGCAGGGATCCCTCCACCTCGCACGCCCAGACTGGGCTCCGGGAGAGGTCACTTTCCAAGCTCAGGCTGTTTGGCTGGATGTGGTTCCTCTAGTCACAACTAAAACCACTCGCTGCTCCTGTATCCAGGGAATGGGTCCTGGGGGTATCCCCGGACACCCCTTCTCCCCACGCTTTCCAGTGCCATCCAAAAAAGTGAGATTTCGGACGCATGTGCAGGTCTTCGCAGTCTTGATTTCCTCATATGTGAAGTATGAGTAAGACTCCCTGTCCTGTTGGATCTGGTACTAGAATTAAAAGAAAGGCGTATTTGATTTGCTTGTCTAATGTGGTTATCAAGGTGTTTTATTAAGTGAAGAGCAAGGGCAAACTAATGTGTATACAGTACCTTTCATGCAAAAAAAATGAGAGCAGGGTGGACCTCTGCATCACATACATGTACATATGTATGTAGGTGAATACGCTTGACTTGGCATAGACTGGAGGGTGCAGGAGAAATCGGTAAGGAGGTTGGCTCTGGGATTCTTTCCGGACTTGGGGTCTAGGATAAGGGGGAGAATGACCTTTCACTACCTTTTGATGGGGCTTAAATTTTATGCCATTGTACATGGCTAGCTTTTGCAAAATGAGAGAGAAAGAGTTTGCAAATAGTAGAGTGATGTCATATCTATTCCCGTCAACGTTTATGGTGCCCCTGAAGCCAAACACCCTGCAAAGAAAAATTTTTTTTTTTTTTTTTTTTTGCGGTACGCGGGCCTCTCACTGTTGTGCCTCTTCCCGGACCGGGGCACGAACCCGTGTCCCCTGCATCGGGAGGCAGACTCTCAACCACTGTGCCACCAGGGAAGCCCAAGAAAATATTTTTTAAATTAGTTTGCTTTTTAAAGTCAACAGTCATTGATAAGCTCTCTGGTCGTCTATCCTGCTAAATGAATTTGATGAATCACTTTTTTCTCCCTTCCCAGAGTTAATTGAATACTTTAAGTCTCAGATGAAAGAAGATCCTGACATGGCCTCAGCAGTAGCTGCCATCCGGACTTTGCTGGAGTACTTGAGGAGAGATAAAGGTAAAGACGGTCATCCTCCATCACTCCAGGTGTTAGGAAAGTCTGCTCATAACTGTTAGAAGTGTAGCAAGTGAGAGACGGATGTGTGCCTACATAAGGTAATGCAGCCCCAAGCTCAGCTCCTCCCTCTTTTTCTGTCCTTTTAATGTGAAGAGAGCCCTCAAGTTATCATTGAATGGGTCTCCTTTCAATGAAATATACTTTTAATCAAGAATGACCATATTGGCCTTTCTCACCTTCTGAGATGGCCCACGCTCTGTCTGTGGAGTGTGTTTCTCTCTAAATAAATCCACTTCTTATCCATCATTTTGTCTCTCACTGAATTCTTTCTGTGATGAGACATCAAGAACCTGAGCTTCATTAAGTCCTGAAGCCAGGTGTGTGATCTCAGTTGGAAGACGGTGCGTTTTGGCTGGGTTCGAGTCCCGGCATGTGGGTTCAAGTCCCATTCTGAGGTGCACCGTCTCACTTTGAGAGTAGCAGCTGAAATTGGGAGGATGCTGTGGTTCTACTCACTACAATAGCAGGTGAGTGCAGGGAGCCAGCCAGATGGACTGAAGGGGCTAGACCAGCATAGATCCTGCATTTTCTCAAAACTGACCTGCCAGGGCTTCTTCCTGCCAGGGTCCCCACTGAATAGTGGGGAGTGGAATCAACATTGCAGAAGGTTGGGGTAATGAAAAGAAAGAAAGAGGAAGTCCAGAAAAGATTTGGGGAGGAGAACAGAACCAAGAAATCTCAGAAAGCAAACTACTGTATTTTTTAACACTACATAAAACAATGGAAGAGGGAGCTCTGTGGGGTTAGAAAAGACAACTGAACGAAGTCATTTTCTAAAAGATCAGGAAAACTCATTTCACTTAAAAATGAAATGATTATGTCCAAACCCCATGAAAGTTACTGTAAGGAAGACAGAATGAGAATAACATCCCTGCAGACAATGAAATCACACCAAAACGTAAATAAATAAATAAATAAACCCCCCAAAAAAGAGCGACAACCAGAAAAAAAAAAAACACCATAACACGCTATTTCACAATGAGCTAAATTTTTTTTAAATGGTACAAGACATGAGACATAATATAAATCAGATTTAGAAAAACAGAAATGTAGTGATAGAATTCAAGAAAGAATTAGAAATAAAAGACAAAAACATTAAAAAAAAAAGAATGACCATATTATACCGGTTAACTTTGAAGCTTAAATTATAGCAATAGTTGAGCTTTACAAGGATTTATTGAGCTTCTGTCTTGTGACAGTTTCTTTGCAGTTGCTGTAGAGAATGTTCCAGTATAAATTCTGGTTTTAATGTCATCATTGTGATTACTACTATTCAGACATCCTAAATGTAAGCATCTGGGTATAAACAAAATAATAATAGTAACAATAAAAATAATAAAGCGTTCTTTTGTTTTTTGTTTGTTTGCGGTACAGGGGCCTCTCACCGCTGCAGCCCCTCCCGCCGCAGAGCACAGGCTCCGGACGCACAGGCCCAGCGGCCACGGCCCACGGGCCCAGCCGCTCCGCGGCATGTGGGATCTTCCCAGACCGGGACATGAACCCGTGTCCCCTGCATCAGCAGGCGGACTCTCAACCACTGCGCCACCAGGGAAGCCCAACAAAGTGTTCTTTAATCTGAAGCGCTGGCCTAGAGATGCATGTCTCTAAGACAACCTCCAGCATCTTCCCATTGCACTTACAATAGCATCCAAACACCTGGGACTTCCCTGTGGTCCAGTGGCTAAGACTCTGCACTCCCAATGCAGGGGGCACGGGTTGGATCCCTGGTCAGAGAACTAGATCCCACAAGCTGCAACTAAGAGTTCATATGCCACAGCTAAAGACCCGGGGCAGCCAAATAAATAAGTATTAAAAAAAAAAAATCCAAACACCTAAGCCTTACCTACCCCACCCCGCAGACCTCTTCTGTCACTGCTACTTAATTTCCTTCTATGCTGTCCCTCACTGAGCTGTGCTTCACTCTGGCCTCTTTTTGTTTCTCATACCAAGTTTATTCCCTTCTTGGGACCTTTGCGTTTATAGTCTGCATCTGAGACTTTTCCCACTGGATCTTTACTCGGCTGGATCCTTTCTTACTCAGGTCTCTGCTTAGGCCTGCACTCCAAGAGACCACCCCTGTTAACTCTGTCTAAAGTAGCTCCACCTTTCTCATCATTCTGCTTTTTTCTGTCCTCATTTCAGTCTGTAATTAACTTGTTGATTTCTTTGTGTGCTTGTTTACTGTCTGCCTCTCCCACTAGAAAGGGAGTTCCGTCAGAGCTGGGACCCTGTCTGTCACGTTCACTGATGTATCTCTACAGTCTAGAACAGCGCCTGGCATACAGCCTGCACCCAGTAAACACTGGTTGAATGAGTGAGTGAATCACAGACCCATCAAGGGTCAAAAATGAACGTCACATTCCTCGTGTGATCATTCCAGGGGAGACACTCCAGGGCCTGAGAGCGAATCTCACCAGTGCCATAGAAACCCTGTGTGGCGTGGACTCTTCTGTGGCCGTGTCCTCGGGCGGGGAGCTCTTCCTGCGCTTCATTAGCCTTACCTCCCTGGAATACTCCGTAAGCCCCTGCCCTCCTCGGTTACCTCTCCATTTCTCTGTTTGGCCACAAATATTCTCAGCTTTATCTGGATCCTCCCCTTCACCTCATTTTGCTCTTTTCTTGCTAGGATTACTCCAAATGTAAAAAGATCATGATTGAGCGGGGAGAGATTTTTCTCAGGAGAACATCACTGTCGAGAAATAAAATTGCAGATCTGTGCCATACTTTCATCAAAGATGGGGCGGTGAGTAGATCTTGATCATGTGTGGTGATTGGGAGCAAGGACTTTGGAGTTAGACTCCTGGGCTAAAATCCTGCCTCTGCCACTTACTTGCTGTGTAACCTTGGACAAGTTACTTAACCTCTCTGTGCTGCAGTTTTCTCATCTGTTAAATAAGGGTAATAACAGCACCTACCTCATAGGGGTGTTGTGAGGATTAATGAGATGGTATGTATAAGGACTCTGCACTATGCCCGGCACATAGTAAGCACTGTCTAAATGTAGATATTATTATCATAGGTGGTTGTCATTTTAAACAGGCAGAGAAAAACCCTGGGACAGCATGGATGATTCTTGATTTGATAAGGTGTCTTACTAAAAAAAGTATTTTTTATTACTGGATATGTTCTAAATTAATATGAATTAAATTAACACAGCTCTTGTCATTGGTTCATACTGACTGTCTTCCTGCTGAATGTTAGCACTGGATTGAGATTTTTCATCTTCATTCCAAACGCTCTTACAGAGATACCACCAAGCGTTCATAAGCTGAGTGAGGAAAGACGGGAGCTGCACATCAAGTCAGTCTCCCAGCAAAGGGGTCGTAAAACTTTTATGACGTCTCTCCCGGCAGCACGCCTTCTTTCTGCCATCTAAGCCTCCATCGACCATAAAAGTATTCACTTGCATCTGGACTCTTGTCCACTGTTTATTACCCCTTTCCCAATTTTTGAAGTCTTTTTTTTTTTTTTGGAGTATGTTATTAAATAAATGATGCGAGTGGAACTTGTACACAAGCCAGCTGCAAACAAAGCCATCTTGGGGCCAAGTGGAGGCAAGCCTGTGACTGCCTCTCGCCGAGGCCTTCTCCTTCTGCAGACTCGCTGCAGGATTCGTTTGCTCTAGTGGAGTTGAATGTGTAATAACCACCCGCATCAGTGCTGTTTTGACTAAATTTCCAGCACAGCTGCTCAAATTTGAAAATGCAGATGAACCACCTGGGGATCTTTTAAATGAAGATTCTGATTCAGTCGGACAAGGGTGGGGCCTGAGAACCTGCATTTCTAACAAGCTCTTGGGCGAGGCCCAGAAAAGAGCTAGGGAGCTACGTCCCTCCTCCTTGCTTACACTGTCGTCTGCACCCTGTTCCCCGGAGCGGAGATTACATCTGAGTATCTGCAAATTGTATCCAGTCCACAGATGGGTTGTGTTTACCCCAAACAGCGTTTATAAGTTTTTAAAAATTAGTTAGCTAACATTGAAATATTGGATTTTCAGCGCCTCTAGAAAAACCAGATGATCTGACCACAGTGGGCCCACATGACAACAGCTGGAGCTCAGCCTTTCCACTCTGCTGCTGGCCCCAACCGGCCCCCTGCATTCCTTTATGCTACCTGCCTGGTGCCTGTATGCCCAAGCGTGCGAACCATGTCTTAGAATTAGGGAAGCCAACCCAAAGGAACCTAACAGAGCCTTCAGATATAAAGGCTTTTGTATCTGAGTGACACCACATGGAGATGTCACTTCTGCGCTTGCTACGGGAAGAGGAGACCCATAGTATATTCCTCTGACAGAAAACTTTTTCAGCTTGTATATGGGCTTAAAGTCAGTGTACTCTCAAGGATCTCCTTTCTGATTACAGCTGATTTGTGAGAAAGCATATGGAGAAGCTTTAGGGTACCAGGAACACGCATCAGAGGGTCACAGAGTATGGGTGATCGCCAGAAGCTTGCCCTTTTGACAGAGCTTTCTGTGCCCACAGAGAATATTAACTCACGCCTACTCCAGAGTGGTCCTGAGAGTCTTGGAAGCAGCCGTGGCGGCCAAGAAGCGTTTCAGTGTGTACATTACAGAGTCACAGCCTGACTTATCAGGGCAAGTATCCTTCCATTTGGTTATGAGCCCAGCAGTCCTTTTAAAGAGCAAACTGAGGATTAGAATCCATTGTAAGAGGAGCCAGAATAGGCCCCTGATTTGCCAGTCAGTCAGCATTGCCTTTGACAGTGCCCATTCCTGCCCCTGGAAGAAAAATCACCGTGAATTTGAAGTAGGTCACAGTACAGGATCTAGGGGTTTTAGTTAGTACTTAAGTCAGAGGAACAGCAATTGAAAGATTTTTATCAAGGAATAGATAATTCACCTCATATCTAGCCAGAACATAGTAAAAGAAAAACCCTTTTTTTCTGAATTTACATATCTTTTTGTATCCCCAAGAGCGCAGTTCTCCTAAAACACATACTTCCTTCTAAAGGACCCAAATTCTTGTTTCCTTAGTCCAGAGTCTCAGGATGTGCCCCTTAATCCATTAATGTGGACTGAGTTTCCAGCTAAAGTGATTTATCATTGTCCAAATGAAGTGACTCACCATACAGCACTAGGAGACCTTCCTGGACTTTTTTCTAATGTTCTCAAACTGTCACTTTCAGTGAGAAAATGGCCAAAGCCCTCTGCCACCTCAGTGTCCCCGTCACCGTCGTACTGGATGCCGCTGTTGGGTAAGTGCCTGGCTTCCCCCGCCACAATTACTCTTCCTCGCCCACTCCCAGGGGTGGCTTGGAACGGCACTTCCAGTTGGAAGGTTTGAGTCTCGTTCATAAAACTGGACTGGGCAGCGTCCCGCCTCTTAACTGATAGCTGGGCTAAACCGGCAAGCTCATTATAAGGCCTTGATAGTGTACAGACAGGGCTATAGGATGTCAGGGAGAGGGGGAGTCATTTACATGGCGGTATCATAGTGCATTTTAAGAGCAAGGTGCAGAGGTCAGGTCAGCACATGTGACCAGTGCTCCCTCTTCATCTGAAGACACGGGCTGCCCTCAGTGGCACTCTGGGATTCTTCGTCTCACCTGTGCAACTTCACTCCTAAAGCCCAGGTGACATGCTCCATGGATTGGCAGCGTGCCTCCCAAGAGAAAACAGGAGTAATAATCCCTTGGAAAGAAAACACATAAGGAGATGATTAAGGAAATTAGGAATGTGTTTAAGAGTAAACATTTTAAAGAATTCTACTAATTGCTCATTTTATTTTCTTTTAAGATCTATTTATTTAGTTTGGGCTGTGTCAGGTCTCAGTTGCAGCACGTGGGATCTTTTGTTGCGGCACGCGGGCTTCTCGCTAGTTGAGGCACACGAGCTCAGTAGTTGTGGCGCACGGGCTTAGTTGCCCCGCGACATGTGGGATCCTAGTTCCCCGACCAGGGATCAAACCCACGTCCCCCACATTGTAAGGTGGATTCTTTACCACTGGACCACCAGGGAAGTCCCTAATTGCTCATTTCAAAAGGTAGATTGGCCTTCAGCCTACCTGCAAGATTCTTGAATTACATAACATTTTTTCCAACTTCAGATCACATCAGGTCTTTAAATTTTGTTTGTTATTAACGTAGAAAGGAAAATAGAATGTGCCACATGTAGTAAGGATAAATGCCGGGTCATGAAATCCTTGCTTCAGCTACACACGTATGCATGTACATTACTGGGTGGCAGGGTGAGTTACACGTCTTATTGTGGTGTCGTGACCAAAACAGGTCTTGGTGCCCCTGTAGCAGAACCGGTAACAGTGCCAGCGGTTGTCTCATGAGTTCAGTGCTCTTTGGAAGACAGTTATGAGAGGAACTTACCTTGGTGAAAATGGAGTATTAATCTTTGCAGGCGATGTTGCTACTAAGAAGAGCAAAGAAAAGGGAGCATTAAAAAATTGTTTTTAATTTCCTTAGCTACATCATGGAGAAAGTGGATCTTGTCATTGTTGGTGCTGAAGGAGTTGTTGAAAACGGAGGAATCATTAACAAGGTAGGAGCATCAGTTCTCCACAGGCCCTTGCTCAGGGCGTGGAGCTACATCACTGACCTCAGACATCCAGCTAGCTCTGTATTGTTAACGATTCGTTCCTCTAACCCTGCTTAGCTTCAAGACTCCACCACTGCAGCCAATGGCTTCCCAGTTCCTATGAGCCATTGCAGCGGTCAAATTTTGTTCAGATTTCTTCCTGCTTTGGAGACTGATTTGTGTAGATTAGGAGAATGTAATTTATATTTTTTCAAAACATGCTTTAACTGGAATTGAGTTTTGGGTTGGTTTTTCTTTTTAATGGAGCATATTTGACATCAGTATAATGTTTAAAATTTATCTGTTGCTTAACATGGAAAGATTTCACGATAGTTTGTTGTATGTGGTAATATATAACATAAAAATTTGCCATTTTAATCATTCTTAAGTGTACAGTTCAGTGGGATTCATTACACTCACATTGTTGTGTGGCCATCACCATTGTCTGTCTTCAAAACTTTTCCATCACCCCAAACTGTGACCATTAAGCAAAACTCCCCATTTTCCTCTCCCCATCCCCTAATCTTTCTCCCTCCATGATTTTTGCCTATTCTAGGTACCTTATATAAGTGGAATCATACAATATCTGTCCTTTTGAGTTTGGCTTATTTCACTTAGCATGATGTTTGCAAAGCTCATCTATATTGTAGCACGTGTCAGTGCTTCATTCCTCTTTATGGTTGCATAATGTACCACATCACATTTGTTTATCCATTCATCTGTTGATGGATACTTGAGTTGTTTCTATCCTTTGACTATTGTAACTAATGCTGCTGGGAACGCGGGTGTACGATTACCTATTTGAGTTCCTGTTTTCAATTCTTTGAGGTATATACCTAAGAGTGGAATTGCTGGGTCATATGGTATTTCTGTGTTTAGCTTTTTGAGGAACTGCCGAACTGTTTCCCACAGTAGCTACACCATTTTACGTTCCTACCAGCAACGTACAAGGATTCCAAATTTCTCTACATCCTTGCCAACACTTGTTCATTTAACTATAGCCACCCTAGTAGATGTGAAGCAGTATCCCATTGTGGTTTTGACTTGTGTTTCTCTCGTGACTAAGAATCTTGAGTATCTTTTCATGTGTCTATTGACCATTTGTATATCTTTGGAGAAACGTGTTTTCTTTTTTAAAGGTCTTCTGTAATTCCAAAGCCAGAAGTACATATATTACGTTCACTCATATACTTTCTGTTGCTTCCACTTCAGATATGCCATAAGATCTCACCCTTCTCCGCTTTTCTCTGACTTCCCAGATTGGAACCAACCAGATGGCCGTGTGTGCCAAAGCACAGAACAAGCCTTTTTATGTTGTTGCAGAAAGTTTCAAGTTTGTACGGCTCTTCCCACTAAACCAGCAAGATGTCCCAGATAAGTTTAAGGCAAGAGTTTTACATATTTGAAGGGGTATTTGAGTCTAAGCTGAAACCTTTGAAGAAAAACGCAGTGCTAAGAATGTTCCATTAAGTTATTCACTTCCCACTATTTTTTCCAATACTCAGGATACAAAGGTAAGTTGGTGGCTGTTGAACAGCCTAATTTGTCCCCAGAATTTAAGTCTTTGTCTCTCATTCAATTAAGCACTAGATACAGGCCAAGGAGGCAGGGGAAACTGGTTAATAGTCGAAGTTTTGGCTCAGCTGTCTGGGCTCACTTGCCATCTCCACCACTTACTAACCATGTGACCTTGGGCAAGTCCTTTCATTGTAAGCTCTGTGAACTTCAGTTATCTGTACAAGAGTTATGACAATTCTGAGATAATCCATGGGAAGAACTTAGCACAGTGCCTGGCACTTAGTAAGCACTCTATAAATGCTCTAAATGGTTGTCTTGAGAGGTCTGGAGGAGTTAATACAGCACACCAGTGAGGGGACACGTGGCTTAAGTTTTTCTTTAATGATCTGCTCACCCAAGCCACACTCGTCCCCCTCGCCAGTGTGCTGCACAGCTGGCCTCCCCCCCGTTTCCAGAGAGCACTCTGAGGCAGGAGCACACTAATAGCTCAGGCCAAGGCCTCTCCAGTTCAGAGCCCTGAACACGTGGGGCAGACTAACGTATGCTTCCTGTCTCCTCAGTACAAGGCAGATACTCTGAAGTCCACGCAGACTGAACAGGATCTCAAAGAGGAGCACCCGTGGGTCGACTACACCTCCCCTTCCTTAATCACACTGCTGTTTACAGACCTGGGGGTGCTGACGCCCTCAGCAGTCAGCGACGAACTCATCAAGCTCTATCTGTAACCGCCGGGCCCTTTCCTGCCGGCGAACAGCTGATGCTGGGAGCAGCCTCTTGGCCCCTCAGTGAGCCAGGCCAAAACTGAATTGTTTTTCTATGAAATTTTATCGACTAAGGACTTAAAGTCATACGTCTTGGAGAATTTTTTTATTCATTTCAGTCCCATCTAAAATATGTTCATGGTTCCCCTAGAACCCAACCTAAATTGTGCTTATGGTTTCCAGACACTTTCATTCATTTCCAGTTTCCAGAAATACAAGTTAGATTATTGGCTACTTGACTGATGAAAGAAGATGTGCCCCGTCCCCCTCCCTTCATCTTCCCCACACTCCAGACTTATCTGCCAGAAGCATCAATGAAAGCCATGCAGGCCTAAGAGAGCAGGGGTCCTAACTGCGGCCAGGCGCCCCTCCAGCAACCAACAGCCACCCAGGATGCAGGCTACACGGTGCCGTGTGAGAAAGGCAGGAAACACTTGCTGAATCTGCATCAGGCTTCCAGCAGTGAACATGAGAACCCAAGACAGAAACAGCGTCTTTGGCAGGAGTATCCTGCATGCCTCACCACTTACAAAGACGCCTTCCAGAATATTTGCAAACTTTAATTCTGTATCTGGGAAAGATGTGAATTTAAACATGTTTGGGTCCTGAACAGCTTTTTTAAAATTGTTCTTGGGAACAATTCAGCATCTTTTCAAATTGTATGAGAGATTTTGATATGGCGTTGCATCGGTACTGCAAGCTGACCCCAGGCCCAAATGTATTGTCCATCGTGGTAAAGACACTATGCAGCCACCTTCACACACTTAAGGCACAATTAGAATGAAATACAGTTTATTCAACAGAAGGCATAATAATTTTCTTTTCCAGAATGACTTGCTTCCTCTGTTTTTCAGATACTCATCAATAAAACAGTACTAGGGGCTGTGCAGGTGTTCTGCACAGTACATCAAAGAGAGAACTGAAATCCAGGGAGAAGGACATCCAGGGAGATCAGGTGCCTGAAAACACTGAGGAATTTTAAAAGGCCTAAAATCAAGTCTACATCAGTATCTCTATGTTAAAAAATAAGTATAAAATAGCCACCAAACAATGAGCTCTTTGAGTAACCCATCGAAATAAATACTGACATCTGTTATTTACACTCAGTTAATTTACATTTTCTTCTGTTAGACTCCAAAAGCTGGTATGTTTTTCATAACATATTCATGAGCGTGAAACCCCTCACATCTCTGCCGTCTGCAACAGCAGCTTTGGGAGATGTGGTTCTTCCCGGACGTCTGCTGAAGTTCTGCTGTTCAGTAGACGCGAGCGCAAGCTATCTGCGAGCGCAGGGCAGCTCGTGGCGTTGCCGTTGCTCTCGTGCACTTCGCCTGAGCAGCAGGAATCAGCAGTCATCTTCCAAATCTGAGATCCCCAAATCTGCTGTCTCGACTGATCTTGTGCCACTCGTCAACAGCCCCTTCTCGAGTTCTTCTTCAGTAATTTTGCCTTTTTTAAACTTTTTCAAGAGCCTTGTGTCATTAAGAAGTTCTTCCATGTCCTCATCTTCGATATCAGAACCCTGAGTGCAGAAGAGATCAACAAGCTACTGAATTTCTCAGCAACAGTGTTCTAAGTGAAACCAGCAATTTTTAATCAGTAACTACTTGCTCTTAGACCAGCTTCCACAAACACAGCGCATTCCCCACCCAAGCCACCAAGGGAGTATAGAAATCTGAGAGTCCTATGCAATTCCTATTAGAAGATAACTATACACTACACTTAAGTGAAACTTGTTCAGAATTCTAAGTTGAGTATTTAAATAATAAAAATGCAAACTTTACCTCTTCCCTTTTCCTTTTTTCATTCCGTTTTTTCTTCTTTTCCTTTTTGGCCTTCTGCTTTGACCAAGCTTTATTTTTTATGAATTTTCTTCTCCCTTCATTTTCTGTTTTCTCTTTTCTTTGTTGCTCCAATAGCTTCCGCCTCTGCTTTTCTCTGATTTTATCTTTAAATGGAATGGTGTCTGTATTGACATCCACAGGCACGAAATCTGGAAACTGCTTTCCTCTCAGCTCTGGCATCCTGGGCATCCTCAGCAGGCCAAAACCTCGAGCAAGACTTGCAAAATCGAGGTCTGGTTAAACCGAAACACTGCGGTTAGCACGCCCAGAACAGGGTTACAGGCCTCAACCCACAGAACATTCGTAGCAATATAATTTTGTCCACCTAAATGATCTAACGGGCTCATTTTAATTAGAATTAAAATAATTACATTTTTACTAAAAAGGAATACTCGGCAGCCAGCGTATTCTCTGTCTACTCAAACCCAAGGAAGACTGTCTTTTATTTTATTTTTTTTTATTTTTTTGACTGCGCTGCACAGCACATGGGATCTTAGTTCCCCGACTAGGGATCGAACCCATGCCCCCTGCAGTGGAAGCTCGGAGTCCTAACCACCAGATCACCAGGGAATTCCCAGGAACACTTTCTTTTAAATGTTTAGAATACATTAAGCCTGGTATAGGCCTGACTTTTTTTTTTTTAACATCTTTATTAGAGTATAATTGCTTTACAATGGTGTGTTAGTTTCTGCTTTATAACAAAGTGAATCAGTTATACCTATACATATGTCTCCCTATCTCTTCCCTCTTGCGTCTCCCTCCCTCCCACCCTCCCTATCCCACCCCTCTAGGTGGTCACAAAGCACCGAGCTGATCTCCCTGTGCTGTGCGGCTGCTTCCCACTAGCTATCTATCTTACGTTTGGTAGTGTATAAATGTCCATGCCTCTCTCCCGCTTTGTCACAGCTTACCCTTCCCCCTCCCCATATCCTCAAGTCCATTCTCTATTAGGTCTGTGTCTTTATTCCTGTCTTACCCCTAGGTTCTTCATGACATTTTTTTTTCTTAAATTCCATATATATGTGTTAGCGTACGGTATTTGTCTCTCTCTTTCTGACTTCACTCTGTATGACAGACTCTAGGTCTATCCACCTCATTACAAATAGCTCAATTTCGTTTCTTTTTATGGCTGAGTAATAAGGCCTGACGTTTTTATCAAACAAAGCAGTTTTCATACTTGTAATACTTCTAAAACCACCAGATGTTTCAGATGGAGATACAACTATGTGAAGAAGTCCAACTTACCCTTTAATCTGAAGATGAGGTTACACTCATGCTTTGCATAAGCCTGGACGAACGACACAAAAGCTTTCATGCCCTTTTCAAACACAGCTCTGTCGGCCAGGGCCATGGACTTGAGCTTTGGAAGGAGGTCTACTGTGTTCTTCTGGACTTTCATCTCCTGCAGGGGGCACTGCACAGGGACCACAGCATCACTTCTGGCTGGAATCCCCTCATCCCCAACCAAGGCTACCCCATAAAAGCCAGTGCCAATAAAACCAAAGGCAGAACAATCCATTTTAATCTTAAAGCAGAGGCCTGGAAGCCCAAATCCAAGCAAAGTATTTTACTTGGTCCAGAAAGTATTTTAAAATTTTTAAAGCAAAGTTTAAAATGAGATTTTACCTAATAATCCTGATTTCTGGTTGGAAAGTATGGTAACATAGGTCTATGTTCCCAACTAGTGATACTTAGCTGGGGCCGAGCAGTGGCCGTACCCCAGAGCCTCTCCACAGCCATAAAGCCAGCCAGGTTCCCGCACGGACATCACCAGCCTGGCCCCTGTGTGTCTGCAACCCCTAATCTAAGTTCTGGACCCCACTTGCTGGAAAAGAACTTTTTCAACTACCCCAGCACTGGACATTCCGTAGGAAAAAGGAAGACAGCTTACTTTCTGGTTAATTGCAAGGAAATTGACGTACGACTCTTCCATGGGAAGGAGAAACACAAGTGCGCTGCCGCCGTGGCCGATGCGGGCTGTGCGGCCACAGCGATGCACGAAGGCACTGTGAACAAGGGGCAGGAACACGGTTACCACGTGACGGTGGCCGAGCAGAGCACAGGCCTGCAGCCGCAAGGCTGATGCACCTAAAATGACCCGAGGAGCTCTATACCAACCCGCCGCTTATTAGTGCTATAGAAGAGCTGGCTATTAAAGTACACGTGCAAACCAGAGAGGGTTCTGTTAGACATTTACTATGAACTATAAAACTTTTAAATTTATGCCTATCTGACGGTACAGGTAGGAGGAAGCAGTCTCAGCAGAAAATTTGAAAAACAACGAAAAGCGTAAAAAAGAAAATAAAAGTGACCTATGAGGAACCGCCCCCCCCCCCCCCGGAAGTAACAACTATTGCTTAGGAGTTTGTATTTACAGGTGCTTTCCTATGTTTGGAGGCATTTATCAGGAATATATGCTTGCTTTCAGAGAATAACTGACATCTTCATATATGGTGTATATATTGTTCTCCTTTAAACACTCTATCCTGTGCAGCTCTGCAAGAACTTTAAGGGACTTCCCTGATGGCCCAGTGATTAAGACTCTGCACTTCCAATGCAGGGGGCATGGGTTCCATCCCTGGTCAAGGAAGTAAGATCCCACATGCTGTGCGGCGCAGCCAAAATATTTAAAAATAATTAAGTAAATAAAAAAGATCTATTAAAAAGTATTTGAGGGGGCTTCCCTGGTGGCGCAGTGGTTGAGAGTCCACCTGCCGATGCAGGGGACGCGGGTTCGTGCCCCGGTCCGGAAAGATCCCACATGCCGCGGAGCGGCTGGGCCCGTGAGCCATGGCCGCTGAGCCTGTGCGTCCGGAGGCTGTGCTCCGCAACAGGAGAGGCCACAACAATGAGAGGCCCGCGTACCGCAAAAAAAAAAAAAAGTATTTGAAAATGACTGAAATTTCAGTGATAATACAGTGTCACTATTGACCTATCAATGATAACTCACCAGTTCCCCTATTTTTGCTATTTCGTAATGTTGTGACAACCACCATTATGTCTTCTTCCTCAGGATTCCTATTTCATTAAGCTAGATTCCTAGACAGAGTGGGTAACATTCTCTCATGCTGTACCTGGCATTGCTGGGAGGGTCGTACTGCAAAACCCAGTTTACTTCAGGAATATCTATTCCTCGGGCCATCACATCAGTGCACACTAAAATCCCACTAGAAAATGAGAAAACACCACACTGAGTAAGGAGGCCACTGTTTCCCTCACCATCAAGCAAGTCTTTACTGAGGGATGACAGTAATAACACAGGTTGCAGAATCTCTCACAGAAGCAAATATATAGGAATAACATTTTGATTTTTCTTCCTCCTAAGAACCTCTAGGACTTTACAAGTTGTCAGTGAAATCTGTAAAGAGGTGGGGAGGAAACACTGAAAAGATTTTTTAAATTAGCATATTTCCATTGAGGGAAAAGAAAAAAAAAAAAAACCACAGTATTTGGTCTAATCCTTTGCAGCCGTTTAAAAAAAACAAATGAAATTTTCCCTCCCAGACTGTCATGTATCCATCAATTCTATCACTTTGCCTAAAAGATTGCTTTTAACATAGCCAGAAGGCTCAATGATTAAGAAACACAGAGAAGTATTATTTCTATGCACAAACAGAATCAAGTTATGTTCACTAGAGTCACAAGTTCCCTACAGCCTAGCCACCAGCTGACAATCTACAGCCTTTAATGGGCTGCTCCTGTCTGTTCCGTCATTCAACAAACAGCTACCAAAGCCCCACTGGGGGAGCGAACACAACACACAGATTCCCGTTCTTATGGAGCTTACAACCTAGCAGGGAAGTTGACAGATAAGTAAGGAAGTCAGTGTAGCAAAGTGTAATGGGGTCAGGACAGAGGGCAGGGGCTCTGGATATTTATACAGAGAAGATGTGATAACCAGGTTGAGGAGGAAGAGAGTTCCAGGCAGGGAAACACGTGAGGTTTCGAGGCAGAGCGACCTGCAAAAGAGCAGAGTGGCTGGAGATCCGCCATCTCCAAGGAAGCCAACCCACCTTTGCAATTTGCGGAACTCCGTGAAGATCTTATTGCGCTTATATTTCATCTTTCCGTGAATGCACATTACCTTCACGCCCTTCACCAGGGCCTCCAGAGCCTTTCCATAGTACTCCACGCAGGCGCAAGTGCTGCGAGAGGGGACAGAGGGCTTAGAGTCGTAGGCCGCCTTGGTCCTCCTGCGATGGGGGAGGGAGGCCGCAAGCACTAGATGCAGTGGGACCACCCAGTCGTCCCGGGAGACTGCAGAGGAGAATGCCTGTGCTTATCATCCACAACTAAGCTCTCGGCCAGGGGAAGGCCAATCTTTTGACAAAACCCCTTCAGCAGGAGTTAAAACCCAAACAACGTGTTCCTCCTGTCTAAAGCTGTTCTAGCAAGGGGATCTCCCTGGCTCCCGGAGGAACTAATTAAACGGAAGGAGTCCTTCACAACAAGAACGATGACATCTTAAATATAGCTTTACTCCTGCTTTTCTTTCAGGGAACTGCTTCTTCCCCATTCAGTGCAGTTCCCAAGGGCTCAGCAGAAGTCAGACCTATCAGGTCCTCTATCCTGGATATTGGACTTGGAGTTGAGGACAAAAGGGGACTGGAGCAGGGTCATCCCAATGAGGCTGTGCCCTAAAGAGATGGCCATCTGGGTCCCCCAGATCCTGTCTTCCCTAGAGGCGGTGCACCCAACTTTCTCTTTGAGTCTGTGAGCTCCCTACACAGCCCCCTTCTAATAAAGTTCACCTTTTTTATTTGAGGGATCCCAAAGGGATGTCACATCCTTTTGTAGATGAGGGACCTGAAGCTTCCAGAGAGGCAGTACGAGTGAGTGGCAGAGGAGAACCAGAGGAAGGTGTGATTCCGTCTCCCACGTTCTCCCACTACACCAGGCTGCAAGATTCCAATTCGGGCTAACTCCTGTCTAAATCTCCTGTCTTAAAACACCTGTGCTAACTGACTGCTGCCAGATTCCCCAGTTTCCACCAAGAGTCACATCAGTACATAATAAAGCAGTTTTGCACACTAGGGTCACAACCCACAGATCCTGAAAGCAATCTGGTGGGTTCTGAAATCAATTTAGTGAGTCTGGACCAGCATTTTTTAAAACTTAGAGCAGAACAGAACAGAAAGCATCAGAATGCATCCCACCTAGTCAAATGCAGTTTTATGAAATCTTTGTTTCAGTTTCGTGTGCGTGTGCGTATGTGTGCGTGTGTGTGGTGTGGGCACCAGGTTGTATTTCTAACTGTGGGACAGTACAGCTAATGCATTTTATTGGTGACATGATGGATGGAAAAGAAACATAAAATTATTTTGGTATTGCCAAAAAGACAACACCACAGGTATATCTGGAGGAGGAAAAAAACAGCCCAAAGGATGCACACAACTGTTCCTATCTTGCACTCTGACAACAGGACACACCCCAGTGTGGCAGACACTAGGCTGGCGGATCAAACACCCTCCCAACCACTTCCTCCTTCACCTCCCTCTACTACAGAGGCTGGGACAGCTACCCACTTGTTTTTTTCCCATCTCCTAAAGTGAGGGGCTGCTGGGTGACCCACCTTTGGCCCATACAATGAAAGCAGAAGTCAGCTTGGGAGGGGGCTGTCTGAGAAAGTCTTTTGCTTTTCTGATTAAAAGGGTCAGATATAGCAAGCACTGCCCTTCCCCCTCTCCCTGCTTTTCCTTTTATCTGCTTTCAATGCAAACGTGGCAGCAGGTGTCACAGTGGTCATCTTAAAACCAGGAGGTGACCTACAGGAAGGAAAGGCCAAGACAGTTAAAGAAACACTGGTCTTGACGTTGCTGAGACAGAAACCAATGTCAGGAACTGCCTGCCTCTGGACTTCTTTTCACAGGAGAAAAATAAACCCCTCCAGCTTGAGCTGCAGAAGTCATTTGCAGCAAACACATTCCTGACAGACAAACAACCTGAAGGGAATTCCAAACCTGAAGGTTACACACATGTGCACGTTCTGGGTGTGGCTGAACCCCAGAAGTATTACCTGAAGAAGACCAGGTGTTTTTCCTGCTTATGATTTCGAAGAAAATGTACCAGCTGATTAAATTTCTCATCTGCCTTACATACCTATAAAATAAAAAGGAAAACCAATAAAATAAAAACAAATTTGCTGACAATAATAACCCCATAGCTATTTTCAGTTTCGGCCTTAAATTTTAAGGAATCTAATTTCCTCCATGAAAAGGGACAGACTTTCGTCAGAATGTTACTCAGTCTACCGAGATGAGAATAAACATCAGCCTGGGCTGCTGACACACGTAAGTCACAAAGTCATGTAACTGAGGACAGGGAGTCACCCAGTGCAGTAAGTACCTCCCAAACCCCAACATGCAGACAGCGCCATGCCGGCCATAACACCACCCCCGGGGAGGTCTTTAAAATGCAGATCCTTGGACACAGCATACAGATTACGATTCATAGCTGTGGAATTGGACCCAAGGGTCCGTATTACTTAAGAGTGCCCAGGGGCTTCCCTGGTGGCGCAGTGGTTGAGAGTCCGCCTGCCAATGCAGGGGACAAGGGTTCGTGCCCCGGTCCGGGAAGATCCCACATGCCACAGAGCGGCTGGGCCCATAAGCCATGGCCGCTGGGGCTGTGCGTCCGGAGCCTGTGCTCCGCAACGGGAGAAGCCACAGCAGTGAGAGGCCTGCGTACTGCAAAAAAAAAAAAAAAAATGTGCCACAGGGTATCATTTTATAGATTTAGTTTCCTAGAAAACTGAAAGCCAGTCTCTAGAGCACTTATTTTTGGCTTGCTTGTTTGCTTTTTTTTTTTGGCCACGCCACACAGCATGCAGAATCTTAGTTCCCCAACCAGGGATCAAAGCCGTGCCCCTGCAGTGGAAGCACAGAGTCTTAACCACTGGACAGCCAGGGAAGTCCCATTTGCTTATTTATTTGTTTTAATTGCTAAGAGTTAACATATATCAGTGGGAACACTGTACACCATATTGATAAAACTTGGAAAATCTAATAAGTTGTTAAAACAATTATTCTAGCTGATCATTTAGAAGGAAAAACAGGACTTCCCTAGCAGTCCAATGGTTAGGACTCCGCGCTTCCACTGCAGGGGGGCGGGTCCGATCCCTGGTCGGGGGGACTAAGATCCCGCGTGCTGTGCGGCACGGCCCCCAAAAAAAACGTAACTAAGCTTACTGAAAGCAGTTCAAGTCAAAAAAAATTAGTAATTTTTTTCAGTAAATTGCTTTGGCTTTTAATACTTGTTTTATTTTTTCCAGCTTTACTGAGGTATAATTGGCAAATAAAAATTGTATATATTTAAGCATATTTACACGTTAAAAATCCATACGTGTATACATTGAAGGTGTACGAAGTGATGACATGCGCGTACACTGTGAAATGATTATCATAATCAAGTGAATTAACACACCCACCACTTCACATAGTTCCCTTTTGTACTTGAAGAACTACTCTGTTAGCAAGTTTCAAGTACACGACACTGTTAACCCCAGTCCCCACGCTGTACCTTAGACCCCTACATCCTCCTCGATGGCCTGCAGGAGTCAGTGAGACCACCCAGCACTCACCATGTAGTAGTTCTCCAGGCGGGAGGGGGTCTTCTGCGTGCTGCTGGCCGCCGCGCCCTTCTCCTTCACCGAGATGCGCACAGGGTTCCGGAGGCCTGCTCTCACCAGGTTCTCCACTTCTTGTGTCTGAGTGGCCGAGAAGAGGCCCGTTCTCCTCTGCTTCGGCAAAAACTCCAAGATGGTGTTTATGCTAAAAAGAGAGGGCTCATCTTAACCCCTCAATTAACAGCATAATCAACAAATGGTGTTTTATGATACTAAACAGGTTATTTTAAAAGACTGAAAACCATCACAATATTTACAGTAGCTACTAATGGGAGGTGAGATTATGGGCGATCTTCATTTCTTCTTTATACTCTCATTTTCCCAAGGTTTTTCAATGTAAGCATATAATTTTACTTTTACAATAGGGGGCAATTAAAAGAGTGAAATTAAGACAAAACTTTTTGAGACTAAAAACCATGAAACTGTACACTTTACATGGGTGAACTGTGTAACATATGAATTATATCCCAATAAAGCTACTTACTTTTTTAAAACTCTCAGAAACTTTTAAAGAAGCCATGAAGGAAAACACTTCTTAAGAACATCAAAGACATAAGAAATGGAATTTAAATTGTGTGGTAGAATCTGAAGGATTAAACAACCTAATGATTTGAAATTCACATGTGGGGACTTCCCTGGTGGCGCAGTGGTTAAGAATCTGCCTCCCAATGCAGGGGACACGGGTTCGAGCCCTGGTCTGGGAAGATCCCACATGCCGTGGAGCAACTAAGCCCGTGCGCCACAACTACTGAGCCTGCGCTCTAGAGCCCGTGAGCCACAACTACTGAGCCCGCGTGCCACAACTACTGAAGCCCATGTGCCTAGAGCCCATGCTCCGCAACAAAAAAAGCCACCAAAACGAGAAGCCCGCGCACCGCAACGAAGAGTAGCCCCTGCTCGCCGCAACTAGAGAAAGCCCACATGCAGCACCGAAGACCGAAGGCAGCAATCAATCAATCAATCAATAAACAGAACCCGCCTGCCAGTGCAGGGGACACGGGTTCGAGCCCTGGTCCGGGAACCGTGCCGTGGAACTAAGCCCGTGCGCCACAACTACTGAGCCTGCACTCTAAAGCCCGTGAGCCACAGCTACTGAAGCCCACGCGCCTAGAGCCCGTGCTCTGCAACGAGAGAAGCCTCTGCAATGAGAAGCCTGTGTACCCTATGAACAGTAGCCCCTGCTCACCACAACTAGGGAAAGCCAGCACGCAGCAACGAAGACCCAACACACCCAAAATATAAAATAAATAAATTTATTTAAAAAAAGAAATACACATGTGGCTAACAGAGACAGTCATGGAGTAACAAAGGAATTCCATCTTGAGCTCCCTTTCATCCTGTGTCACCCGAAGCCCACGAAGTCCAAACTCCAGTACCTCGCCTCAAACCCCATATCCAGAAGCTTGTCCGCTTCATCCAACACCAGGACCTCCAGGGACCTCACGCAGCTGGCCAGATCCAGGCCCTCTGCCTTCCTTCGGAACATGTCCTCCAGGCGGCCTGGGGTTGCCACAATGATGTTCCCACTATGAAAACAAAGTTAACATTTACCGCACTCGCTGGATCTCGGGGACCTCTGTGATTCTAAACACCAAGTTTTGTATTCCCCCCAGCAAAAGTCATCTAAAATGCCAGTGAAGAGAAGGGAGACCACCACAGCGGGAAGAGAAGGCTGCGCCGTGAGGGGACAGGTCTGGGTTCCAGGCTGAGATCAAGGGCAGGGCTCAGCAAACTGGCTCTTAGGTCATATCTGGACTCCGCTACTTTCGTGACATTTTATTGGCACGTAATTACACATCCTCTTTCATTCATGGGTTGCCTCTGGCGGCTTTCACACGATAACAGCAGAGGTGAGCTTTTATGACACAGACTGTGTGATCGACAAAGGTAAAATAATTACCATCTGGTTCTTTACAGAAAGGGTTTGCTGACCCCCTGACTTTACTCAACCACTTGAGGTCCCAGGTCACTCATCTATAAAATGAGAATGTGAACAGAACTAGAGATAATTTTATGTAAAGATCACAAACGCAGACTGAAAGCCAAACGTGGCCCCCACAGACCGGGTGGCCTGCAGGAAAGTTTTGTTGTTTTTTTAAAATGTGAATTACATGCCAACAGTTAAAACAACCTGGAGATAACACACAGAAATCTGGAATTCCATATTCTTTTTAAAACATTCAAAACCTGGAGAACTGAGCCCAGAGTTCTGTGGGCAGCGATCAGCGGGAGGTGAGTACTCAGGCGTGAACTAGCCAGTCCCTCCCAGTCCCCGCCCACCCCCTTCACACGTTTATATTATCCTCTGAGCCCTGTAGCAACTCAGAGTCTGTGACCCCTGCTGCAAAGTATCTCCCATTGTAGCTGGACACAGCAAGTGCTCAAGAAAAATAGTTTTCTTTATGGAGATTCACTGACAAACTGGGCACAAATTCTATTGCTGCTCATTACAAACCTTATTCATCATGGGACAATAAAATGCCAAGGAGTGATGGCCATCGCGTATTCAAACACGCATTCCGAATGTTTATTAAACACCAGCTGTGTGCTCAGCGCCTCACTAGGCTCTGAAGGTAAAATGCTGCCGGAGAGACACCACCCCAACTTTCCCGAGCCTCCTGGAGACACGGAAGAGCCTGGCACGTGCAGTACCTGGGAGAACGCCAGCCCACTGTGGCAGCAGGGCGGGCTGTGAAGCGGGCAGCAGTGGAGAGTGGTGGCTCACAGGCCCTAGGCAGACACTAGGATCTACCCCAAGGGCCAGGAGAAGCCACTGAAGAGCTTTCAGTGAGTGACATGACCCGACTGGCATTCTGGTTGCTACGCGGAGAGTGGACTATTGGGGGCAATAGTAGACACACACAGGAGAGAGAGAGACAGAGAAGCCACTGCAGGAGTCCAGGGGGGAAATGAGATGGGAAGGTTGACGGTTAGAGACGCGCTCTGGAGAGAAAACGCAGAGGACGTGGTGTCAGCTGGCTGTGAGGGGGAGTGGAGGGGCCGGGACGAGCTGAGGCTGGGCCGCTGACTTCAGGAGAAGCAACGGGGGCAGATGAACAGGAAGCTCCAGACGAGGTGCAAGTCTGGGGATGAAAATTCCAAGCTCCTGTTGTAGACGCATTTGCAACAGCTGTGAGGTGCCTGGGGAGATGCCAAGCAGACAGGTGGATCATCTGTGTGCCTGGGGCTCGGGGAGAGGTCAGGGACCACCACGGGAGGGACGAGATCACGAGCCCGTGAGCAAAATGGGAGGTTGGCCTGAAGAAAGAACTTTTTGTGGGGAGGGGGCTTCTGAAGCGGGGGGTTTCCGGTTAAGCCTAGATCACGTGTCGATTCCTCCTGGGTTCAATGCCAAGAGCAAGCAAGGCAACTTACCCGTGTTCCTTAAACCTCGCAACATCCTCTCCAGGATTCCTGCCTCCGATCCAGAGAATCTGGCTAAAACAAGAAAAGTGTCTTTGAGCAGGTCAGGCAAAATCACAGCCCATGGCTGACAGGGACCCTGCCTCCCATTTACCTGAACTGTGGGAAGGGCTTCGTGAAATGCGACAGGACCTCATCTATCTGAACAGCCAGCTCTCGCGTGGGTGTGATGATTATGGCGCCGACCTGCCCACGCGGGGGAAGGCACATGATTAGCAGAGCCCAGGGCTTGCAGAGCTGAACTCACACGAGACTGCATCCTCCACCTAACGGACGAAGGTTCCCAGAGAAACAGCACTTCCTGGGCTTTTCCAGCAGTGCCCGGTCATGCCTGGTCACAGTACACATCGAGAGTTGACCCTTGAATGATGTGGGGGTTGGGGATGTGAACCTTCTGCGTAGTCGAAAATCCGCAAACTATTTATATCTGGCTCTCCATACAACCGGTTTGGTTCCTCCATGTCCCAATTCCGCATCTAGGGATTAAACCAACCTCGGCTGGTGCAGACCTATAGTTATTCACTACTGAAAGAAACCCGCATTTAAGTGGACCTGCACCATTCAAACCCCTGCTGTTCAAAGGTCAACTGTAGTTTGAATTATAGTCAGTCCTCGTTCTGTTCTACAAAGTGGCCACATACGCTGTTAGTGAACACTGGACCACTGCTCCTGGGGAAATGGGGTTAGGTTCCTGCAAGCCTCTGGCCACATCTGTGTCGACCTATCAATACATAAGCTTGTTTTACATATATTTCTGTTTAAAGATACCTTATTTTGTAAGTCAACTATACTTCAATTAAATTATTAAATAAAGACAGCTCATTTAATATATACTGTTGATTCATTAACATTGAACCCATAGCCAACAGCACTATCAAAAGAAGCTTATGCAACATGTATTTTCTCCGTAAGGCATGTCACAGCCTCTCTGCACTCAGGAACGTTCGACAGCGCTTCGGCACTATGTTTGGGGGTCATTTTAAACAGTGAAATCACCAAAAAAAAAAAAAAAAATCACAGCAGTAAGTTGACCGGGAAAAGGACACGTGCTTACAGCCTGAGAGCTGGAACGAGAAGGCAGTATCACCCTGATCAGACTCGGCTGGGAAAGTGCCATAAGGCGACTCCCATTTGTCGCTGCCCCATACAGGTGCAGGCATGAGCACGACAGCACACTGAGTGCTGCTCTGGGGAGCTACAAATGAACGTTAAGCAGTAGGCACATTCATAAACACAGAGCCTGCAGGTAATGAGGACAGACTGTACTTTTTCCTTCTTATTTTTTCAAGCTTTTGACCAGCTTCTTCCTCAACTGTGAACTCTCCGATGACTAAGTGAAAATAAACCGTTTAGCTATCCTCACCTGACTCTTTTTTAACTTCTCTTCCCTTCTCAGGAGAATCTCCAGGATGGGGATGATGAAAGCGAGTGTTTTGCCACTACCTGTGACCTGCAAAGGGCAGAAAGTTTCCGTTTGCTTTTCCTCACAGTTCATTTTGGAAGGAAAACAGGAAGACAAGCTGCATTTACACAAGGTACTCACCGCTTCTGCAGCAACATCTTTGTTTTTCATGAACAGAGGGATGGTTGCAGACTGAAGAGAGAGATGGCAGAGCACTGGTTAGGGGATGCCGTGACTCCACCGATGAGGCCCAAAGCCCAAGGAACACAAGGCTGGCCTTGGTCACACTGGACCCCACCACAAATTGGACTCCGATTACAGTCACCCACAGGGGCCCCAGTGGGGTCAGCTCACAGGTAATACAGCAGCGGTGTCTACACAGATGGCATGGAGGGGAAGTGAGCCAAGCTGGGGTTTGGGGGTCCTGAGTTCTAGCCCTGCCTCGCCTACTCTTCCTCTCTGGACCAAGAAGGGTTTGAAGACACTGTGTTCCTTCCAGTTCTAGTATCACAAAACAACGATTTAAATAGGCCCTCTAATTATAAACACCGCAGAAAATCCACAGGGTTACAAGAGGCCTGGCCCTTTGGTTGCAGCAACAAGCAGCTGAACCTGAAGCAGACTCAGGTCTTGGCTTCAAGGTCGCCCCCTCCAGGGCCTCCACTCCTGGTCCCCAGAGCCTGAGCTCACCCATTGCAGCACGTGTAGCACTTTTCTAACTGCTTCAACACAAGTAAGTCAGCCTGGGTGATTTCTGTGCCCGCAGGGAACATTTGGTAATGTCTGAAGACATTTGGGGTTGTCAAACAGGGTGGGGGGGCTTCCCTGGTGGCACAGTGGTTAAGAATCCGCCTGCCAATGCAGGGGACATGGGTTCGAGCCCTGCTCCAGGAAGATCCGACATGCCGCGGAGCAACTAAGCCCGTGCGCCACAACTACTGAGCTTGCGCTCTAGAGCCCGCATGACACAACTACTGAAGCCCACGTGCCACAACTACAGAAGCCCACACGCCTAGAGCCCGTGCTCTGCAACAAGAGAAGCCATCGCAATGAGAAGCCCGCGCACCGCAACGAAGAGGAGCCCCCGCTCGCCGCAACTAGAGAAAGCCCACGTGCAGCAAAGACTCAACACAGCCAAAAATAAAATAAATTTATTTAAAAAAAAAAAAGAATGAGATGTTTCATTTGTTTTTCACACTCAGTCCTCAAAATCCACTGTACATTTCACACTTAGAGCACATCTCAATATGGACTCACCATGTTTCAAGTGTTCAACAGCCACATGTGAGTGACTACCATAGTGGACAGCACCTAGACCATCGACTCCAGTGGCAGACACTGGGTCTTGTCTGCACTACAGTCCCGAGGCATGGCACAGAGCACTGCCTGCTTCCTCCACACCTTTCCTGAGGAGCCTACGGACATCTCAACTTAACATTTCAAAACAGAAACCTCTTGATTTTCCCTCTGAAGCCTGTTATCCTTCCCAGCCTTCCTCAACTCAATAAATGATACCACCATCCACCCAGCTGCTAAGTCAAAAACCTCAGGGTCCCTGTAGATTCCTTCTTCAAGAACCCCACATCTGGCCCCTCAGGAGCCCTAAAGCTATCCCAACATTGACTTTTCAATATCCACTGCGTCCTCTCTACTCCACGCCACCATCACCTCTAACTTGACAGTGGCCTCCTAATGGACCTCCTCACTTCTCTTCTTATTCCTCTAAAGTCTATTCTCTATGCCGCAGTCACATCCCTTCCCTTTCTGCACAGTTTCCCATGGAAGACAGCTTCCCGCTGCATTTAGAATAAAATACAAGCTCCCTACAAGGAAGATCCTGCACGATCCGGCACCCGGTTTGCTCACCTCTTACACTACTCATGCTGCTCCAGTCACAGAGGCCTTCTTTCTGTTCCTCCAAGCTCATTTCCAGCCCCAGGGCATTTGCACGGGCATTTCTCTTTGCTGGAATATCATGCCCCCAATCACCCCACAGCCAGGTCCTTCTCATTCAGGTAGCAGCTTAATGACACCTCCTCCAAGAGGCCTCCCCTATCTTATCTCCTATCCTGTACCTTCTTGTCACTGTCTCCTCCACAACACTTATCACCAGCTGAAATTACCTTATTCCTTTACCCCTTTCTCTCTCTCGGGCATTAGAAAACAAGGCCCATGAGTGGGGACCAACACTGCAAAATCCCTGGAGCCTAGAAAAAATTACCCAATATGTAGTTTGTCCTCAAGAAATTTCTTGAATAAATGAATAAACTGGACCAGGACACTTCACTTAGCCCAAGTAATAAAAACAATGACAGCAGGTAACATTTACTGAGCGCCCATGATGTGCCCCAAACTGTCTTAGGTAATCTCCACAACAACCCTCTGGTAATACTATTTTCGTCATTTCACAGAGAAAGGAAATGAAACACAGAGAGGTTAAGCCATTTGCCCAAGGTCTCACAGCTAGAGGGGGTAGGGGGAGAATACGAACCAGGCACTTGGGTCCCAGCACCTAAGGGCGGGGTGGGGGGCGGTGAAGACCCTGGCACAGGTGAGCCGCCGCCTGCCGCCTCTGCCTGGCGATCATTAACCAGCTTGGCATCACCCGAGTCGGCGCAGCAGAAAGACGTGGCAAAAGTCCCAGCCGGAGGAGTAAAAACTCCAGGATGCGAGTCCTAACACCTACCGGCCGCATCCAATTAAGCGGCTGCCGGGCCCGCCCTGAGCCTCCCCTTCCCCAACTGCCTCCTGCGTACCGAGGGCCCACCTCCCCGGCCCCGGGTACCTGCACCGGCGTCATGTACGGGAAACCCAGCTCCCGCAGGACACCCAGCACCCGCGGGTGCAGCGGCACCGGGAGCGACTCCCAGGAGCCCTCCGTCACGTGCTCCATGGCTAGCTCCGACACCGCAGCTACCAGTACTACGCCTCCCTGGCACACTTCCGCTTCCGCTCGCCAACAGGCCCCGCCCGGAACCGTGCTCCAGTCGCAAAGTTCCGGAGGGCAGGGGAAGGCGCCCTCGCCGAAGGAGAGTGGAAAGCCGAGAGCTGGCGGGTGAAAGCCGGCCGCGGGGGCCCGGCCATGGTGCCATTCGTCCAGCGCAGACACCTGGGCTCGGAGCGCCTTTCCACATCGAGCAGGCATTTGGGCGGGAGGGATTTTGCCCCGGCTCTCACACTTTCCCTGCCAGTCGGAAGCAGGTGGCTGCACAACACCGCGTCCTGGCCAAAGGACAGTAGTAGGTCTGGAGGGAGCTGACATAAACGTACCCCAGCCCGGGAGCCCCAAATATGCAAAACAGGGTCATGGTGGGGATCCACTGCCTACTACACAATAAATGTTGGTTTACTTCCGAGGAAGTGAGGTCAGAGACCTAAACAGGAACACTGCAGCTTATTCCTGTGTTCACCACTGGATTGACTCGTGCACGTGTCCATTCATTCAGCAAGCTTTTACTGACCAGCTATTATGAGCTGGGCCCATACCTTTAGCTTGGCTTGCTCCCTTACATCCATCAGGACTTTTCAAGTATCATTTCAGTGATGCCTTCCTAATCCACTTACCCTGCTTTATTTTTCCGCCATATCATTTACCATTAATATGCCATGTAATTTCTAAAAGGTAAATCCTAGGATAATGGGAATTTTTCTGTTCTATTTATCTCAGTGCCTACAACTGGTTACACACAGCAGTCACCCAAGTATTTTAGGAATGAATAAATGGGGACAGTACTTATGCAAACTCCAGTCATCTCAAACTAGAAAGTGAAAGAGTAAAGCCTAAGGCAACATTTTCACTTTAATGCCATCATCACATCCTCAAAACGCCTTTGACAGCTGTTTTATAAAATAGGACTTCCAAACAGGTCTGAGAGCAAAGACAGAAGGAAAACGCATAGCTGCATTTTCATTTTGGGGTCTACTTACTAATTTTCCGATCTGGGGACCCTTTCCAAGCCTGCCTATTTCCATAATGAGGATTATAATAGCACCCAAGGTAATAGATGTTTTGAGAAATAAATGAGGCAGACCATGTAAAGCTCTTAGCGTCGGGCCAGAACATTACACAGTGCTGGATAAGCCATAGTTTCTTTTATTACTAGCAGGCCCTTTGTGTAATAGAGGAAGAGGAAACATTTCTAAAGGCAGAGATCTAGATTCTGGTCCCATCAATCACTCTTCATCTGGGAGCCTTGGGCAAATCATTTGATCCCTTTTAAAGTTATTTCCCACATCGACAAACCAGGTGGTTGAGTGAAAATAACTCAAACTTTTTTTCCAATGAAAAAAATACTCAAGATGTTAATAACACTAACCCATCAAAGGAATCACACAGGGAAACCTAAAATTGGGTTCCTATTTACTATCCTCAAGTTTACAGACATAAAAAGTAACATATTTATAACAGGCATCATTACTCAGAAAACATGACATGTCTCATTTCAAATATGATTAGCAAGTTGGTATTTAACAAATGTGAATTAATCGTTAATATATAAAACACAGAATACCAAGACTGTTTTTAAAAAGAATTGTTTATTTACTGGACCTGGGGCAGATTAGATACACAACCAATTTTAAATGTACATCTTTTAACTCAATTTTGAAGTGTTTTCACACACACACGCACACAAATTGGCATGCAACAGTTGTCCTAAGGTAAAACACAGTCACCTTAAACTGTTGCAAGTATTTTCACCCAAGGTTGAAAAATTGTTTATCCTGAACATGAAAACCTGTAACAAATTTAAATTAATTATATAAAACTCGTTACTTGTAGTTTTCCCCTTGCAAAGATCCAAAACAAATGTACAAGTAATCAATATACATCAGTCACAACATAATCCTGGATCATCCCCACACCAAAACTAGATGCTCCTTTAATTTTAAACCCATCATCAGAGGCCAAGAGAAAGTCATTTCGTTTTATACAAAATTCACATGTGCCAAAAAAAGAAAGACCCTAGAAAAACAAACACCCTAGTACTGACAGTAATGCTCAGTACACTAATTAAACAGTGGCCAAAATGCCACTGATCAAAAATAAAATAGTGGCTGTATATCACTGCAAAGAAATCCAAGAGGCTTTTAACCCTTTGGCTTCAGAAATCCAGATTTTTCCAATTATGTGAATGCATACCTCCTCCGTGCCAAGAGTAGAGAAAGTGGATGTGCCAGCATAGAAAGAAAAAGAGCCACCGTTCACTGCAACACCCAGAGAATTGGCTTTAATAGAGACTTCTTACAAGGTTAGGCAGAAACCAAAAAATGGTTATTAGCTGCTTGTGTCAACAATTTTAAGTGGAGGTGATTGAGTTCTAAGCAAAGTAAAACTTTAAAGGGGAAAAAGGTTGTTGGTTTAAGTCTTATCTTTAAAGCAAAAACAAGACAGACAAAGTATAAAAGTACCAACCTGGTAGCATCCTCTAGTCACAGAGCTCTGCCATTAGGCTGGACAGAAAATGTCAAGATTCAGATTGTTGTTTCTGATAAGGACTCAACAACAAAATGAACCTTTAATGACTTGAACTGCAGGATAAGGGATCCCAAGAATGCAGTCATTTTTAGTAAAGTACTATCAGTAAAGTACTATCCTGAACAAACTGCATTTTACTATGAAAACAAAAGGAAAGAAGATATAATAAGGACTATACACCTAATTCCACTTACAGTGTTTGAGTTCTGGAAGGACCTGTATATGGAGAAAGAACTGAAATATGAAATCATGCCAGTCACATGTCAAATTTTCACTATAACTTTCCTAAAAAAGTGTTTTCCCCCAATATCTATTAATCACAAAGAAACAGAAGCTGTGAATGTACAGTTTAGAAAATAAAAACATAGAAACTAATGACATTATTATGACCAAGATGTCTGGTAAACAGTGAATTATGAGTTTCAGATCATCAGGAAAAGGCTTTTTAAACAACCCTCCGGACTTCAAAAAATCTCTTCAGGTAGTAGATCTGTCCCAATGTCATGGCAACTAGAACAAGAGCTTCAAAGAAGGACCAAAGGACCACTCTGCTGTTTGTGTTGTCATTGACTGTTGAGGACAAACAAACAAACAAAATTTAACAAAAAGAAAGAAAGAAAAAAAAAACAGCATAGGCATCATAAATTATCCCGTATCCTTAACTCCATGTGAGAGTAATACTTCACACAACACTCACAGTACTCTAAATACCTCTGTCTTTTGTCCCCAAGCAACTTAACGAACTTAGAAGCAGAGAACTTTAGATTTAGATGAGACCTTAAAGATTCATGGAGTTCAGTCAAGCCCAATCTGATTATGCATGAGAAAAGAGAGGACAAGTGACCTGCCTAAGGTCACAGTCTAGGGTTAAAACCCAATCCAACACATTAGAAAGTCCCTGCATTACAAACCTTTTTGCTGAATCAGAAAATTGACTTAAAAAAAAAAATCCAGAGATTATTTCAAGATCACAGAGTTAACCAAAAAGCACTACCTACCAAGTCAAAATGTGTCAGTCTAAGTGTCTTTCTCTTCAAGCATTTACCCAATAAATATTTACTGAGCACTATGTACAGTACTTAGCATCTGCTCTAGATGGTGAGGTTTCTCAGTTTCATGGACCAGTACTGGCAGCTACTACTAGACAAACTTGAACTAGTCTCATGATTTACCCCATTTTTAAGCTAAGAATTTGATCATCAAAGGAACAGCCGTGACTACATTATTTTATTCCACTCAATTTATATCACATTCTTTCCATTTCCTGATCAAATTCCTTAACTTTTTAAAAGCACTGGGTAGTTTCTGATTTTTCTGCAAATGGCCAATACTAAAAACAATAATAATGAGCAATACAGTAATATAGATGAAAAACTGTCCTATTTTTAGATGTATGTATACCATTTATTAAAAGATAAACTAGAATTGCAATAAATACTGGACTGATGATCACTCAAAAAGAAGTGAAAAGCAATTAAATGTTTCCAGAAAGGTAACTTGTACTTATTCAAAAAAGTGGTTTTTTTCCCACAGTAAAAACAGACACATGCCCAAGAACATTAACTAGAACTCTAAAAACCACCAACACATACATTTTAGTGCTAATTCCATGGCATGAAGTTTATTTCTGCTGCAAACTTAGTAACCAATTTCTAGCATAACTGAATGACTAGCATCTTAAAATTTTTGTCTAAAAGGGGGATGGCTGAGTAAACACTTCAAAATATTAAGCAACCACATAAAAAGAAGTATTTATCTCTCCCTTCACTTATAGAAAAATGCATCTTTAAGCTTAAATAGAACACACTGAAGCATACTAACATAGGAAAGTAACCATCTAGGAAAATGTGTGTATATAAGACGCTGTTCTCATGCCATTCACACATTAGCCTGATCTAAAAGCAACACAGAGCTATTACAATACCGTAGTGTAAAAAAAAGTCTCATTAGAGCCATCTCTGAGAAGCCAGTGTTATAGGAAGATGTACAAATAACAAACAACATTGTGGGAACTATTTGATTTGTGAAATTAAACTGAATGTCTAAAATTCTATTTTGTTTGTGAAACAAATACAAGAGTATCTCCATTCAAATTAACGACGAGAGAATAAGGTTGGATGTCCCCATAGACTGGAAGACTGGTGCTTCCTCTGGCTGCTGTGTTCCCAAGAACCTCCTATTTCCTTAAAGCCACCTGGCCTGAACTACTTAAACTACAAAGCAGTGAAAACTCTGAGTCCTCACACTTTGTTCACTGCCCTTCTCATCCCAGAATGGGCTGGCCCCCACCTGGGAGCAAAATAACCAACAGGTGAGGGAGAGAAGGTAGGGATTCCAGAGGGTGAGGAGATCAAGAGTGCAGGCAAGGAGAAGGAATCATGGAGGAAGAGGCAAGAGAGTATGCATAAAAGCCTTGGTCCATCTCAGGCCCCATTCCATCCCAAAAAAGGGAGAACAGAGGCACTTCTCCAGTCTGTTACATTTACTCATTATTCTACCAACGACAGGTGAAGTCTGCACTCTAGGTCTTAAAGGGGCCTTTCCATCAGCAGCAAGAATAGATGTAAGAGGGTGGGAAGAACAGAAATCACATCTTGAAGAAATTCAACCTGTTCTTATCTATTTGAGTCGCTCTTCTCTCCACTCCCTACCCCAACTTCAAAACAAAGATTCCAGACATAAGCCACTTTGCATTTACAGACGAGCTTGCTCCCAGTGAGGTCTATCCCCAAGGACAACCTGGAGGATGAAGATACTGAATGGGTGTGGACCTAGATCTAAAATATGGTCATCTGGTCTGTGGGTCAATATGGTTATCTCTTAATTTTAAATGCAAAACCAACATAATTAATGCTACATCCTGGGCTAAAACAGGCTTTTGCAACCTAAGACGGGATTCCAATTATCAATGTTTCTGAAGACTAATACATTCTCAATTCCCAGTTTACAAACTTGGGAGCCCAAACTGATCTTCACCTGGTGAGTACCTCTATTCATGGTTTAATGCTTTCTATTTTAACTAGACTAAACATTAGGTTTTAGAAAAACAGCTAAGCCTCAGCATATAACATTTACCACACTGGCACAAAAGTTTCAGATGTGTGATTTAAAACCAATGCAATACCACAGGGAATTCTGTTCAATGTTATGTGGCAGCCTGGATGGGAGCGGAGTCTGGGGGAGAATGGATACATGTATATGTATGGCTGAGTCGCTTTGCTGTGCACCTGACACTATCACAACTTTGTTAATCGGCTATACTCCAATATAAAATAAAAAGTTAAAAAAAAAAAAGCAATATCCATTTTTCAGTGTTTTTCCCTTCTGCTTTACAAAAACCATTAGCTTACTCCCTAGCTTACCACACATTTTTTTAAACTCTTAAGGTTTGGTTCAGAATGAATGTCCCAATAATAAACTAGTCTAGTACAAAGCTCTACAAAGAAATATGTATACTCAAAAAATATCTTTGCATCGATGTTTTTTTAAGTCAATATTTTAGTATGTTTATGTTTGCAAAATTTCCAAATGAGGAAAATACAAGCAAGCTCTTGGGTAATACACCATCACCAATTCACGGCCCCCAGACACGGCCCCCAGTCAAATCATTAACTTACTTGCTCTGTGTATTCTCTCCCGAACTTCCATGTATTCCTGTTCATGCTTTACAGCTGTCATCGCCACTGCGAGCTCATTAATCATTTCTTCTAGCTTGTTCTGGTGAGCTACAAACGGATTTGAAAACAGATTAGCACATACTTGGCAATCTCTTTCTGAAAAACACTTATAAAGCAGTAAAAAAAAAAGAACACCAAAAAATTCCTCCAGAGAAGGCATACAAAAGAAGCTATTTTTTGAAATTTTTTTAAATTTATTTATTTTATTTTATTTTTGGCTGCGTTGGGTCTTTGTTGCTGCGTGCGGGGTTTCTCTAGTTGCGGCGAACGGGGGCTACTCTTCGTTGCGGTGCATGGGCTTCTCATTGTGGTGGCCTCTCCTGTTGCGGAGCACGGGCTCTAGGTGCGCAGGCCTCAGCAGTCGCGGCACACGGACTCAGTAGTTGTGGCTCGCGGGCTCTACAGCACAGGCTCAGTAGTTGTGGCGCACGGGCTTAACTGCTCCACGGCATGTGGGATCTTCCCAGATCAGGGCTCAAACCCGTGTCTCCTCCATTGGCAGGCAGATTCTTAACCACTGTGCCACCAGGGAAGCCCCAAAAGAAGCTATTTTTTTTTTTTTTTTTGAAGCTATTTTTAAGAAATGGCTCAGACATCATTTTGGACCACTGATGACAATTTAATTCTCAACGCATTTTTTCAAGTTCATTCCCAGTAGAGAAACCCTTTTCAGAGTAGGAAACATACTATACAACGTTTACTAACTAAAGGACTACAACCCTAAGAAATGTCTTCCAAGGAATTCTTAACTTAAGTTCACTAAACTCACTGCTAACCATAGTGGAGAAAATAAAAAGACTGGCGGGGGGTGGGGGGGTGGGGAGGAGGTGCCACAAAACATAAAATAAACAAAACCCTAATAATAATCCTATAAATAATGATATTTAAACTAAATCAAAATCTACTCTTAAAAAATCATATAACTCTAATGTTAATTTAGGAGTAGTATCAAAACTGACTTTTAATCTTTATGAAGCTGAGCAGAGAAAAACATGAAGATGTTCTGAGGAAAATCCACACCAATTCAACATTCTTCTATTACAGTCAAAGCAATAATTTCACTACAGTGGGAAACAGCAGGCACTGCAAGTGAAGAAACAAGCTCTCAGCCACGCAAGGTTTAAAAGCAGGTATTCTCTTTAGCAAGGTAAACTAACAGTTCTGAAACATAAGTGTATGCTTCTACGTAATGCTGTATTATGACAATGAACAAACAGGTATGAAAAAAATATACCACAAGGGAAGACTGCATTGGAGGGGTTTCTTCAGGACTGCCCAAGATTGGGCCTCATCTTGAATTCCAAATTGCCACAGATAATCCTACATTTCTTAAGAGAAACCAAGAGCCTCTACCATTTTAAGGTAGTTGGGCTGGAATCACAAATGATCTCTCACTAGCTTCATGTGAGAAGCCCATGCACTAGGTGGAACCTTTAGAGCAGGGTTTCTCAGGAGAAGCACTGTGGACATTCTGGACCACATAATTCTTTGTGGTGGGAAGCTGTCCGATGCATTGTACAACCACCAACCCAGCCATGAGAATCAAAAATGTTTCCAGATACTGCCGAATGTCCCCTGGGGGGCAAAAATCATCCTAACCTGAGAACCACTGCTTTACAGGAAAGCTTGATTTTATAGCTGCCATTCACTGATATAAACAAGCAAAAGTGAGAATTTTAAATATCATGTTAAAAGATTTAAGAAGAGTATTCACATTCATCAGCCAACATTTTCTGACTATTTAGAAAGGACTAATTTCCAGAAAATGAACACAGTCAAAGCCCTTCAAAACTCCTAATTCTCCTTGAGAATTAGCCAAGTCCTGAACTGCAAACGACCCTGGAAAGCAAGCACAGAAATTTCTTAGTAGTATGATTCTCTAAATTCTATAGATTTCAACACCTAAAAACAGCTCACCTTCTTTATGTAAGTACTCTACTAAGTGCTCACTATCTAGGGCAAATGATTATCACATTAATACTAGGAAGTACTATTAAAACTACTACTACTACTAGTTTCCAAAAATCCTGAAATGTACTGTGCCCAAAAAAAAAAAAAAAAAATCCTTACGTGCTGGTTCCTGGTAAGCAATTTATCCAGAAGAATCAATTTAGGGTTCACTGCTGGTCAGCTGAGGAATAAACATTAATCCAACTGCAACATATGTCTGACAAACCTTTTGTCACCTTATCTAGACATGGCTCCTAGAACTGCATTTCACATCTAACCAAGTTTCAAATGACCTAACCTGTATCTCCTGTAACCAAATAGAAAACCACCAAAAAACAACCACTCTAAAACTCTAAATTAGCTGTAGGGTTTTTTTTTTAACTAAGAGAAAAAACACTCTCATGCTAACAAACTGAGGTTAGAAAGAAGGAAAGCAGAAATTAGACAGTAGCCAACAAAAATATGCAGAAAGACAGGATGCTGTCAAAAATCAATCCACATACCATCCCAGGTATCTCCACCACCTGAAGAAAAGTGTAAGATATAAACACACACATACAAAAAGTTTAGCTAAACTAGTCATGTATACAAATGAGCAACTAAAAATGTATATACCAGAATAAGCAAATTAACAGAACAAACAACCTAAGACACATGTAACCTACATGCTTACAAGGGCGTAAGTGACTAAGCTGCCTGAAATGGCAACTGTAAAGAAGTAAAATATAAACATGAACCTCCAATAACTTCTTTTTGTTAATTAGGAGATTTCGATAAATAAAAAGTATATTTCACAAAAATTTGGTCATAAATACAGTCAGAGAACTTAAATAAGATATCAAACACTCCACTCAGGTGGATAAAACGTACAGAATTAATATTAACTCTTAGAATGTGTTATCAATCTTCTGAATGTTCATCTCACCTTCTGTTTCCATGTCTTGTCCTTTGGGGGCCTCCCCAATATCAATGGTGAACATCACTATCTTTGGAGTCATGGTGGACATCCTATTGCTAAAACAAAACTTATATGTTCCATCCATGTGAGCAGCAAATGTGTATTTCCCACTGGACTCCCGGTCTCCTTTATAAATTCCTTTATTATCAGGCCCTGTAATCTGGAAGCAGGAGAGAAACGCGTGAGATAGCTCAAAAGATTTAAAATCGTTAAGTGATGTCTGTTGGCAATAGAACATTCTCTAAGAAAATGTAACCTGCCGTTGGCTCCACTTCAGTTACTGACAGTAACCTCTTTGGGCTGCAGTTCTCCCATTTAAGAAACAAGGCTCTCTGAACACCCTTCAACTCTACATTTGTCTATGTGACAACATCTGTCTTATTTGTCCAACTTAAACGTAAACCCCTCAGAAACACACCTTACACTTGTCTTCAAGTGGCCCAACACCACCAACAAACAGGCAAATATGTAGCTGTTAATATCAAAACCAGAAAAAAAGAAACCTCTTTAAAACTAAGAATTTTGAGCAAGCTACACGTCTAGGTTTTCCTGATTGATCTGCCGGTAAAGGAATCTGCTTCATCTGAGATGCCTAAAGGCCTAAGGGAAAGGACTAGGTTGGAAATTGGGAGCCCCATGTTCTCATCCCAGTGTGTTACCCCACTGTTAGGCCTTGCTCAAGTCAGTTCCTCTTATGAAGCCCGTGCCACCTGTAAAACTTGCAGACTGAAATAGTTGATGTCTTAAGATCTTAGCTAATTTTAACAGTCATTCCTTCCGTCATCTCCTTATTTCTGGACTTCACTTGTTTTGTGCGATTTATGGCCCACTCAGTTGATGGTCACTGTCAGATGGAAAATCCTTAGACCCAATTAATCATACTAACAGGTGAATTTAAATAGTAATTACATCTGGTTTCCTAAAAAGAAAGTCAGAGGCGAGTCATTCCCTGGACTTAAAAATAGACACAGGAGAAATTTTAGGGACTGCGTTTCTTAAACTAACTTTCCGTTTTCTCCAGATACTACGCTGCAGTCACTTCTAAACTGCATGACCCAACTCCACTCTCCTACTCATGAGATGGCTAAACGAGGTATCCGGAGGTTTGTGTAAGAACAAGTTAACTCGAGTGAAAAAAATAAAGGCAAACACAACGTGAACGTCTGCCTAGCACTCCTCCATAGCTTCCGATTTACTTTTTCAGAAGTTTCCACGCCACGTCCCAACTTTAATTTGCTTTATGAAGGGAAGCAGCTGATGACCGGATCGAGACCTGCCACCAGCTAAACGCGACTGTGAAACGCCTCCTGGGCCCGGAGCTGACACGCGGCGCCTGGTCGACAAAGCTCGGCGAGAGCTTCCAAGGGGAACACGCCGTTCAAGCTGAGAATCCAAAGCAAGCACGCAACGGCTCCCTATCCCGAGCAGAGCCCGGAATCCGGGCGGGCGCGGGGAAAGGGACCGTTAGGGGGTCGCCGGGTGGCGGCTCGGGCCCCTCCCAGTACTCGGACAGCGGCCTCCGTGTCCCGCTCCCCCCGCGGGCCCCGGGTGCCGACAACCCCCGAGCGGCCGCGCGACCCCGCCTCGGCCGCGGGCAACGCGCCCGCACCTCCACGTCGATGTCCAGGAAGCCGCCCTCGGCCACCTCGAAGATGAGGCCCATCTTGGTGCCCGAGGTGACCCGCTCGAAGAAGCACTCCTCGGCATGCGCGTCGATGCTGACGAAGTAGCCCGAGGCCGTGGCCAGGAGGGCGGCCAGGAGCACCAGCAGCTCAGCAAGCGTCACCATGGTGGGGCTGGGGCCGAAGCCAGGACCGGGACTGCGGCCTCCAGAGCCGCCGACGCCGCTGCCACCGCTGTCGTCTCAGCCGCCGCCACCTCAGCTCCGCCCCTTCCGGCTGCGCCACCCGAGGGGGCTGATGCGGGCGCCGTGGATTGGTGGGCGCCAGTTGCTGCCACGTAACGGACGCACGGCGGCCGCCGAGGGACAAGGCGGCTCTGCGCGGCTCGAGCCTGGACGGTGGCTCCGAAGGACCAGAAACCATCGTCCGTATCCCTATCCCCGTTCGCGTACAGCCTAAGTTTCCGTGAAGCACACTAGAAAGCGGTAGTATCAAGAAACCTCTTCCGCCCCATGCACGACGTTCTTAGGATTATCCATGAAGACGGCGAAAGATTTGGAGGCAGCAATAGGAGTGGAAGGAGGAATGGGGCTGAAGCCAAGGACTTGAGATTTTACGTTAGCCTCCCCTCACCTCGCAACAACCGACTGGGGAAGGATGGGGACAGGTATAGACTGGGAAGGGGCACGAGGAAACCTACTGCGATGTTGGAAATGTTTTATATCGCCACCTAAATGATGGGTACATGAGTGTTTACGTACGCTTTTTTTAAAACTCAGGAAGGTGTATACTTAACAGTAACGCTCCGTATTTTACTGTATGTATATAATACAACTACAAAAAAACAAAAAACAAAAAAACTTTACCTTGTCTACATCCTCCAAAATTAGAAGTCTCTCACCTCCCCAAAGTCTTGCTGACACCCCACACCCCTTTAGCTCTTGCCAGCTACTAAGACAATTTTTTTCCAGTCTTTGCCTCCTGGCATACTCCTACTCATCCCTCAAAACCCAACTCAGATGTCCTCTCCAGACCTCCTTCTGCCAAATACTAGACCCCTTCCTCTGTGTTTACAAGGCAGATTTGTGCCTACTGAGTTATCGTTATTTACCAGTCTGTGTCACTCTTGAGGCACTAGTCCTGGCATGTCTGTACTATGCTCTTAGGCTGTAGCATAGGGCCACAAAAAACCTCACTCATGACATGTTAGCTGACATATCAAGTTCACTGAACTGGCCTGAAGATGAGATATGGGTTGTTACTCCAGTGTTGCACATAGCTGTGTGACCTTAATTATGTTCCATCACCTCTCTGAACCTTAATTTCCCTATCTATAAAAAATGTGCCACCACATTCTTTGCTTATCTGGTAAAGTTATCATGAGGATCCGGTGACGCTATGTACATAGATGTGCTGTGCAAGTTTGAGGGATTATTTCTTCAAAGGCTATCAGGCAATAGGGGGCAGTAGTGGCCCAGTATCCAGTTTCCCACTCAGGTGTCAAGAAACAGGTGCAGCTTGGGTGATGGAAGGTTCCTGGCTGTGACAATGTGTTACTGAACTCAGAGTTCTAGTAATGGTCCCCTGATTCCCCACCTTGCAAAAGGCCCTGCTTTTCCTGGCAGGTCAGTTCCATAATGTTATCCTGGCAGCCTTCACTGGAGGGAGGCTCAGCCTAGAGCTTGCTTCTCCAGCCTCACCAGCCCATTTAGAAGCCACTATTTCCCTATAGTAAATCTCCTTCTGCTTGTACCTTAAGAGGTTTCCTATTAAAGTGAATTAAACTGACAAATATAGCCTTTTTTACTTCCCAAGCAACCCAACTCTGTAGAAAAGTACCAAGAACAATTCTGTTTTTATCTGGATGTTAAATGTTAATTTTCATTTTCAAACTGATTAAATAACATTCTAACTCCACTTGTCAGGGATTTAAAATGGGGACACTTAGCATCTCAGTGGACCACAGTGAATTGTATATTATGGGGGTTTTATTATGTAAGTCATGGGACCCAAATCCAAATGCCTTCAGGGATCAGGCAGTTTATATGAGATGGCATCAGCTTAAGGCAATAGGGAGTAGGGAGGAGTGTGGCAAACTGAAGCATAGATGCTGTATCTAAATACATTCAACTCCAATTTTTGAAAACATGGTGGTGGCCAAACCAAAGATGCAGCCAGAAGTCATCTATAAATTTATATGTTATATTATAAAAGTAATGGTGCTATCAAAAATTGGAAAAGAGACAAAAGTAACTCTAATCACAAAACTATAAAATCTATCAACTACATGGTATATTTTCTTCTTTGCCCAGGTTTTTCTTTTTAGCACCCTTGTCATAATTACTCATCAAGTATCTTTCAACAATATTTCAGGATCTGAAGACAAATTAATTCAAAGAACTACAGGCTCTCAGGATTTGTCAGGTCACCCGCAGAGTTGTTCAGCCATCACCACTGTCTAGTTCCAAAACATTTCATCACCCAAAAAGAAATGCTGACTTATTAGCAGTCATACCCCATTCCCCATACCGCCCCCCACCCCAGGCTGATCTACTTTCTGTCTCTGTGGGAGGAAATCATACAATATGTGGCCTTTTGTGACCAGCTTCTTTCACCCAGCATAATGTTTTCAAGGTTCATCCATGTTGTAGCCTGTGTCAGTATACCATTCCTTTCTATGGCAGAACAATACTGTATTATGTGGATAGACCATATTTTGTTTACCCATTCACCCATTGATGGACATTGGGTTGTTTCCACTTTTGGGCTATTATTAGGAAAGCTGCTATGAACATTCACGTACACATTCTTGTATGGACATAGAGTGGACAAGATAAATTATTTCTTCGTGGAATCAGAGGCTTGTGGCAGAGACTAGGAAGCCAGGTTAGAAAGTGATGAGGGATTTGTATCAGTTGCATAGTCAGTTCTCCAATGCTGACAAGTTTTAAAGAGAAGAACAAAGGCTGTTTCCACAGAAAGGCTAAATCAGCTTTCTCCTGTCTGGGCATTAACATTCCCCTTCCCTTCTGGTCCCACAGAAGTCTTTTTTAAAATTAGGAAAGAGTAAAGGAGACTGGAGAATTTTCTTTCATTTTTCTTTTCTTTTTTCAGTTTTTTTTTTTTCCACACTACACGGCGTGTGGGATCTTAGTTCCCCAACCAGGGATGGAACCCGTGCCCCCTGCAGTGGAAGCACGGAGTCTTAACCACTGGCCCACCAGGAAAGTCCCTAATTTTCACTTTTAAAATGTCACTTTAGGGACTCCCCTGGTGGCGCTGTGGTTAAGAATCCGCCTGCCAATGCAGGGGACACAGGTTCAAGCCCTGGTCCGGGAAGATCCCACATGCCACGAAGCGACTATGCCCATGTGCCACAACTACTGAGGCTGCACTCTAGAGCCCACAAGCCACAACTACTGAGCCTGCACGCCACAACTACTGAAGCCCATGCGCCTAGAGCCTGTGCTCTGCAACAAGAGAAGGCACTGCAATGAGAAGGCCGCGCACCACAATGAAGAGTAGCCCCTGCTCGCGGCAACTAGAGAAAGCCCATGCGCTGCAACGAAAACACAACCAAAAATTTTTTTAAGTCACTTTATTAATAACAATATTGATATACAAAAATAATGAAAATTCAATACAAGTTTGACCACAACATCAGCACTTAATCAAATAAGCTGTTCTGGGGGACTCCGTGCTAGGCCTTTAATCTCAGACCCATCCCAGACCTCTCTGCTCACCTCTGCATCACAAGGAAATCTGTTTCCCAGGCTCCCTTTCACTCTGCTTCCTGGTAGGTTCAGCCGGTGCCAGGCACTGGCGGAAGATTAGAGGGCGGAGGAAGGAAGAAGCCAGAGCGTTTGTCTCCCTCACTGCTTTGGGAAGCACCTCCGCTAGTGACTGCATGTTCAAGGCTCCAGCCCCTCTGAAGGTCCCGATTCCACTGGGTGGTCCTGGGTCCTGAGCTTTGACAGTCCTAATTCGTCCCTTCCTTTCTCTAATCCTAAATGGGTTGGTGTCTTTCTGCTTTTGTTAATCTGTGCACTGTCTCACCATCCTGTTGGGTTCCTCAGCTCTATCACTGCCTGTTATGATGGTTTCAAAATATATCCAGGAATTCCGTGATCCTCCGCCCTTCAAAAGGTGGAGCCTAGGGAATTCCCTGGCGGTCCAGTGGTTAGGGCTCTGCGCTTCCACTACAGGGGGCACGGGTTCGATCCCTGGTCGGAGAACTAAGATCCCACATGCTGCACGGCACAGGCAAAATATATATATATATATATATATTGGAGCCTAATTCCCCTCCCCTGGAATGGGAGGCAGAATTGACTTAGTGACTGACCTTTGCCTAAGAGAATGTGGAAGATGTCACAGTCTGTGACTTCCAAAGCTAGGTCACAAAAGGAACTGTTGTGCTTCTTCCTTGTTTTCTCTCTCTCTCTCTGTCTCTCTCTCTCTCTCGACTTTTTCTTTTTTTATTTTTTATGAATTTTTGAATTTTATTTTATTTTTATACAGCAGGTTCTTATTAGTTATCTGTTTTATACATATTCGTGTATATGTCAATCCCAATCTCCCAATTCATACCACCACCACCACCCACCACCCACCACTTTCCCCCCTTGGTGTCCACACATTTGTTCTCTACATCTGTGTCTCTATTTCTGCCCTGCAAACTGGTTCATCTGCAACATTTTTCTAGGCTCCATGTATATGTGTTAATATACGATATTTGTTTTTCTCTTTCTGACTTACTTCACTCTGTATGACAGTCTCTAGATTCATCCACGTATCAACAAATGACTCAATTTCGTTCCTTTTTATGGCTGAGTAATATTCCATTTTATATATGTACCACGACTTCTTTATCCATTCGTCTGTTGATGGGCATTTAGGTTGCTTCCATGTGCTGGCTAATGCAAGAGTGCTGCAATGAACATTGGGGTGCATGTGTCTTTCTGAATTATGGTTTTCTCTGCATATATGCCCAGTACTGGGATTGCTGGGTCATATGGTAATTCTACTTTTAGTTTTTTAAGGAACATCCATACTGTTCTCCATAGTGGCTGTATCAATTTACATTCCCACCAACAGTGCAAGAGGGTTCCCTTTTCTCCACACCCTCTCCAGCATTTGTCATTTGTAGATTTTCTGATGAAGCCCATTCTAACTGGTGTGAGGTGACACCTCATTGTAGTTTTGATTTGCATTTCTCTAATAATGAGTGATGTTGAGCAGCTTTTCATGTGCTTCTTGGCCATCTGTATGTCTTCTTTGGAGAAATGTCTGTTTAGGTCTTCTGCCCATTTTTGGATTGGGTTGTTTGTTGTTTTAATATTGAACTGCATGTGCTGTTTATATATTTTGGAGATTAATCCTTTGTCCGTTGATTCATTTGCAAATATTTTCTCCCATTCTGAGGGTTGTGTTTTCATCTTGTTTGTAGTATCCTTTGCTGTGCAAAAGCTTTTAAGTTTCATTAGGTCCCATTTGTTTATTTTTGTTTTTATTGCCATTATTCTAGGAGGTGGATCAAAAAAGATCTTGCTGTGATTTATGTCAGAGTGTTCTTCCTATGTTTTCCTCTAAGAGTTTTATAGTGTCTGGTCTTACATTTAGGTCTCTAATCCATTTTGAGTTTATATTTGTGTATGGTGTTAGGGAGTGTTCTAATTTCATTCTTTTACATGTAGCTGTCCAGTTTTCCCAGCACCACTTATGCAAGAGACTGTCTTTTCTCCATTGTATATCCTTGCCTCCTTTGTCATAGATTAGTTGACCATAGGTGCATGGGTTCATCTCTGGGCTTTCTATCCTGTTCCATTTATTTATATTTCTGTTTTTGTGCCAGTACCATATTGTCTTGATTACTGTAGCTTTGTAGTATAGTCTGAAGTCAGGGAGTCTGATTCCTCCAGCTCCATTTTTTTCCCTCAAGACTGCTTTGGCTATTTGGGGTCCTTTGTGTCTCCATACAAATTTTAAGATTTTTTGTTCTAGTTCTGTAAAAAATGTCACTGGTAATTTGATAGGGATTGCATTGAATCTGTAGATTGCTTTGGGTAGTATAGTCATTTTCACAGTATTGATTCTTCCAATCCAAGAACATGGTATATCTCTCCATCTGTTTGTATCATCTTTGATTTCTTTCATCAGTGTTTGATAGTTTTCTGAGTCCAGGTCTTTTATCTCCTTAGGTAGGTTTATTCCTAGGTATTTTATTCTCTTTGTTGCATTGGTGAATGGGATTGTTTCCTTAATTTCACTTTCTGATCTTTCGTTGTTAGTGTATAGGAATGCAAGAGATTTCTGTGCATTAATTTTGTATCCTGCAACTTTACCAAATTCAGTGATTAGCTCTAATAGTTTTCTGATGGCATCTTTAGGATTCTGTATGTATAGTATCATGTCATCTGCAAACAGCAAGTTTTACTTCTTCTTTTCCAATTTGTATTCCTTTTATTTCTTTTTCTTTTCTGATTGCCGAGGCTAGGACTTCCAAAGCTATGTTGAATAATAGCGATGAGAGTGGACATCCTTGTCTTGTTCCTCATGTTAGAGGAAATGCTTTCAGTTTTTCACCATTGAGAATGATGTTTGCTGTGGGTTTGTCATATATGGCCTTTATTATGTTGAGGTAGTTTCCCTCTATGCCCACTTTCTGGAGAGTTTTTATCATAAATGGGTGTTGAATTTTACCAAAAGCTTTTTCTGCATCTATTGAGATGATCATATGGTTTTTATTCTTCAATTTGTTAATATGGTGTATCACATTGATTGATTTGCATATATTGAAGAATCCTTGCATCCCTGGGGCAAAATCCCACTTGATCATGGTGTTTGATCCTTTTAATGTGTTGCTGGATTCTGTTTGCTAGTATTTTGTTGAGGATTTTTGCATCTATATTCATCAGTGATATTGGTCTGTAATTTTCTTTTTTTATAGTATCTTTGTCTGGTTTTGGTATCAGGGTGGTGGCCTTGTAGAATGAGTTTGGGAGTGTTCCTTCCTCTGCAATTTTTTGGAAGTGTTTGAGAAGGATGGGTGCTAGCTCTTCTCTAAATGTTTGATAGAATTCACCAATGAAGCCATCTGGTCCTGGACTTTTGTTTTTTGGAAGATTTTTTTTAAGCCATATTTTAAAAAATAAATTTATTTTATTTATTTATTTTTGGCTGCATTGGGTCTTTGTTGCTGCGCAGGGGCTTTTCTCTAGTTGTGGAGAGCAGGGGCTACTCTTCGTTGCAGTGCACAGGCTTCTCATTACAGTGTCTTCTCTTGTTGCAGAGCATGGGCTCTAGGCGCACGGGCTTCAGTAGTTGTGGCTCATGGGCTCTAGAGTTCAAGCTCAGTAGTTGTGGCGCACAGGCTTAGGTGCTCTGCGGCATGTGGGATCTTCCTGGACCAGGGCTCGAACCCGTGTCCCCTGCATTGGCAGGCGGATTCTTAACCACTGTGCCACCAGGGAAGCCCCTGTTGGAAGATTTTTAATTACAGTTTCAATTTCATTACTTGTGATTGGTCTGTTCATATTTTCTATTTCTTCCTGGTTCAGTCTTGGAAGGTTATACCTTTCTAAGAATTTGTCCATTTCTTCCAGGTTGTCCATTTTATTGGCATAGAGTTGCTGGTAGTAGTCTCTTAGGATGCTTTGTATCTCTGCGGTGTCTGTTGTAACTACTTTTTCGTTTCTTGTTTTATTGATTTGAGTCCTCTCCCTCTTCTTCTTGATGAGTCTGGCTAATGGTTTATCAATTCTGTTTATCTTCTCAAAGAACCAGCTTTTAGTTTTATTGATCTTTGCTATTGTTTTCTTTGTTTCTATTTCATTTATTTCTGCTCTGATCTTTATGATTTCTTTCCTTCTGCTAACTTTGGGTTTTGTTTGTTCTTCTTTCTCTAGTTCCTTTAGGTGTAAGGTTAGATTGTTTATTGGAGATTTTTCTTGTTTCTTGAGGTAGGTTTGTATTGCTATAAACTTCCCTCTTAGAACTGCTTTTGCTATATCCCATAGGTTTTGGATCATCGTGTTTTCATTGTAATTTGTCTCTAGGTATTTTCTGATTTCCTTTTTGATTTCTTCAGTGATCTCTTGGTTATTTAGTAACGTATTGTTTAGCCTCCATGTGTTTGTGTTTTTTACGTTTTTTCCCCTGTAATTCATTTCCAATCTCATAGCGTTGTGGTCAGAAAAGATGCTTGATATGATTTCAATTTTCTTAAATTTACCGAGGCTCGATTTGTGACCCAAGATGTGATCTATCCTGGAGAATGTTCCGTGTGCACTTGAGAAGAAAGTGTAATCTGCTGTTTTTGGATGGAATGTCCTATAAATATCAATTAAGTCTATCTGGTCTATTGTGTCATTTAAAGCTTGTGTTTCCTTATTAATTTTCTGTCTGGATGATCTGTCCATTGGTATAAGTGAGGTGTTAAAGTCCCCCACTATTGTGTGACTGTCGATTTCCTCTTTTATAGCTGTTAGCAGTTCTCTGTGTATTGAGGTGCTCCTACATTGGGTGCATATGTATTTATAATTGTTATATCTTCTTCTTGGATTGATCCCTTGATCATTATGTAGTGTCCTTCCTTGTCTCTTGTAACATTCTTTATTTTAAGTCTATTTTATCTGATATGAGTATTGCTACTGCAGCTTTCTTTTGATTTCCATTTGCACGAAATATCTTTTTCCATCCCCTCATTTTCAGTCTGTATGTGTCCCTAGGTCTGAAGTGGGTCTCTTGTAGACAGCATATATATGGGTCTTGTTTTTGTATCCATTCAGCAGTCTATCTATGTCTTTTGGTCAGAGCATTTAATCCATTTACATTTAAGGTAGTTATCGATATGTATGTTCCTACTACCATTTTCTTAATTGTTTTGGGTTTCTTATTGTAGGTCTTTTCCTTCTCTTGTGTTTCCTGCCTAGAGAAGTCCCTTTAGCATTTGTTGTAGAGCTGGTTTGGTGGTGCTGATTTCTCTTATTTTTTGCTTGTCTGTAAAGCTTTTGATTTCTCCATCAAGTCTGAATGAGATCCTTGCCGGGTAGAGTAATCTTGGTTGTAGGTTCTTCCCTTTCATCACTTTAAGTATATCATGTCACTCCCTTCTGGCTTGTAGAGTTTCTGCTGAGAAATCAGCTGTTAACCTTATGGAAGTTCCCTTGTATGTTATTTGTCATTTTTCCCTTGTTGCTTTCAATACTTTTTCTTTGTCTTTAATTTTTGTCAGTTTGATTACTATGTGTCTCAGCATGTTTCTCCTTGGGTTTATCCTGTATGGGACCCTCTGCATTTCCTGGACTTGGGTGGCTATTTTCTTTCCCATGTTAGGGAAGTTTTCAACTATAATCTCTTCAAATGTTTTCTCGGGTCCCTCCTCTCTTCTCCTTCTGGGACCCCTATAATGCGAATGTTGTTGCATTTAATGCTGTCCCAGAGGTCTCTTAGGCTGTCTTCATTTATTTTCATTCTTTTTTCTTTATTCTGTTCCACAGCAGTGAATTCCACCATTCTGTCTTCCAGGTCACTTACCCGTTCTTCTGACTCAGTTATTCTGCTATTGATTCCTTCTAGTGTAGTTTTCATTTCAGTTATTGTATTGTTCATCTCTGTTTGTTTGTTCTTTAATTCTTCTAGGTCTTTGTTAAACATTTCTTGCATCTTCTCGATCTTTGCCTACTTTGCTTTTCCGAGGTCCTGGATCATCTTCACTATCATTATTCTGAATTCTTTTTCTGGAAGGTTGCCTATCTCCACTTCATTTAGTTGTTTTTCTGGGGTTTTATCATGGTCCTTCATCTGGTACAGAGTCCTCTGCCTTTTCATTTTGTCAATCTCTATGTGAATGTGGTTTTCCTTCCACAGGCTGCAGAACTGTAGTTCTTCTTGCTTCTGCTGTCTTCTTTCTTGTTCTCTTGACTCACTTCCTCTGGGGGAAGCCATCTACCATGTCATGAGGACACTCAAGCAGCTCTCGGAGATGCCCACACAGAGAGAAACTCAGGCCTCCCATCAACAGCAATGTGAGGGCACCATCATGGAGGTGGCTCCTCCAGACCCAGTTAAGTCTTCAGATGCTGCAGTCCCTGCCAATATCTTGACTGCAATCTCCTAAGAGATCCTGTAACAGGACCACTCAGCCAAACTGCTCCCAAATTCCGGATCTACAGAAAGTATGAAAGATAATGATTATTATGAGCTTCCCTGGTGGCACAGTGGTTAAGAATCCGTCTGCCAATGCAAAGGACACAGGTTCAAGCCCTGGTCCGGGAAGATCCCACATGCTGCAGAGCAGCTAAGCCCATGCACCACAACTACTGAGCCTGCACTCTAGAGCCTGCAAGCCACAACTACTGAAGCCCACGTGCCTAGAGCCGGTGCTCGGCAACAAGAGAAGCCACAACAATGAGAAGCCCGTCCACTGCAACAAAGAGTAGCCTCTGCTCACCACAACTAGAGAAAGCCCGCGTGCAGCAACAAAGACCCAACACAGCCAAAAATAAATAAATAAAACAAATTTATTTATTTTTTGAAAAAGAAAGATAATGATTATTGTTGTTTTAAGCCACTTAGTTTTGGGGCAACTTGTTACACAGCAGTAGGTAACTTATTCATCTGTTTAACCGGTTTCCTACATTAAAACTTTCTGTTGGAAAGACCTCAAGTGAGTTCTATTTTCTGACTGATACAAACTCCTGTCCTGAATGGTGAACACAATGGCAAATTAACTTATGTAAAAATGAAAAGTCTAAATGTGAGGCTGTGGCTGAATGTGAAAGCTGGGTCACATGACCCTGGGCCCCTGTGATGGGTTCTGCATACACACAGGGAACAATACGTGGAAGTAATTAATTACAGGCTGAAGGGGGTAATCCAAGTAGAAAATGCTACAGAACAGAAGGGAGCCATTCTTTTTATTTTTTTTTCATGGTCATGCCACGTGGCATGTGAGATCCCAGCTCCCCAACCAGGGATTGAACCTGCACCCGCTGCATTGGAAGCAGAGTCTTAACCACTGTACTGCCAGGGAAGTCCCAGAAGGGGGCCATTCTTGATCCTAGGAGCCACTGGTGAGGATATTAGTGAAGGGAGAGGAACAATACTTGAAGATTTGGATAATTAAGTGAAAAGAAAAGGATAGTCCAGGTCATGAAGGTGAAATTGAAGTATTAAAAAGAAAGTTTTTAATATCAACTTTGTTAGATGGCTATTTTTCTACAGTGTGAGCAAGTACTATCAGCTTCCTGGTCCCAAACTAAATATTGATTTTTGCTTTGTCTGCTCAACATCCATTCTCCCCTCTGTAAGAGGATTCTCCTCCCTCCTATCTTATCCCATGCCACTCAGATGGACTGCCCCCAGCCTCTAGCACTAAGCCTGACCAATCAGCAACATCCACGTCCCTAAGTACAGTGATTGGTCCAGGGGTGGGCATGTGTCCCAAGCTGAGCCAATGATACGCAATGGAAATCCACTGAATTTTCTGAGGTCACTGAACAGGTAGGATGTAATCCTAGAGGTCCTGAATGCCACCTTGGCCACCATGTGTCGAGAGCCTGCACGAGAGTGACATCAACGTGGTGCAAACCTGGAGCTGAGGGGCAGAGAATAGCAGAAGTCAGACGACATAGCTGAGCCCCTGGATCCAGCTGTGCTTGAAGTCCACATGCTGGATTTCTTATTTATATAACTTTTTTTGCTTAAGCCAGTTTGAGCTGTGGAAGAGTTTTAACAAACTCTGGAAATCCAAAACAAGAGACATTACAGCTACAAAGACTTCCCCCATGTCTGTTTGGAGATGTTTGTGGTGAGCAGGCTCGATGCTATAAATGCTTTAAAATAATTTAGGTCAATTAATTGGTGGCATGGCTTAGAAATTTTGACAGCACATAAGTAGAGACTATGTTTTCAGAGACTAGGTCATGGGCTAGAAAGTACTAATCCCTTTAATTCTTAGCCCTGTCACTCACTCAAATGCTCACACTCAATTCCTTTCTGGGAGGGTCTTTAGTTTCCCATCTGTAAAATGGAGTAATATTCCCTCAGGAAAGCTCCTTGCCTTCTCCTTTCCCCAGACTGACCTGTTCTTACTTTGGGTTTCAATCCTGTGAATGGTCCTATCATAGTCCTTACCTTGTCTTATTTTATTTTTTTATTATTCAGATATAATTTATATACCATATAATTCACCCATTTTAAAGTGTACAATTCAATGGTTTTAGTTATAGTCACAGAGCTGTGCAACCATTGCCACAATTAATTTTTTTATTAGTTCTTAAAAATTATTGGTTCATATAGCTGAAAAGCCTAGAGGTAGCAAAAAATAAGGCACAGCTTGACCCAGCTGCTCAAATGACATCCCAGGATGTGGTTTGCTCTCCCGTCTCTTAGCCCTGCTTTCCTCCCTGTTGACCTCTTACCCATACTGGCTCTCCCCAGATCATGGCAAGATGGCCACCAAGAGCCCCAGGCTTCCAGCCTATTTTCTCAGCAACCCAATAGGAAAAAACAACCAACCAAAACAAAAATTTGCCTTTTTCAAGAGGTCCAGTAAAAGTGTGATGGAATCTCATTGGACTGTCTGAAGTCAATGCCCACCCCTGAGCGAACCACTAGCCCCACGGGTTGGACGGTGCTGATTGGTCAGGCCCTGGTTTCTCCTTCCTGGGAACCAGAGATCAAGAGAAGGGTGGTTCCCCCAAGGAAAACGTGAAAAATAGGATGGATCCTGACAGGCAAAACAACACATGTACCCTCTCTACTCACTGGACTACGAACTCCTTGAGGGCAGCGTCTCCCGTCCTAATTTATCTTTGTACTTTGGACTGCACTTCATCTTTGCAGGTGGGACTGGCACACAGAATGGCTGTGAGCTTCTCGGCTCGATAAAGCCCTTTTCCCTTTTCTTTTTTTCTTTTTTTTTTTTTTACTTTTGGTCGCACCTCGCAGCGTGTAGGATCTTAGTTCCCCGACCAGGGATTGAACCCGTGCCCCCTGCAGTGGAAGCGGGGAGCCTTAACCACTGGGCAGCCAGGGAATTCCAGCGCTTTTCCCTTTTCTTTCCCACTCTCTTCTGGAGCCTGGTTCAGCTCTGAGAAACAAGGAGTTCTATGAGGAGGTAAATGTTCCTATAAAGTGACTTGAGCTTCCAGAAGGAACGTACTGTTTTTACCACAAGCAAACCACAGGGAAAGCCCATTGACCCCAGGAGTTCATTGATAGATGAATGGATAAACAAAATGTAGTCTATCCCTCTGATGGAACATTATCAGCCATGAAAAGGAATAGAGTACTGATTCCTGCTACAACAAGGATTGTCCTTGAAGACATTAGGCTAAGTGAGAGAAGCCAGTCACAGAAGGCTATGCATTGTATGATTTTATTTATATGAAATGTCCAAAATAGGCAAGTCCATAGAGACAGAGAGTAGATTAGTGGTTTCCTCGGTCTGTGGTGGAGGAAATAGGAAGTGACTGCTAATAGGAAGTGACTTCTTTTTTTTTTTAATTTTCATTGGAGTATAGTGATTTACAATGTTGTGTTAGTTTCTGCTGTATAGCAAAGTGAATCAGTTATTCATATATGTATATTCATTTTTTTTAGATTGTTTTCCCATATAGGCCATTACAGAGTATTGAGTAGAGTTCCCTGGGCTATAGAGTAGGTCCTTATTCGTTATTTTTTATTTTATTTTATTTTATTTTGCCACACCTCACGGCGTGTGGGATCTCAGTTCCCCAACCAGGGATCGAACCCATGCCTCCTGCAGTGGAAACACAGAGTCCTAACCACTGGACCACCAGGGAATTCCCAGTTATCTATTTTATATATAGTAGTGTGTATATGTCAATCCCAATCTCCCAACTTATCCCTTCCCCGCCTTCACCCCTGGTAGGGGCTTCTGTTTGGAGCAATGAAAATGTTCTGGAAATTCCCAGTGGTTAGGACTCAGTGCTTTCACTGCGGGGGCCTGGCTTCGATCCCTGATTGGGGAACTTAAGATCCTGCAAGCTGTACAACTCAGCCATAAAAAAAGAAAAGAAAAGAAAAGAAAATGTTCTGGGATTAGATAGTAGTGACGGTTGCACATTATCTGTGAACATACTAAAGCCATTGAATTGTACCCTTTAAATGTGTGGATTTTATGGCATATGAACTATATCTCAATGAAGCTATTTAAAGTAACAGGGAAGAGTTCTCAGCTGTCCAAGATGTAGTCCAGAAACAGCCAGGTCCAGGCATAAAGGCAGCCAGGAGAGGTTGTGCCTTTGACATTTGACCACGTTCTGAAGCTGGTCAGGGTCAAGTTTTGCTTTTTCCTAGACCCTACTTCCACCTTGAATATCAAACAACCTTCACAGCTTTGAGAAAGAGAGGAGCAGCACCAAATGTACACTTGCTGACCTGGCACAATCAGCTGGCCTTGCTGTTCTCCCGTTGAGATAACAATTTCACAGAACAGCAACATCGGCCGAGGTCGCTCCGGGATGGTGATGGAACAGGACAACAGAAACGTGGTCCAGGCCACAAGATGCCAGATCTATCCCTCTCTTGGCGAATGTGAGTGATGGCTGCTTCTGTACCAATTATAGCCTTAGCTTCTCTCCAGTCTGTCCTCCGTATAGATAAGATTTATTAAGAGCCCGGATCCTAGAATCGTCCCTGCTTCCTGACAGCACCCACACTAGAGCAAACTCCCAGATCCTTAAACTCTCCCTGGAGCCACCCAACCAAAGCCCAAATCCTGTAGTAGTTTCTTCCTAACACTACAGTCTACACTTTAGAAAGATGCGTGGCTGCAGGGGGGGGACCCCCTACCCGCTCCCCCCAGTACCCACCCCCACCCACGCCCCGCACCAACATAGCCCGGGGCTGGCTCTCTGCAGGGTGAGCTGTGGCCTGCAGCCTCGTCCTTACTGCCTAATCTATAGGCAGGAATGGAGGTGCTGGGCAGATGAGGACGTAACGTATTTTAGCCACTCACTTCCCGTCAAATTGATAGAACCAAAACTTGCCTGGACTTACACAGCAATGTTGTTTAAAATAGCCCAAGCTGGGAAATAGTGTGAATGTCTATCAAGGGAGAAATAATCAGGTAAATTACAGTACATCCATAAAACAGAAAACTATACAATCATTTACAAGAATGAGGCAGGATTATCTATTTAGAAAGAAAAAAAGAACAAGGTAGATGTATATATGCTGAGCTGGAAAGATAATCACAGGGTAATGTTAAGTGACAAAAGCAAATGGCTTACTAATATGTATGTCATGCTTCCATTTAAAAAATAAATGTGTGTTTAGATATTCTCAGGAAAAAATCAGGAAGCGCATGGATCAAACTGTCAACAGTAGTTACCTGGAGTGAAATGGGATGGGAGGAAGCCTACTGCATCCATAACTTTGTTTTTTTGTTTGTCTTGTTTTGTTTTTTTGCGGTACACAGGCCTCTCACCGTTGTGGCCTCTCCCGTTGCGGAGCACAGGCTCCGGACGCACAGGCTTAGCGGCCATGGCTCACGGGCCCAGCCGCTCCGCGGCATGTGGGATCTTCCCGGACCGAGGCACGAACCCGCATCCCCTGCATCGGCAGGCGGACTCTCAACCACTGCGCCACCAGGGAAGCCCGCATCCATAACTTTGTAAATGGACGGATTATGGGTGTGGCAGACCCAGAGCCGTTTGTCCCACCTGTACCCTCCCCCACCTCCACCTGGGATACTTGCCTCTCTTCCCAGCATGAACAGCATCAGCTACAGCTCACACTGTTCCTGTGGTGCCAGAACCTTGTGCAGTGCCAGGGTCACCACAGCTCCTACAAGTTCTGATGGTCTTAGAAGACCACAGGGGTAAAGGCTGTGGCTGTCTCAGCACCCAGGACCAACCCAACTAGGGGAGATCTGCCTAGAGAAGCGGGGAGGTTAATGCCCCAAGGGGAGGACTAATGAGAGACATAAAGGAGCGGGCAGATAAATCGCTCATCTTCTCCCCACCCTCCATATACCCTCCCAATACCCCTGTCTGTGCTATTGGACAGTTTTGAGATTCAGCAGTTTCACACGTTCTCCCCAGAGACCTCCCATTAGATTAAGCATCCGGCTGAGTGTTCCTGCAAAGCTGGACCAACTTCGGTAAAATTCCACCTTGAATTTGCTCTCCCTCCTTTTCGGCCTCACTTCCCTTCTTCCCTGACTCTTGCTTCCCTGGTATCATACCCTCCAGTAAAGCATTAGCTCATAAGCTTTTTAAGGAACCCATACAAAGGCAGCGGGTGATTTTTTTACTTTTTAAATATTTTTCTTTAAACATTTTATTTAATTAAGAGCCCAACCATTTAAGTGGATGAGACCCTCAAAGCAGAGAAGTGCTACCAAATTAATGTAACTGTAATGGAAAATCTACACAGACCCAGTATTTACAGGTGGAAACAGACATTGAAATTCAGAGAGCGTGCCCAATGCACTTTAAAGACTCTTGTTACTAAGGTTTTCCATGATGGGTTTGGGGACATTATTATCTTCCATATAATGTCCTTGAGTTGGGGGGCGGGGGTTGACCATTAAGTAGAATCACTGCAGAACAAACTGAGTCTTGCGTGACGTTCTGGTGTTTAAAGATGTAATGACGATATCAGAACAGCTCATGACCATCTCAAGTCTATCAAATTAAAGGAGGAGGAGGAGGGCTTCCCTGGTGGTGCAGTGGCTGAGAGTCCGCCTGCCAATGCAGGGGACACAGGTTCGTGCCCCGGTCCGGGAAGATCCCACAGGCCGTGGAGCGGCTGGGCCCGTGAGCCATGGCCGCTGAGCCTGCGCGTCCGGAGCCTGTGCTCCGCAACGGGAGAGGCCACAACACTGAGAGGCCCGCGTGCCGCCAAAAAAAAAAAAACAAAAACAAAAACAAAAAACAAAATAAAGGAGGAGGAGGAGGGAGTAAGGAAGAGGAAGGATAATTTACATCAGCAACCATGGGAAGTCAAGGTTGTCATGGGTAGAAGAGAGGGTGTGAGGCTATTTCAGGTGGTCAGCCCTTGGGATTGAGCCCAAGGGACAGGGCAAGTAGAGCAGAAGACTACTCAGTCTCCTGAAAAATAAGGGTCCTCATAAACTAGTCTGTTTTCGTCAGCTTTGGCTGCTATAACAAAAAAACATAGACATGCAGATGTCAGCTAATGCTACGGTGGCAGTCATACTGCGATACATAAAGGGATCAAATCAACATGTTGTATGTCTTAAATTTACACAATGTATGTTAACTATACCTCAATTTTTTAAAAAAGGAGGTAAGAAAAAAAAAGTACCGTAGACTGGGTGGTTTATAAACAACAGAAATTTATTTCTCACAGTTCTGGAGGCTGGAAGTCCAAGATCAAGGCACTGGCAGATCTGGTGTCTGGTGAGAACTCCCTTTCTGGTTCACAGACCTCTGTCTTTTCACGTGGTAGGAGGGGTGAGGAGTTTCCAGCATTTCTTTTATAAGAGCACTAATCCTATGCATGAGGGCTCCATCCTCATGACCTCATCACCTCCCAGAGGCCCCTCCCCCTAACATCATCACATTGCGGGGTTAAGTTTTCAACATATGAATTTGCAGGGCACAGACATTCAATCTATCAGATAGTCTATGGCAACAGCACAGGGGAGCTACACTCTAGTGCCCCGAAGTTCCCTCTCCAGTCCTAGTGTGCTTTCTCAGGCACTGGTAGCCTGATTTTCCAGGAAGCAGTAACTTCTCCTTCCACATAATCACTGCTTCTTTCTTCCACGTGCCCATGCAACTGGCTCTTCCTCCTGTCCCTATAACCATGGGAGGTCCCAGCACCCACTCATCCTTTCTCCCCTCCCCGCCTCCAGATCTTCTGTTCCTGTTGGTGGCATCAAATCTCTCTTCTTTTACCCATGGCTGAAACAAAACTCATCCAAGGAAAGCTAATATTTTGCCATTCACTCAAGTCCATAGTCTATATTAATTTTTTTAATTTCTAATGAAAATTTTCTAACATTACAGAAGGAAGAAAAATAGTATGATGAAGTTCCATGTACCCATCACCCAGCTTCAACAATTATTAACAAAAAGGCCAGTCTTCATTTTATCCATATTCCCAACCATCCCACTGACCCAGTGGGTTATTTTAAAGCAATTCAAAGACATTATATCTTTTTATTCACAAATCTTTCAGCAAGCCCATAGTCTTTAGATAGCTGTTCTGTGTTATTGGGAGGGGAGGTTGAATGCTGTGTGTGGAATGGATGGAGAAAGAGGCCCTCTAGTGGACTGATCTTTAATTCCTTTTCTATTGTTTCCCAACAATTCAGCTCGGACCCAAATTTGCATGGCCCCCTCAACAAGTCATGTGTTGTTTCCTGCTCAGCATCTGAAGTCCCTTTCTAAGTTTGGGCTGTCCACCCCTATGTGATCCATCCCTGTGTGATTCTTGGTGAAAGCAGAGTTTTATTCCTTCTATGGAAGCTGAAAAAGTTAAACTTTGCTTCGTCTGATCCCAGGGCACTGGCTATGACCCAAGCTCAGCCATTTGGATGCTCTTACCAGGGATTTGAGTTTGGAATAGATAAACCATGGTACGTAGAAGGACTAAAGGAATAGCAGGGTGGCTGGTGCTTAGAGAGTGAGCCAATTAAGTGTGAGATGAAGATGGAGAGGTAGACACGGATGACACTATGAAAGTCCTGTCGGCCATGGGAAGGACTTTGGGCTTATTGTAACTTGGCATTGATACCTGGAGTGATAAAAAGTACGTGTTTATCAAGATTACTGGCTGCTGTGTAGAAGACAGATTAGAAAGAAGACAAGATGAAGCAGAGGACTCGGTTAGAAGCCTACAGTAGCCTTCCAGGAGGGGAAATAATATTAAGTGGGGCTAGAGTGGTTTCAGGGAGGTGAAGAAAAGTGGAAGAATTTGAGAGACATTTTGCAGGTACAATTGATGGGACTTGGTTTCCCTAATTTCCAATTCCTCTAACAGTCACACAACAGTGTTGATTCCATGATGTCATTGTTCTGAACTAAATGCTTCAGGGGTAACAATAAAAGCAAATGTAATAGTAACAACAGCAACAATAATAATATAAATAGCAATAGCTAACATAAATGTAGCTCTTACTACGTGCCAGCCTCTGATCGAAACACTTTACGTATTTTAACTCATTTAATCCCCACAAAAATCCTGGAGGGAGGTATGATTGGGGTTATTCTCATTTTACAGATGAAAAGCTAAGACAAAGAACGATTCAATGACTTGCAGAAGATCATATAACATACTTACTGCATCAAATTTGAACTTGGCCCCAGAATCAATTTCTGGTCCTCTCTTCAACCTCTTTCCCCACCGCTCCCCAACTTGCCCCATCCAATCCAGTATGCTGACTTACACAAATAGAGCCTATTTTTTACCTGGGATTCACACACATGGCCTATGGTCTTCTCTTATTCCTGCACATATGGTATGATTCCATTTTTTCGAAATGTCCAGAATAGGCAGATGCATAGACAGAAAGCAGCTTGGTGGTCGCAGGATTGCCCACCTGGCACACAGAAGGTACTCACTCAATAGTTGTGAGCTCCCTGGTTGGATAAAGCCCTTTTCCCGTTTCCTCCCTACCCTCTTCTGGAGCCTGTGTCATCTCCCAGAAACAAGGAGTTCTGTGAGGAGAAGATGTTCCTACAAAGTGATCTGAAGAAAAGTACTGTTTTTACAACAGGCAAAACAACAGGGAAGGTGGAAACAACCTAAAAGTCCATCAATGGATGAATAAACAAAATGTGGTCCATCCTTACAACGGGACATGATTCCGCCGTAAAGAGGAATGAAGCACTGACACAGGCTACAACACAGATAAACCTTAAAAACATGATGCTAAGTGGAAGAAGCCAGACATAAAAGGCCACATAGTCTATGATTCCATTTATATGGAATGTTCAGAACAGGCAAATCTGTAGACCCAGAAAGCAGATTCGTGGTCACAAGGGGCTGGGGGCAGAGGGGAATGGAGGGTGACTGCTAATGGGTACAGGGTTTTATGGGGAGGTTAATGAAAATGTGAAATTAGAGAGTGGTGATGCTTGCACAACCTTGTAAATGTACTAAAAACTACCGAATTGCACACTTTAAAAGGGTTAATGTCACTGTATGTGATCTATAGCTAAATAAACAGAACAGAATCCCTCCAAAATAAAGAAAACTGCTAGAATGCATCACCACCAAATAAACTGAACTCAAATCAAATCAATCTCTCCATCCAACACCCGTCTAAAGAAAATATAGGGAACAAACATATTAAAGGTGAAATTTCACAGTGGTGAAACCATCAGAATCCAGACTGAGAATCTCTAAAATCTCTAAAATCTCTAAAATCTCTAAAATCAACTAATAGATTTCAAGGTAGGAGACCAAAAAAAAGAGATGGAGGATTAAAAGAGACTAAGGGACATATCAACCAATTGCAATATGTAAACATTATTTGGATCTTGGGTTAAACAAACAAACTTTAAAGAAGTAAACTGATGAGACGATTGAAATTTTGAAGACTGGATATTTGATATGAATAAATTAATTTTTTCAAGTGTGATCATGATACACCCAGTCAGTGACTAGACCAAGGTCACAAAGCAGAGAGGTCTGGATGCTTAAGCATCAGGATCAACTGCCTCTCCCTACATTTTTTAAGATTGTAAGCATTCTCCTAAGCGCTCAGGCCCATCATTTGTGGGGGGGTCACCTTGGACCCTTGCCTCCTCTTTCCCTTCCTAAAGTCATTTTCATCCCTTCCACTCTCCCATCCCTTTCCTGCCTTGGTCCCGAGGCTCAGGCTGCAGGCTGGCACTGTGGCTCCTCTTTCCTTGTCCCCTCCCAGCAGACTCTCAGTACATCTTTGCTACCTTGAAGGTAAAGTTGCCCCAATCTGGGCATTCATTATTTATCCCTTAGTTCACCATGGGCACCCACTGGGCTCAGCTCCATCCCTCCCAGCTGTGGTACCCTAAGCAAGTTACTTAACCTCTTGTGGCGAGTTGAATGGTGCCACCCCTCCTGACACACACCCTCCCCCCCACACAAAAAAAAGCCATGTTCACATCCTAGTCCCTGGAACCTGTCAATGTGACCTTATTTTTCAAAGTGTCCGTACAGATATGATTAAGAATCTTGAGATAAGATCATTCCGGATTGTGTGGGTAGGTCCTAAATGTAACGATAAGTGTTCTTATAAGAGATTCAGAGGAGTAGACGGAGATGCAGAGAAGGCCACGTGGAGACAAAGGCAGAGATTGCAGCGATCCTGCCACGAGCTAAGGAAGCCGGCAGCTGGAAGAGGCCAGGAAGGATACTCCTCTAGAGCCATCAGAGGGAGCAGGGCCCTGACAGCACCTTGATCTCAGATTTCCCGCCTCCAGAACTGGTGGAGAATGTTTCTGTTGTTTCAAGTTACCAAGTTTATGGCAAGTTGTTACAGTAGCTACAGGAAGTTAATGTCCCTCCCTATTCCTCACTGTTCTTGATTTAGGGTGGGGATAATCATAAGTCCACTTTATTGGATTGCTGTGCACAGATCTGACCCCAGTTTTAGCACTTACCAGCTTGCCTGGCCTTGGGCGAGGGACTTGGCTTCTCTGTGCCTCAGTTTCCTCTTTCGTAAAGTAGGGAGAATAATACTTCTTTGGATGTTGTAAGGCAGCAGTTCTCAAACTTTTTGCTCTCAGGGACCTTTTTCCGAGGGCACTCTTAAGAACCATTGAAGACCCTAAAGAGATTTTGTTAGATATGTTATATCTATTGATATCTACTGTAACTAGAAATTTAAGCTGTTTTTTAAAAATTAATTTAAAATAGACACATGACATGTTAACATGAATTTTCTTTTTAATATTTATTTTTATTTATTTACTTGGCTGTGCCAGGTCTTAGTTGTGGCATGCAGGATCTTTAGTTGCAGCATGCAAACTCTCAGCTGCGGCAATGCGGGATCTAGTTCCCTGACCAGGGATCGAACCCCGGGCCCCCTCCATTGGGAGCACGGAGTCTTAGCCACTGGACCACCAGGGAAGTCCCTAACATTAATATTTTTTAATAAAAAATAACCATGCTTCAAAACAAACAAACAAGTACCAAGGACAGTGGCATTGTCTCATACTTTTGCAAATCTCTTTAATGTCTAGCTCATCATCAGAGAGCTGGACCCTCAAATCTGCATCTACATATTCAGTCAATTACGATATGCTGGTCTGTGTTTCAGTATATGAAGAACATCTAGCCTCTCACTGATACATAGCCGGCAAAAGGGACCTCATAGAGACCCTTTGGGTATTGGGGAACCCTGGTGGTCTTCAGGCCACACTTTGAGAAGTAGTGGAGTAAATGAGGAGATATTTGTAAAGTACCTAGAATAATGCCTGGCCATAGTAAACACTCTGCATTTTTAAACTAAATGTAAAGCCAAAGCTCGATGCATTATAAACCTTAAAAAATTTTAGTTTTAATTAACATGTGTCAGGTTGGGGTGGGTTTTTACAGCTACAAGGGCGTTCAGGGTTTTTTTCTGACTTCAAGGAGCTTACAGTCTGATGGGGGGAGGAGTATGTGTAACCACAGTTAAAACTATGCAAAGAGCAGTTTTATGGGAGTAGGAGGCGGATGTGGGGATGCACAGGAAGGCGCCTAATTACGCATGCGTGGGGTGGGGGGCTGTTCAGGGAAGGCTCGCCTGGACGCGGAGGGGTGGTCTGATGGACAGGTGGATCTAGCCAGGTCAGAAGGACAGAGGGCTTGGGACAAGAAAGCTGAAATCCAAATCCCGGCCTCACCTCCTCTGTGAAGTGGTTTTTAGGTCACAAGAAGCCGCTAATAGACGTGGCTGGCGGGCAGCGCAGCCCGGCCGCTTAAGGACCAGAGGACCCCTCGACCCTTCTGACCCTCTCCCGGGCGCCTCTCCTGGAGCCAGGGCCTGGCGCCGCCAGGTCCGCCCGGTGACCTGGTCGGACGGGTCTACGAGCCGTGGGGTCCTCGACTCCTCCCCAGGATGGGCCGCATCCCGGAGTGCACCTCTTGAGCCCTCCATTTCTCTCCAGCGCAGGGGCCGCCCCAGACACTGTGAACCGTCCAGAGAGACCAGCAACCCACACCCCTACCACCTCCTCCCCTTCTGGGCTAGTCTCGACTCCGCCGGGGCGGGAGTGGGAGAGGAGGAGCCAGGACCTGACTGGAGGAGGGGGCGGCGCGTCCGGACGCGCGGTGGGGGGGGGACCGGCTGGAGCGGGGGGTGGGGGGGAGGGGAATGAAGGTCCCGCGGGTGGAGCGGCGGGGCGGGGGGCTGCGGAGCCGGTGGGTGAGGGTGCGGTGTCCGCGGGGCCGGCCGGGGCGCCCTCGGGCGGCGGAAGCCGGGCGCGCCCCTCTCCAGGCCGGGATCGGGGCGGGGCGTGCGGTATCCCCGCGGGGGGAGCTGATCAGCTGGCGTCGCCGCCGCTAAAGTTTCCCGGAGGAGTCACGGCCGCCCTTCCTTGCCAGGCCCCGGGCGTGGGGACTAGCCGCCGGCAAGGACTGTTTCAGAGGGCAGCGGGGCCCGCTCTCCAGCCAGACCCCGCGCCTCCATTGCGCCCAACTCAGATTCCCAACTTGGGAGGCGCCGCGGGCCTGCGCACGCGCGCGCCTTCTTCGCCTCCTCCTCCTCCTTCTCCTCGTTCTCCCCCCACTGGGGAGCAGGCTCCGGGCCGAGCCGGGCGCAGAGACCCGCGCCCCGCGCGCTGACCCCCGGGTCCCGGCCCGCCGCCTCCGCCCATGCCGACGCCCGCCGCCCCCCCGGTGCGCCCTCGCTCGAGGGCCAGCTAAGCGCGGGCCGGCGGCGGCGGCGAGAGGTGGGCCCGGCCCGGCGCTGCCCTCGACAGCGGCAAGTTTGGGAGTTGCACTAGTTTGCGGGGTGGGGGAGAGGCCGGGCGGGGGGCCATGGAGGAGGACCGGGGGTCGGCGTTGGCGGCCGAGTCGGCGCTGGAGAAGAACGTGGCGGAGCTGACCGTCATGGACGTGTACGACATCGCGTCGCTCGTGGGCCACGAGTTCGAGCGGGTCATCGACCAGCACGGCTGCGAGGCCATCGCGCGCCTCATGCCCAAGGTCGTGCGTGTCCTGGAGATCCTGGAGGTGCTGGTCAGCCGCCACCACGTCGCGCCCGAGCTGGACGAGCTGCGCCTCGAGCTGGACCGACTGCGCCTGGAGAGGATGGACCGCATCGAGAAGGAGCGCAAGCACCAGAAGGTGGGCGGTGGCCGCAGTCTGCCCATCCCGGCAACGTGGCCGCTGGGACCTAAGGGGTCCTTCAGCACTGGGCAACTGTAGGTGCACACGTGTGTATACAGGGAATAGACGAGAGACGATCGGACTGGGTGAGGGAAGGAGGGAGGCCGCTGGCCCTCTTTTGCCCAGGCTGCGCACCCCCAGAGATTAAGAGTAGTTCTTTGGAGTCACACCTGAGTTCCAATCCCACCTTTACCACTTAGTAGCCGTGTGACCTTGAGTAAGTTATTTAACCTCTCTGTGCTTTATTTCCTCACATATCAAATGGTGATACTAATAGGACCCGCCTTATGAAAATTAAATGGGATACTATCTAAAGTGCCTAGATAATATTATTCTTTTCCAGAAATGAAATAAGCGCCCCTGCCCTTCAGTGTTACCCGAGAAGATGTGATACCGGGCCGCATTCTTCATCCCACTCCAGAGCCCTCCAGAGAGCCAAGGGGATGTGACCTCCAGTCACTGGGCTTATTGACCGCCAGTCTCTGGGTTCTAATTTGCAAAAAGGAACCCTGAACCCCAGTCCAGGGTTCCTTCTAGTTTATTAACCTGAAGTGGTTTCCCCACCTCGATTTTACTCTGTGAGGTAGGGATTATTCTCTTCATTTTACAGATGAAGAAACTGAGGATCACAGTGGGGCTGGGGGGAATTTGTCCCAAGGTAGTGCTGAGAGTCTCAGCCCCAGTGGAGGTAATTCTAGTGCCTCTTCCCCACCTTCTTTGAATTGGAGGAAGATGATTTGGGGCAGCTTTAAGGCTAAGCCTCTGCCTTGTGAACAAGCGCTGGGCTCATGAATCAGGGACTCCTCACTGGGCCGGGAGTCCAGACAAGGTGCCTGGGGAGAAGGAAGTGGGAGACGTGTGGTTTCCTGCCCCAACCTCAGCCCAGGGACGCTCCCTTCAGACTGAGAATGGGAGGAAACGCTTTTCCTTGGGGGATCAGGGCGTCTGAGCAGACTCTGACTTGCTGTGTGGCCTCAGGAAATCCAGTTGGCCTCTCTGAAACTCTCTGGCCTGCCATCACATACTGTGTACTTTGAGGTCTGTGTCTTTTCAAGGAACAGAGCCCCGGCTGCGTTTGCAGTCTTAACCTAAGGGCAGACCCCTGGGTGATTAAGAGAACTAGTGTTTTGGAAGGTTTGATTGTGTTTGCCCCCAAAGGTCCCTATGCGCTGGGGTCAGGTAGGAAATTCAAGCTCCCAAGCCTTAGGCAAAGTTTCCAGGATCACACTGGGAGCTTGAAAATGTCCCTGCCCTGTAATTAATGTCAAGATTCCCAGGAGCAGGGACTTGGGAGCTAGATAGCCTGGTTTCAAGCCCTGTCACTCATGGGCTGTGTGATCTTGGACAAGTCACCTCGTCTCTCTGTACCTCAGTTTTCTCAGCTGTGAAATGGGGATAATAATAGTACCTATCTCATAGGATTGTGGTGAGAATTAAAGCGCTCAGGACAAAACGTGGGCCATTTCGAGGGCCTTACCACTGTTAACTATTGTTTTTAGGCCGGGAGAGTTTTTCACCGAGGGCTCTTAGGCTGATATTGGAGACACCACCCCCACCCCAGGTACCCCTACTCCTACCCCAGATCCTTCCATCTCTCCCGGGGGGTTGCGGAAGGAAGGGACCTTGAGATCCTGTCATACAGCTGCCTCTTATTGACAGGGACTAAGGGACTTAGCCCAAGTCACACAAGAAGTCCTGGCACCTATGTCCCCACCCCTAGCACTTTAGTTCTGCCGCAGCCGGACTGGAAGACACCCTTGAGAGCCATTGGAGGCCACTAGGCCTGGAGTCAGGTGGAATTCCCAGCCAGCTGCACTTGTCACTTCTGGAATGCTATCAGCCAGGAAGTAAACACCAGTGTGTTCAAAGCCAGAGCTCATTTGTCAATACAGAGGACGATCTTTTCTAATTCGGAGGACAAAACCCTTTTTTTCCCCATCCCCGCTTCAGTCCCCTTTACTTCATATTCTTGGGATCAAGAATATGATCCCAGTCTCTCTTGGGATCAAGAGAGACTGATCCCAAGAATATGAGCGACTGAGATCAGTCTCAAGAGAGACTGATCCCAAGAGTCTGATTCCCCTCACCCCGTAAGCCTCAAAGGCTCTTCAAGGTGCTATTTCCACAGAAATCTTAGCATGTCCTTCATCTTATCTGTCTATCCATTCATTCCTCCCTCCCACCTTCCCTCCCTCCCTTCCTTCCTTTTTTCTTCCTTCTCTCTCTCTCTCTTTCTCTTGACAAATATGGCTCCAGTAAAGCGTGCACCCTCTCTTCCACCAACTCTTCCTCCCAAAAGATCCCCGGACTCAGTTCTGTTCATCACTCAGACCTAGGCCACAGTCTCATCATGTTCTACCTGGTTACTCCATCTGCAGCCTTGTTGACCGACTGCAGCTTGCAAAGTGCCTTTCGAGGTGACTTGGGTGATGCAAAGGAAAGGAAAACCAGGTCCTCATCTCAGGCAGTGGGTGGGTAACAGGGAAGACAGGAAAAACACGCGAAGAGACTTTAGAAAGCAGTGGCTGTGCAGATACAAGTGCATATAATATAAACAGCATACGTTGTTCATTTATTCATTCAACAGATATATTTATTGAGTACCTACTAATTGCCAGGCACTGTTCTGGGTGACAGTGGCGACCACAACAGGTGAGGTCTTTGCCCTCAAGGACCTGAATTTCTAGTGCAGTGCTGTCTCATAGATATATAATGTGGCACATCACATTGATAAAAAGACACAGATGAGGTTAATTTTTATTTTTTTGGCCGCACCAGCAATTGAACCCGGGCCCTCGGCAATGAAAGCGCAGAGTCCTAACCACTGGACCTCCAGGGAATTCCCCAGATGAGGTTAATTTTAATAACATATCTTATCAAACCCAGTCGTTCCAAAATATTATTTCAACATGTAATCAATGTAAAAAATATTTTTTATTGAGATATAATTGACATATAACATTGTATTTGTTTTAGGCTTACATTATGATTTGACATATGTACATATTGCAAAATGTTTACCACATAAGTTTAGTTAACATCCATCGCCACACATAGTTAAAAAAAAATTATTAATAAGGTATTTTGCATTCTTTTTTTCCTATTATGTCTTTGAAATTCAGTGAGTGTTTAACCCTCACTGCATGTTTCAATTCAGACCAGCGGCATTTCAAGTGCTCAGCAGATACATGTGGCTAGTGGCTACTCTAATGGAATGGTGTGATTCTAGTGTGAGGAGATAGATTTTTTTTAACTTCTAAAAAATTTCAGCTTATGATAAGTACCATGAAGAAGATAAAACAGGGAAATATAAAAGAGACTGGCCAGGGATGGTGTCTAGTTGATAGGGCAGTCAGGAAGGCTTCCCTGAGGAGGTGGCATCTGAGCTGAGATCTGAATGAAGTGTAGATGCCAGCCATAGAGAGATCTGGGGGAGGGGCATTCTGGGCAGGAGGTGCAGCAAGTGCAAATGCCCTGAGGTAGGAGTGAACTTGGTGTGTGCAAGGAACACAAAGAAGGCTGGTGTGACAAGAGCAGAGCGAGTGAGGAAGAGGGGTAGGAGGTGAGGTCAGGGAGGTACAGGGGTCTGCTAATGCTGGGCCTCACAGGCCAGTGTAAGGAGTTTGAAGACAGTGCTGAGAGGAGGCTAATGAGGTGATTGGTCAGGGGCCACTTCCTGGAAGAGCCTTTTTAGCTGGTATCGAGGCAAGATCAAATTCTCCATGGTCAGCTCAGAGGCAAGAACCAGCTCCCCCAGCATCAACTTTAGTTCAACGAGAGAAGAAAAAAAAGAACTGAGGATTAAAGTCTGTATTCATCTATTGCTGCTATAACTAATTACCACAAACTTACTCGAAATCACACAAATTTATTATCACATTGGATAATATGATATTATGAATAATATCAATATGGGTAATACTGGATAAAATTCTGGAGGTCAAAAGTCAGAAATGAGTCTCACTTGGGTTAAAATCGGGTGTCAGGAAATTCATTCCTGCGGGCAACTTTAGGGGAGAATCCATTTCCTTGCCTTTTGCAGCTCCTGGGAGCCAGCTGTATCCTTTGACTTGTGACCCCTTCCTCCATCTTCAAAGTCATCAGCGTAGCATCTTCAAATCTCTAACTCTGATCTCTGCTTCGCGACCCGGGGAGCCAACCCTCGCCCCCTGCAGTGGAAGCACAGAGTCTTAACCACTGGACCACCAGGGAAGTCCCCACGTGGTCTCTGATTCTGCCCTTCCTGCCTCCTTTCACTTTTAAGGACCCTTGTGATTACATTGGGTCCACCTGGATAACCCAGGAGCATCTCCCCATCTCAGGGTCCTTAACTGAATCACATCGGCAAAATCCCTTTTGCCGTGTAAATTCGCATATTCTCAGGTTCCAGGGATGAGAATATGGACCTCTCTGGGGACCATTGTTCCGCCTACCCCAGCCAATTACACTCGAGATAGCACTGGGGCCCTCTGTGTGCTCAGCCTGTGTCAGGTGGGAGCAGAGAGGACCAGGGCAAGAAGAGCCTGATTCAGCTGCCAGCCCACACCTGCCTGTGGGAAGGTCCCGTGGCCACTTACTTCATCATTCCACCACCACTTTCGCCCTCTAGCCCCACCCTTCACCTCCCCTGGTGACCTTGAAGCAGCTGTGCGAATACTTAGTTATTACCTCTCATTTCCCCAGTGCAGCAGGCTTCCTGACAAAGGAGATGGGATTTAGGAACTTATTTAAAAGATGAAAGGAGGCGATGCTGACATCCGGCCACCTGGGCCGGTTTGGGATGGGCTGTAGGAGGACCAGAAATCAGCAGACATATGTTTAGCACTTTCTGGGTACTGGGCCCTATTCCAAACATCTACATATATTAACCATTCAATCCTCATGACACCTCATGGGGGTAGATATAACACTGTATTCCTCATTTCCAAGGCACCCTAAGGTTGAATAACTTGTCCAAGATCAGCTAGTAAGTGGCGGAAACAGAATTCAAACTCAGGTCAACAGGCTCCAGTATCCACGCTTTAAACCAGCATTCTATACAGTTTATGATTTTACAAAATACCTCTTTTTTTTTTTTTTTGGTAACAGCTTTACTGAATATAATTCACATACCATACAATTCACCCATTCAGAGCATACAATTCAGTGGTTTTTAGTTTATTCACAGAGCTGTGCAACCATTACTACAATCAATTTTAGAACATTTTCATTACTCCGCGCAGAAAACACAGACTCATTAACAGTCATTCCTCACTCCCTGCCAACCTTCTGCCCCTAGAAAGCTGCCAGTATGCTTTCTGTATCTATGGATTTACCTATTGTGGACATTTCCCATCAACAGAGTCAAGCACTGTGTGCCGTTTTGTGACCAGCTGCTTTTGCTCAGCATCATGTTTTCAAGGTTCATCCAAATTGTAGCATATGTCAGTATTTCATCCCTTTTTGCCTGAATCATATTCCAGATACACCACATTTTATTCATCTTTTCATCAACCGATGGACATTTGGGTTGTTTCTACCTTTTGGCGATTATGAATAGTGCTGCTATGAACATTCATGTACCTGTTTTTGTGTGGACACATGTTTTCATTTCTCAGACCCTACAAGTGGAATTGGTGGGTCATATGGTAACTATGTTTAACTTATTGAGGAACTGCCAGGCTGTTTTCCACAGTGGCTACACCATTTTACATTCTTACCAGCCATGCACAGGGTTCCAATTTCTTCACATTCTTGCCAACACTTGTTATTATGTGTTTCTCTGATTACAGCCATCCACAAAGTAATTTTTATAGACATCTTGTTTATCCTCACATTCAACCCTGTGAACCTTTATTTTTTTATTTTACTGAAATACAGTTGACACAATATTATATTAGCCTCAGGTGTGCTATACAGTGATTTAACATTTGCACACATTATGAAATGATCACCAAGCTAAGTCTAGTAACCATCTGTCCCCGTACAAAGTTATTACGATACTACTGACCACATTCCTTATGCCGTATATTACATCCCTGTGGCTTATTTATTTTGTAACTGGAGGTACCTCTTAATCCCTTTCACCTATTTCACTCCCCCTCCAGCGCCTCCCCTCTGGCAACCACCTGTTTGTTCTCTGTGTCTAAGAATGTTTTCATTTTGTTTTGTTCGTTTGGTTTGTTTTTTAGATTCCACAAATAAGTGAGATCATATGGTATTTGTCTTTCTCTGTCTGATTTATTTCACTTAGCATAATACTCTGTAGGTCCATACATGTTGTTACAAATGGCAAGAGTTCATTCTTCCTTATGGCTGAGTAGTATTCCATTGTATATATGGACCACATCTTCTTTATCCACTCGTCTATTGATGGACACTTAGGTCGCTTCCACGTCTTGACTATTGTAAATAATGAATGCTACTGTAAACATAGGGGTGCATGTATCTTTTCAAATGAGTGTTTTTGTTTTCTTCACTGTGAGCTTTTATAGTAGGGCTCCCCAACTAGGGAAACAGCCTCAGATTTGTAGAGTGAGTCGTCCAAGTCTGCTTGAAGAGATTCCCATTTCAGATGTACAGGGAGCTCCGGGGCCAGGTGGTATCCCTGGGATCTTTGCAGCCCCTTTCTCCCTTGGAGAGAGGTTTGTCTTGATGGAGGGCCTGTCCAAAGATCAGGGACGTGACCTCCCTAGAGAGATTGGTATGTCTGGGTCCCTGCAGCCTGGGGCTGCCCCTCCACCCTCTCTCTCCTGTCTAGACAGTTAGAAGGTACAGTTCCAATGCCGTTGTTGTCTTCAGGGCATTTCTAACTTGGCCAGGTCCTAAAGGTATAAATGCACGCCTTGCCCAGAGGAAGGACACCTTCTGTTTTTCATAAAGTTGCCATGTGGTCTAGTGATGGCCTGATCTGCTCACCTGCCAATGCTTGGTTCTCATGGAGAAGGGAACAACCCAAAGCCCCAGCAGCCCTGAGCTGCTCCCGAGGGTCAGGGGGGTAAGGCTGCTGCCCTGGGAAGGCTGTGACCCCACTCCGGCCCCTCACCCCCGCAGGAGCTGGAGCTGGTAGAGGACGTGTGGCGAGGGGAAGCGCAAGACCTCCTTTCCCAGATCGCCCAGCTGCAGGAGGAGAACAAGCAGCTCATGACCAACCTCTCCCACAAGGACGTCAGCTTCTCCGAGGAGGAGTTCCAGAAGCATGAAGGTAAGAGGAGGGGCCAGCATGGGAGGTGAGGGGAAGGCTCTCCCCACTGCCATCACCGGCATCACCAGTGACAGGAGCGTTGTCCCCAAGCAATGGTGTCTCATGCCATGTGGATTCTCACCATCACTGCCCGAGAGACATTGTGTAGCCTGGTGTACAGGTGATGAAACCGAGAGGTTCATTTGACAAATTGTTCGAGAGTCCTCACTTTTCCAGCCTCTTCTCTAGGCACTGGGTATACACATTGGGCAAGACAAAGCCACTGCCCTCGGGAAGCTTATGCTCTAGTGCAGAGGAGATAGGTGATAACTATGTAAACGGAAAGATGACACAGTTCCAGATTCTGACCAGGGTTGTGGAAGAACTAAAATCTGGGGGGGGGATATGCTAGAGGTGACTTGGTGGGGTGCTTCTTTGGATATGGGGATCAAGGAGGGCCTCTCTGATGAGGTGACATTTGAGCCCTAATGAAGTCATGGAGTGAGCCATGCAAATATCTTGGGGGGAAAGCAGGTGCAAAGGCCCTGGGGCATGACTGTTTATGGAAACCAAGGAGACCAGTGTCACAGAAGATGATCAAGACCAAGGGTGGTTAAAGATGAGGTCAGCGGGGTCAGCAGGGCTCAGATCACATAGCCCCTTAGAGGCCAAGGTTTGGATTTTATTCTAAGTGTGCTGGGAAGAAATTTGAGGTGCTTGTCACGGGTACACGTTTAACAATGAGCAACCCAGGGTGGCCACCCAGATCTGATTGGTGCTGGAGCCCCCCGACTGCCATTCATCCTACGAACAGTTATCTAGAACCTTGTCTCCAGGCCTTTGCTGGTGCTGGAGAAGCAAAGACAGACAGAGGGGTTTGGTCTGGGCCCCCGTGCGCTGCATCAGCTGTGGGCCCCCCAGCAGCCTCCTTCTCATTCAGAACCTGGCTCTGATCGCAAGGAATCTCAGGCCCAACTCTTTAGCCTGGGTAAACTTCCTGGGTCCCTATACAAGCCCCCTCCTTGTTGGGAAGGGGGTGGACTTCCGTGGGGGCCTGAAGTTCAGAACTCGTGTTTACCACTCTGTGAGAATAAAGTAGCACACTGTATAAGGGCCGTAGGGACCAAGGAAAAAGGAATTGTTTGACCTGGGTGCTGGCATCCTCTTTTCCTTGGGTTTCCTTTGTTGAGATCTGAGTCGTGCAGTGAAAACAAAAGTCGTAGTGGTGATAAGTGTTGGTGCTAGAGCCAGACTGCCCAGTGTGAATCCTAACCCAATACTTACTGGCTGAGGGACCTTGATCAAGTCACTTGACCTTGGTGTGCCTTAAGTGCCCCCTGTAGAAACGGGGGCAATAACCATATCTCCCTCATAAAGTTGTGAGGATTAAATGAATTAATACGTGTAAACTGAATAGTACCTGGTGCCCACACTCAGCAAGTGTTAACTGTTGTTACTATGAGCTGTTGTTATCGAATCCAATCTCCTTTTTGAAAAGAGGAGGAAAACAGGCTGAGAGGGTGCATCCTTCCTCTTTATGGCTTAGCAACACTCCGTTGTCTGTTTGGACCACGTTTCGTTTATCTATTCATCCACCGATGGACGCTGAGTTGTTTCCAACTTTTGCCTGTTGTGAAGAGTGCCGCTGTGAAGGTTCTGGTACCTTCATGTTTTTCTGTGGACATGTGTTTTCGGTGCTTTGAGGTATATACCTCGGCATGGAATTGCCGAGTCCTGTGGTAACTGTGTTGAACTTAGTGAGGTGCCCACAGCCATCTTTTGGTTTTTTTTTGTTTTTTTTTAAATGTTAGTCATCTCCCTAATTAATATCGTTTGGAATCCTACCTTATGGTCTGGTGGGTTTTATTTTATTTTGTTTATTTATTAATATTTATTATTTATTTGGTTGCGCTGGGCCTTAGTTGCGGCTTGCCGGCTCCTTAGTTGTGGCATGCGAACTCTTAGTTGTGTCACACATGTGGGATCTAGTTCCCTGACCAGGGATGAACCCGGGCCCCCTGCATTGGGAGCGTGGAGTCTTAGCCACTGCACCCCCAGGGATGTCCCCATAGCCATGTTTTGGTCTGTGACATTTCTGCAAGGCACCCAGAGGCCTCCAGGGGTGACCTTGGAACTCCCCCTGCCTACCCCAGTGATGCCCTAGAGGCCGCAGGTCCCCCAGGCACGGGCCCGAACACCCTAAGCCGCTCCCTCGGCACTCGGTTGCATGTGTGTGCACACGGCACCCCCCGTGTGGGAGAGCTTGGCCTTGGCTCTCTGCATCCCTGCTGGGCTCTTCATCAGACAGCCCACACGGGTGCCATCTGAGACGCACTTAATTGGCATCTCGCGTGGGTCCAGCTCCCGGGGGTGAGCTCGGGGAGCCTCTAGTGTTCAGCTCGACAGCAGCCCTCACCCTAGTGGAGAAACTGGGCAGATGCCAGGCATGCCTTTCACAGTTATTTTTATTCTGCCTGGGAAGCCATGGGAACACAATAAGGGCAAAAGCATGTCTTCCACCTGTGAGGGGAACAGACACTGGGCCAGGGGGTCCCTGGGAGGAGGTGCAGCCCATGAAGTTAGCCTGTGTGTCTGGCACCACTTTAGGCAGTGGGGCAAGGCCTAGGGGCAAACAGGATTTAGGGGGTGAGTGGGCTGGGATGCCCGCTTAGAAGAGCCAACCCTGCCCGGAACAGTGCTGCTTTCCCAGCCATTAATACTGGGCACTGCGACGTAGAGAACAAACGTATGGCTACCAAGGGGGGAAGGGGGAGTAGGATGAATTGGGAGAATGGGATTGACACATACACACTACTCTGTATAAAATAGGTAACTAATGAGAACCTACTGTAGAGCACAGGGAACTCTACTCAGTGCTCTGCGGTGACCTAAAAGGGAAGGAAATCCAAAAACGAGGGGATATATGTGTACGTAGCTGATTCACTTTGCTGTACAGCAGAAACTAACACAACCGTGTAAAGCAACTCTACTCCAATAAAAATTAATTAAAAAAAAATACTGGGCAGTGCGCTCAGAGCACCTGCCAGTCTCCTGTCTCCCCCTCCCTGGAAGTCTCCAGATTAAAAAGCACTCCCCTACTTCTTGTATTTGGAAATCGTCTTGTCAGCACCTGGAAACTACTAGTTAGCACATGCGGAGATGAATTACAGATATGGAAGCAATTGGACTGGGGGCATGGGGGTGCAGAGATACACTCAAGCGTCTGGAAAAAAATCCTTGGGCTCTGGACAAACAACTCTGTCACCAGGAGAGGATGAAAACTGACCACATATCCATTTTCTGAAGGGCAGCTGGGAACAGCACTGTCCAAAAAAAATGTAAGGCAATACACTGGTTGCTCTTCCAGTTGTGTACATATTTCGCCTTTTACCAAAAAATGTAAGGCAGGCCACAGATATGACTATGATTTTTCTAGGTGTGGCATTAAAAGAAAGTAAAAAGGACAGGTGAAAGTAATTTCATTAATATTTTTATTTAACCCGGTAGATCCAAGATATCATCCTTCAACATGTAATCAATTTAAAAATTATCAGTTGGGGGGAATTCCCTGGTGGTCTAGTGGTTAGGACTCTGTGCTTTCACTGCTGAGGGCCTGGGTTCAATCCCTGGTCAGGGAACTAAGATCCTGCAAGCCTCATGGTGCAGCCGAAAGAAATAAATAAAAATTTAAAAAATTAAAAATTAAAATTATCAGTAGGGTATTTTGCATTTTTTCATATTAAGTCTTTGAAATCTGGTGGGTTATTCATTCATATGTAATATAATATATATATGTATGTTTTACTGTGATAACATACACGTAAAATTTCTCATCTTAAGCTGGGACAAAGTGAGAGAGCGGCATGGACATATATACACTACCAAATGTAAAATACATAGCTAGTGGGAAGCAGCCGCATAGCACAGGGAGATCAGCTCTGTGCTTTGTGACCACCTTGGGGGGTGGGTTAGGGAGGGTGGGAGGGAGGGAGATGCAAGAGGGAAGAGATATGGAGACATATGTATAGGTATAACTGATTCACTTTGTTATAAAGCAGAAGCTAACACACCATTGTAAAGCAATTGTACTCTAATAAAGAGGTTAAAAAAAAATTCTCATCTTAACCATTTCTAAGTGTATAGTTCAGCAGCGTTAAGAACATTCATTGTACAACATTGTTGTACAACCAGACTCCGGAACTCATCTTGCAAATGTAAACCTCTGTCCGCATTAAACAATAACTCTCCATTTCTCCCTCCCCCAGCCCTTGGCAACTGGCATTCTACTTTCTGTCTCTATAATTTTGACTACTCCAGGTAGCTCACATAAGTAGAATCATACAATATTTGTCTTTTTGTGACTGGTTTTTTTCACTGAGCATAATGTCCTTGAGTTTCATCCATGTTGTAGTTGTGTCAGAATTTCCTTCCTTTTTAAGGCAGAATAATATCCCATTGTATGGATAGAGCACATTTTGTTGATCTACCCATCTGTTGATGGCTGATGTGTATTTTACATTTTCAGCACACGTCCATTTGTACGTGCCCTATCTCAGGTGCTCCATTGCCACTAGTGGCTGCTGAGTTGGACACACACAGCTAGAATATTCTTGGAGATGTGCCTGGGTAGAGCAGTCTGTTATAAGGGGAATGGGCTGTGGAGTGAGGTGGACCTGAGTTTAAATCTCAGACCCACTCTTACCAATGGGTCACCTTGTTCCCATCCTCAGGTTCCTCACCTGTAAGGTGGGTGTGGCAACTCCTGACACCCAGGACTGTTGAGAAAAATATATACAGCATCAAACGCAGAACTAGTCAACAAAAATAGCCCTGGGGGGCTTCCTTGGTGGCGCAGTGGTTGAGAGTCCGCCTGCCGATGCAGGGGACGCAGGTTCGTGCCCCGGTCCTGGAGGATCCCACATGCCGCGGAGCGGCTGGGCCCGTGAGCCATGGCCGCTGAGCCTGCGCGTCCGGAGCCTGTGCTCCGCAACGGGAGAGGCCACAACAGTGAGAGGCCCGCGTACCGCAGCAAAAAAAAAAAAAAAAAAAAGATAGCCCTGGGCATCCCTGGTGGCTCAGTGGTTGAGAATCTGCCTGCCAATGCACGGGATCCGGGTTCGAGCCCTGGTCTGGGAAGACCCCACGTGCTGCGGAACAACTGGGCCCGTCAGCCACAGCTACTGAGCCTGCGCATCTGGAGCCTGTGCTCTGCAACGAGAGGCCGCGCGACAGTGAGAGGCCCGCGCACCGCGATGAAGAGTGGCCCCCGCTTGCCACAACTAGAGAAAGCCCTCGCACAGAAACGAAGACCCAACACAGCCAAAAATAAATAAATTTATTTATTTTTAAAAAAGATAGCCCTGAGGGCAATTACGTTGCTTTTGTCCTGCCAGTTGAACCTTTTGTGGGATCCGAGAGTGGCTGATTCGAATTTCACCTCAATAGAAATCGTCTGTGCACCTTCTATATAGGACTTTCTCCGTATGCTTGCTGTATTAGTTTCCTGGGGCCACTGTAACAAATGACCACAAACTGGGAGGCTTCAAACAAAGAAATGTATTCTCTCACAGATCTGGAGGCCAGGGGTCCAAAATCAAGGTGTCAGCAGGGCTGTGCTCCCTCCAAAGGTTCTAGGGGAAGAAGCTCCCGCCTCTTCCAGGTGGCAGCTCTTGGCTTGTGGCTGCATCACTCCAACCTCTGTCTCTGTTGTCACGTGGCCTCTGCGGGTCTGTGGGTCTGACTCTCCCTCTCCTTTCTCTTATAAGGACCCAGTCATTGGATTTAGGGCCCACCCTCACTTAGCCTGACCTCCCCTTAACTTAATTACATCTGCAAAGACCTATTTTCAAGTAAGGTCACATTCTGAGGTTCCAGGTGGATGTGAAGTTTGAGGGGACATTATTCTCTCCGGTACACTCGCTGATAACATAAGGAGCTTGGGCTGTGAGACTTTGAGAGGCAGTAGAGTGGTCGCAAGAGTGTGGATTCTGGGGACTTCCCTGGTGGTGCAGTGGTTAAGACTCCTCGCTCCCGATACAGGGGGCCCGGGTTTGATCCCTGCTCAGGGAACTAGAGCCCACATGCTGCAACTAAGACCCAACGCAACCAAATAAATAAATAAATATTTTTTAAAAAGTACTATGAACAAAAGATGGTCTGTCCATGTAATGGGATATCATTCAGCCATAAAGAGGAATAAAGCACTGATACACACCACAACGTGGAAGAAAAAAAAAAAAAAGTGTGGATCCTAGAGCCAGACTGCCGGAGCTTGAATCCTGGTATTAGCTGTGTGGCCTTGTAAAAGTTAACGAGCTACTGTGCACCTGAGGTTCATCGGCTATACAAGGCGGGCAGCAGGGGTCCTACTTCGTAAAGTATTCGGAGGATAAAATGAGTTAAGTTCTGCTTATGTCAGCATCTTCTAGAAGGAGACCTGAGGTGAAGATGTTCCTCTGCTGGTGATTCATTAAGGAAGCAGCCCTAGAAAAGACTATTGGGGAAGTGGAGGAATCAGAACAGGGAAAGGAGGAAGCCCAACAGAGTCCATGCAAGGCAGCGAGCTCTGGGGTGTGAGTTACTCCTCAGAGTTGCCCTGCCCTTAGGCTTGGGGCCTGTACTTTCTTACAGAGCCTGCCAGCCAGGGAGCCCAGGGTGCCTGGTCAGTAGCAAAAGCACACTGAAGGGCTTCCCTGGTGGCGCAGTGGTTGAGAGTCCGCCTGCCGATGCAGGGGACACGGGTTCGTGCCCCGGTCCGGGAAGATCCCACATGCCGCGGAGCGGCTGGGCCCGTGAGCCATGGCCGCTGAGCCTGCGCGTCCGGAGCCTGTGCTCCGCAACGGGAGAGGCCACAACAGTGAGAGGCCCGCGTACCACAAAAAAAAAAAAAAAAAAGCACACTGAAGAGGGGCGAGGGGTGAACACAGGGTTCTGAGGGGGTCTGAGCACCGCTTCATCCGTGGTGAGCGCTGAGCCCAGTAGCTGGTGACGGCAGGTGCTTGATAAACATTGGTGATCATCACCATCCAGTATCAAAGGCGCTTTTCTGACTCTGGGGGAGTGAAAAACGTGTGGGTCTGGTACTAAGAGACCTGGATTATGCTCCAAATGGCCACTAACTCGCAGATTTGGGGCAAGCGGCTCAATCTTCTCAGGGTGTTTTCTTCTTGTAGAGACTGAGGGGCACAGACAGTATGGGTTTGTGGGTGTTGGTGGTTGTTTTGGTCTTTAACAATGGAAACTATTACATGTATTTATTCATGTTGTAAAAGTTGAAACAAAACTCAAGAAAAACGTGAGAATTCCCTTTGCCTCCTTTCTCACTCACCAGAGGGAAGACCATCCCTTTCTCTGCATTTACACATATTCCACGTGCGTGTTGCTTTTAAATAAGAAAAAGCTCCTACAGTGCTGGCGTTGACATTGCAGGGAATGTGTTTTGTTTATAAAATAAAAGGGATTATGCTGTATGGATTGTCACTTGCCTTTTTTTTTGCGTTACGCGGGCCTCTCACTGTCGTGGCCTCTCCCGTTGCGGAGCACAGGCTCCGGACGCGCAGGCTCAGCGGCCATGGCTCACGGGCCCAGCCGCTCCGCGGCATGTGAGATCTTCCCAGACCGGGGCACGAACCCGCGTCCCCTGCATCGGCAGGCGGACTCTCAACCACTGCGCCACCAGGGAAGCCCTGCCTTTTTTTTTTTAACAAATTATAATTATGTGTTTACTGTTTGGATTGCCCTTTTAGAAAAATTGACAAGCGAGTCACAGAACATAACAGTTTTGAAGTGTACAATTCGGTAGCATTTAGTACATCATTTAATGTATTTATAATGTTGTGCCATCATCACGTCTATTTAGTTCCAGAACATTTTCAACACCCACAAAGGAGACCCTGCGCCCATAGCAGTCACTCCCCAATCCCCCCTCCCGCCTGCCTTTGGTAACCTCTAGTCTACTAGAGGTTTTGCCTCTATGGATTTGCCTATTCTGGACATTTCATATAAGTGGACTCATACAATATGTGGCCTTTTGTGTCTGGCTTCTTTCACTCAGCATCATGTTTTCAAGGTTCATCCACATTGCAGCCTGTGTCAGTGCTTCATTTCTTTTTACGGTTGAATAATATTCCAGCATTCGGATAGATCACATTTTTTTAATCCATACATCTGTTGATGGACATTTGAGCTACTTCCATCTTTTGGCCATTGCGAATACTGCTGCTGTGACTTTGTCACTTGCCTTTTGCTTTTTTTTTTTTTAAGGTCAAGGTTTTTTTTGTTTTTTATAAATTTATTTATTTATTTGTTTATTTTTGGCTGCATTGGGTCTTCGTTGCTGCGCGCGGGCTTTCTGTAGTTGTGGCGAGAGGGGGCTACTCTTCGTTGCGGTGCGCGGGCTTCATATTGCGGAGGCTTCTCTTGTTGCAGAGCACGGGCTCTAGGTGCACGGGCTTCAGTAGTTGTGGCACACAGGCTCAGTAGTTGTGGCTCACGGGCTCTAGAGCGCAAGCTCAGTAGTTGTGGCGCACAGGCTTAGTTGCTCCACGGCATGTGGGATCTTCCCCGACCAGGGATCGAACCCGTGTCCCCTGCATTGGCAGGCGGATTCTCAACCACTGAGCCACCAGGGAAGCCCTTGTCTTTTTTTAACTGGCTACATAGTGTCCCATTGTGTGGAAAGTACTTGTTTAATCATTTCCTTGCTAGTGGATGTTTAGATCATTACCAGTTTTCACTACTACAGACTCGGGACCTGGGACTGACCTTGCACTTGCTTCTCTGTGCACTTGCCCAAATGTCTCTTTAGTTTAGATCCCAGGGTCTTGCATTGCTGGGGTGACTAAACAGTTGCTCAGAACTCTCCTGGCTTTTGTCTATGTCTGTGAGTCTGTTAAAAACACTTAACCTTTTAATTTTTCAAAGCACTTTCGTAACGACACTTGGACTTAGCAGCAACCTTTGGAGCAGGGAAAACTGGTATTTCTATTTTATAGATAAAATAACAGCTAACACTTAGAGACTCTTACTCTGTGCCAGGCCTGTTGTGAGCACTTCATGTAGATTAACATATGCAGCCTCACGAGAGCCTCCCAGGTGGGGCCTCCACATGATCCCCATTTGCAAGTGAGGAAACAGGCACAAGGCACAAGTTCAGCTGCAAGGGAAGTGGCAAAGCCAGGAATGAGTCCAAGTAATCTAGCTCCAGACTCTAAGCTCTTTACCGTTTGTTCTCTAGCTTCTTAGTCCTACAGCTACTGACACCCTTGACAGATGGGGAGTTCCCTGATGGTCCAGTGGTTAGGATTCTGGGCTTTCACTGCCGTGACCTGGGTTCAATCCCTGGTCGGGGAACTGAGATCCCGCAAGCCGTGAGGTGCAGCCAAAAAAACCCATTGCTTTCTTTGGGACTTCCCTGGCGGTCCAGTGTTTAGGACTCGGCACTTTCACTGCGGTGGCCCGGGTTCAATCCCTGGTCGGGGAACTTGGATGTAGCTGGGCTCCAGATCCAGGTTTCCTTTCTCTGGGCTCATGCTCCCCTGCGCCCACCCCACGTAGCTGTTCTGCTCACCTGATTTCTCCAGGAGTGGAATCTGCCCCCACCAAGGATTAAATTTAACGAGTTAGGCCCTTGATGCCCCTGCCTGGAGCCTTTGCGGGACAGGTGCTCAGAGAGCAGTGAATACTTTCGTGGCTTTTTCACAGACTCTGCCTACACCTGATTTCAGCCCTCCTTCTCCACACACACACACACACACACACACACACACACACACTCGCTCATGCACTGTGTCTAAGGAGCGCTTTTTCGGGAGGCGTTAGCAGTGTCCTCTTGTCACACTAGCCCAGGCCCAGGCCCCGCCTTGCAGCAGTGGCCCAGGAGTTTTAGGAGGGGGACACCTGGTGCCCAGAACCCCCAGATGGCCCTGTGTTTCCCCATTGCAAGTCTGGGGGCCCTTCAGCTCACGAGTCCAGCTGAAGAGCATCCTTTGAGGAGCAAGGAGTGTCTGAAGAAATAACTGACTTTATGAACTCCAAGTGGAACGTGTAGTTATTCTTTTTCATAGCTGTACAGTATTCCATTGCTTGTTAGTATCAAGGTTTATCTATTCATTCTACTATTTCTTAAACATTTATTTTCCTTATTTTTTTGGCTGCGTCGGGTCTTAGTTGCAACACACCAGGGAAGCCCTTGGTTCCCTGATCTTTGTTGGGGCATGCGGGATCTTTCCTTACGGCACGAGGTCTCTTCGTTGCAGTGCTGGGGCTTCTCTCTAGTTGTGGCGCACGGGCTCCAGGGCGCGTGGGCTCTGTAGTTTGCAGCACGCGGGCTCAATAGTTGTGGCACGTGGGCTTAGTTGCCCCGAGGCATGTGGGATCTTAGTTCCCCAGCCACGGTTTGAACCCACGTCCCCTGCATTGGATCCTTTACCACTGGACCACCAGGGAAGTCCCTATTCGTTCCACTATTGATGGGCGTCATGGCGGTTTCCAGTTTGGGGCTATGATGAATGAAGCTGCTGTGAACACTTCTGCACGTCTTGTGCTGTACAGATTGTCCCTACTTTACTTACCAGTGTATCTGTCTTTCAACTAGCCACGTAGTGTCCGATTTTCCTGCAGTTTATTGAACCACCCTTCTACTGGCGATCATGTGCACTGTGCACGAAGGCCTGTGGGGGCTGATGCCCAGCATTAGCTGCCGGCTCACAGAGGATGTGTAACAGCAGTAGTAGGTGACGCCTATTGGTTTTCCCAAGTAGCAGCCCCCCCCCCCCCGCCCCGGCAGCTCAGACGAGCATTCCTGTTGCTCCGCCTTCTCTCCAGCACTTACATTGACAGTCCTTTTCAGTTTAGCCGTCCTGGTGAGGATGCTTGCCCCTTCTCTCCATCCCTGCCTCTCCACTCCTGCTTGGGCTGGCATCTCTGAGGGACGTGTGCAGCTTCTCTTCATCTCTCAGCCTTCTAGCTTGGTATGAGGTCCAAGGAGGAAGCTGAGTGGTCTGAGGGGCAGAATGGATGCCCCAGGCCCACCAGTAGGAAAAGATCCTATTTCATGGCCTTGTGTGATTTCCTAGTGTACTTATTTTATATGTACAGCATTGTCAGAGAGGTGGAATAAAGAAAAGCATCATGGGACTTTCCCTGGTGGTCCAGTGGTTAAGACTCTGTGCTTCCACTGCAGGGGGCACGGGTTCGATCCCTGGGCAGGGAACTAAGATCCTGCATGCCGAGCGGCGTGGCCAAAAATTAAAAAAAAGAAAGAAAGAAAGAAAAGAAAAACATCAGCGTGTCCCCACTTTGCAAGTGAGGAAATGGAGGTTCAGAGAGGTTAACGTCACTTCAGAAATCAGAGGCCATATGCTGTGATGGAACCCAGGCGTTCAAAGTCATCCTTATTGCCTCCGGGGCCTCCCAGTCACTCAGCTGACAGCTTTTCTCATCACAATTGCTTTCCTTCCAGCTTGTCTCATTTGCATACCAGGCACCCCTGCCCTCCTGTAAGTCTTTCCTCTATGGCTGTCCCTTCCTGGTCTCCTTGGCCTGACCCTCCAGCTCCGTGCAGGCTCTACGTGTTGAGATCCTGAGGTTCTTGTTGCCCCTTTAGAGGAAAATCCAGCCTCCTTACCAGGCCTCCGAGGCCCCGCATGGTCCAGCCTCACTCCCAGCTCAAGCCTGTATCACCCCCTCAGCCACTGTGCTTCGGCCACTGGCACTGCCCTCCAGTGCCTCAGATGCAGGGTCTCCTCCCATAGGGCCCCTGCCTGGGAACGCTCGTCCGCGTCACCTGGCTGCCCTCCCCCCCTTCCGGTCTCAGCATTAATGACCCTTGTCCAAGAGGCCTTCCTGCACCCGCAGTCTACATTGGGTCTCCCTCATCATTCTTTCTCAGCCCCCGTTGAGTCTTTCACAGTACTTGTTATGGTCTGTAATGACACACACATCTGGCTAATGCCTGTAAGTTGGTGAGAGCAGAATTGTACCACACTTATTTGCCATCATGACCCTAGCGATTAGCTCAGTGTCAGGTATACAGCAGGTGCTCGATAAATACTTGAGGAATGAATGTCGAACGTGTATGCACAGTAAAATGTGAGTACTCCCAGCAGGTGGCCCTGTCTCGAACAAAGTATGGGCTGGAGTCTGCCCCATGGTGACACATTCTGGTGACCTGCCAGGAGCTTCTGAGTCTTGTCCCCCAGTGGGGAGGCAGCATGGCATCATGGAGAGGACACAGGACTTGGAGTCAGAAAACTTGAGTTTGAGCCCCAGCTCCACCAGAGCCTAGCTGTGCGACTTTGAACAAGTCTGTCTCTGGGCCTCAGTTTTCCGCATCTGTAAAATGGGACTCACGTTAAAACGGCCACAACAATAATACCCATTTCCAGTGGTTGGGAGTGAGAATGAAATAGGGTCGAGGGTGTAAAGCAGTTTATCCTTACTGGGCTTAGTAGGAGTGAGCTATACATTGGGAACGTGGAGGGGAACTAGTCCTTCCTCCATCAGCCAGCCTGGAGCATCTACCGCATATGAAGCCCCAGACTACAGAGACGATTGAGACAGGATGGCTGCCTTCTGGGACCGTCCTGCCTTTGTGCCTGTTACATAAAGCCTCCAGCTCATCAAGGGCAGGGTCTGGGTCTTCTCTGGGTTTGTAGCCCCAGCAGCATCACACACCGTTCTAGACACGCACCATGAATGCTCGTTCATCGTGGTGACTTCCTGCTTGGGAATAATCCAGGACATGAGGAGGGCGGCCAGTGGAAAAGCTGGGATGGAGCGGCTTAGAGAAGGGAGTCCCATGGGGAGAATAGCTGAGGAATCACCCACATAGTTTCTTTTCCCCAGGGCCTGGTCGTCTAGTGGTATGTCCCCTGAGTCCCATAGGGGAGGAAAATTGGAGAGAAGCAATGGTTTCTCCCTTGTTAATCTGTGGTTGAGCCTGACTACCACTCTCCCCAGCTCTGGTCTCCTGGGGAGCAGGGATTAGCTCTCAGGCTTAGTGCCTATGAGAGGCTGAATAATGGGCCCCCTAAATATCAGGTCTTAATCCTTGGAACCTGTGGCTGTTACGTTCTATGGTAAAATATTTACAGATGTAATTTAGTCAGAATCTTCAGATGGGCATTTATCCTGTACTATTTGGGTGCACCCTAAATGCCATCACAAGTGTCCTTATAAAAAGGAGGCAGAGGACTTCCCTGGTGGTCCAGTGGTTAAGACTCCATGCTTCCAATGCAGGGGGCATGGGTTTAATCCCTGGTCAGGGAAGTTCCACATGCCTCACTGTGTGGCCAAAAAAAAAATTTTTTTTTTGAAAAGGAGGCAGAGAGAGATTTGACACAGACAGAAGAGAAGGAGGCATGTGACCACAGAGGCAGAGACTGGAGTGATGGGGCCCCAAGCCAAGGAACGCTGGCAGCCACCAGAAGCTGGAAGAGGCCAGGAACAAATTCTCCCCTAGAGTCTCCAGAGGGAGCACAGATGTGGTGACGTCTTGATATTGGACTGACGTTTGATTTTTTTTTTTTTTTTTTTTTGCCCGTGCTGCATGGCTTCCAGGATCTCAGTTCCCCAACCAAGGATAGAGCCCAGACCACAGCAGTTAAAGCCCGGAATCCTAACCACTAGGCCAGCAGGGAACTCCCAACATTGGACTGATTTTAAACTTCTGCCTTCTGGAACTTTGAGAAAATAAATTTCTGATGCTCTTAGCTGCCAAAATTTGTTGGTTATTTGTTACAGCAGCACATGAAACTAATACAGCATCCATCCGCACGTTCCTTAATTCACCAAAGCCCTGAGCAGACACCTACTGTGTGCCGGGCACTATGCTAGTCCAGGGAATACACAGTGAATAGGTTAGGCAAGGTCTTGCCTCCTGGGCTGACCGTATACTTGGGGGATGAGGGGCAGGGAGAACAAACAACACCCTTTGAGCACCTGCTATGTACCAGACATCTTCTTCAATATTGGCTTCATGTGTATTAACAAGAGCAATCCTCGCAGCAGCCCTATGGGGTAGGTACTGTTATTCCCATTTTAGAGATGTGGAAACTGAGGCACAGGTTGGGTAGCCCAAAGCCACACAATTAATAAATGGGAGAACCAGTGTTTGATCTCCAGAGCCGACCCTCTGAATCACTATGCAGTATCATCTTTCATTAGATGAAAGGATGTACCAGACACTTAGCCATTGTAAAAAGTGAGGGGATGGATGAGGTGGGAGGAGGGGGCTACTTGGCGGGGGGTGGTCGGGAAAGGAGAGGCCTCTGTGAGGAGGTGACTTTGAGCTGAGGCCTGAGAATCAAGGGGAGCCAGCCTGGGGGAGGTTGGTAGGAAGGGACTTGCTGAAGCTGGAAACAGCAAATGCCCTGCAGTGGGGATGAGCAGGGGAAGGGTGGAGGGGCAGAAAGCAGGCGCTGGGGAGGGGCAGACGAGCAGAGGTGAGTCCAGGAGGAGGTGGGGGGCAGGTTCATCTCGGTGGGAGGTGGACACACCCACGGGTCCCTCTCACCCCACCCCAGGCATGTCGGAGCGGGAGCGGCAGGTGATGAAGAAGCTGAAGGAAGTGGTGGACAAACAGCGCGACGAGATCCGCGCCAAGGATCGGGAGCTCGGGCTGAAGAACGAGGATGTCGAGGCTGTAAGTGCTGAGCCCCAGCCCTGTGTCCGCCCTCCCGGCCAGTGGGTACCAGCAAGAGACGGGATCCTCCCCTCAGGAAGCGCCCCTTCTCCCTGTCGGTCTCACTTCATGGGCTCCATGGGGTGGGGATCCTGCTTATGGCTTGAGAGGCCCAGCCCTGAAACAGTTGCCGTGCGTAGGACCCTCGGCCGAGTCTTCACTGGAGCAGTAGGAGGGAACATGGCACTGCCCAGTGACCTGACTCTTTCCACACACTGAGCAGGTCCCAGGGCCCGGTCAGCCTCTGCTCTGACTCTGAGGCTTCCTCCAGCCCATCCCCTTCATGCCCCAGCGTGGTCCAGGCTGCTCCGGGAACCTATACGGTGTCTCTGCCTAAATTAGAAAAAGATGCCCCTTTCTCAAGGCATGTTACTTCCCTCTGTTGGGAAATTGTCATAATATACTAACAAGACACTTATCTTCCATCTGTCATAAAATTATCATAGTAAATATACACATTGCCCATCTCTGGCATCGACGGAGTTGTAAGAACGTGAACAAATTTCAAACAAATCAAGGCATCTACAGTATGAATGGCACGCCTGTAGATGGTTTGCTCTTGTGCAGTACACAACATGAGCTACTGGATGTGGCGGCCCCATCTGATAGCCTTCATCTCTCTACAGCTGCAGCAGCAGCAGACCCGGCTGATGAAGATCAACCACGACCTCCGGCACCGCGTCACAGTGGTGGAGGCCCAGGGGAAGGCCTTGATCGAACAGAAGGTAGAACTGGAGGCAGATCTGCAAACCAAGGAGCAGGAGATGGGCAGCCTGCGGGCGGAGCTCGGGAAGCTGAGAGAGAGGCTGCAGGGCGAACTCAGCCAGAACGGAGAGGAGGAGCCTGTGGTGAGTGGGAAGCTGGCTTCTGCAGGCTGGCTTGAGGGGGGCCAGGCTGCCTTGCTTTTTCCTCATTACACTTGAGAGAAATAGGAGGCCGAGGGAGGGCCAGCTGCTGGCTAGAAGACACACAGCTGGGCAGAGGCAGGGCTGAGCCTGGAACCCAGGACTCCCAGCATTCTAGCCCAGGGTATCCAGCTCGGTGGTGGTTACTGGGCATCTGCCATTCATTCATTCATTCATTCAAATAATTGTTGACTGTGTTGCAGGTATGGGGGATAAAATAGAGAACTGGTTCCTGTCCACATGGAGCTTACAGCCAGTATGGGAGACAGACATTAATCAAATAATCACATAATATACCATGTGACCCAGCAATTCCAGTTCTAGGCATATGCACAAGAAAACTTAAAATATATGACCACATAAAAATGTGCACACAAATGTTCATAGCAACACTATTCCCAACAGCCAAAAGGTGGAAACAATCTACATGTCCATCAACTGAAGAATGGATAAACAAAATATGATCTCTGCACACAGTGGAACATTATTCAACCATAAAAAGGAATGGAATACTGAGACAAGCTATAATTTGGATGAACCTCAAAAACATGCTAAGTGAAGGTAGCCAGACACAAAAGCCCCCATATTGTATGAGTCCATTTATTTGAAATGTCCAGAATAGACCAATCCATAGAGACAGAAAGCAGACTGGTGGTTGCAGGGACTGGGGAAAGGAGAGTATGGGGAGTGACTTCTGGTGGGTACGCGGTTTCTTTCAGGGTGATGGAAATGTTCTGGAATTAGATAGTGATGATGGTTGCGCAACTCTGAATGTACTAAAAATCTCTGAATTTCTTTAATGGGTTTTTTTTTAACTTTTATTTATTTTTTGGCTGCGTTGCGTCTTCGTTGCTATACACGAGCTTTCTCTAGTTGTGGCGAGCGGGGGCTACCCTTCGTTGCAGTGTGCAGGCTTCTCCTCTTGTTGCAGAACACGGGCTCTAGGCGTGCAGGCTTCAGTAGATGTGGCACCTGGGCTCAGTAGTTGCAGCACGCGGGCTCTAGAGCACAAGCTCAGTAGATGTGGCACACGGGCTTAGTTGCTTTGTGGCATGTGTGGTCTTCCCGGACCAGGGCTCGAACCCGTGTCGCCTACGTTGGCAGGCGGATTCTTAATCACTGCGCCACCAGGGAAGTCCCTCTCTGAATTTTATACTTTAAAAGAGTGGATCTTGGGAATTCCCTGGTGGTCCAGTGGTTAGGACTTCATGCTTCTACTGCAGGGGGCATGGGTTCAATCCCTGGTTGGGGAACTGAGATCCCACAAGCTGCGTGGCACATCCAATTAAAAAAAAAAAAAAGAGTGGATCTTATGGTAAGTGAATTATATCTCGATTTTATTTTAAAACGGTGATTCATGCTAAAGGAGAGGGATGGTGCCAGAAGGTCCCATAACTGAGGGAGGGTCTGGAGTGCGTAACTAACTGTGTGGACTCTAGAGCCAGTCTGCCTCGGTTCCTTACTGCCTCCGTGTCTTTGGATAAATTATTTAGCCTCTTTGCGCCTCAGTTTTCTCATCTCTAAAATGGGAATACTAATAACAATACTTACCCCCAGATTGGTGTTCTGAGAATTAAATGAGTTAGTTCATTTAAAGTGTTAGCTGTTGTTATTATTACCATGATAGTCTGGGGGAGTCAAAAAGGCTTCCTCAAGGAGGTGATCAAAAGAATGAGTGAAAGTAAACTAGGTGAAGCGGGGGGGGGGGGGGGGGGGCATGTGCAAAGGCCCTGAGGCAGGAGAAATTGCAGTGCAGTCAGGAAAGTATAAGAAGGCAAGGGTGCCTGTTGTGCAAGCTGACAATGAGGGAGAGGGTCTGAATAAGGTCAGAGAGGTCGGCAGGGGCCAGTGATGCAGGCCAGGTAAGCTGCAGAGGGAAGTCTGCTTTTTTATCTGCAGGCACTGCGCTGAGTGCTGCGGAGGTTCAAGCAGCTTACAGCCCAGTGCAGGAGACAGACTTGGAGACCAGCAGCCACACTTAAGGTGGAAGGGGGTTGTCTTAGTGGTAAGGGGTTGTCTTAGTCTGGGTTCCCTTGAAGCAGAGCTTGAGAAAAGGACTCTGGGCAGGAGGTTAATTTGTGAGGTGATCCCAAAGACCAGAGAAGTGAGGGAAGGAGGAAAAGGGAAGTTGAGGGTGTGTCATTGAGGTCACAGTGGGAGCTCGGTCCCGCTGGGACCTCTGAGAAGCACCATAGGACACCTCCCGGAACTGTCTTTCTGGAGAAGAAAGGCTTAGAACAGTTATCCACAGATGCGTGGCCCCCGGAGGTGTCGTCTCCCCAACGCTCCTGGGCAGAACTTGTGGAGCAGAAATGGAAAGACATACAGTGTGTGCTTGAGGTGGGCCCCTGTCCACATGGATGGAACTGCACCACAGCTGCAGCAAAATCCAGGTGGGCCCAGGGTGTGACACGGGGCCCCAGAGGTGTCTCCCACGTAGATGCGCCCCCAGAATGTGCCAGGAACACAGAGATAGTGCAGTTAATCCTGATGGGGGTGGCGTGGAGTTTCACGGACCAGCTCTTGCTTCAGCTGGATGTCAGTGATAATAACGCTAAGATTTTGACAGGTAGGTGTAGAAGATGGAGGTGCCGTTTCAGGAGAGTATAATGAACCATCACAGGAAAGCTCCGCGCTTGCCATTTGTTCCAACAAATATTTATTGACTGTTTCTGGTTTGCAGGCACTGTGCTGGTCTCTTGGGTTACAGGTGGGGGAGGTTAGACAGAGGAGCTTACCATCAGGTTGGCTCTAGTCCGAGCACAGTCATTAAGTGTCTTGTGAATTCAGGCCATACACTTCTAGGTTCTTGGAAGGACAAGAACCTCTGGGTTACAGATAGGGAGTTAATGGAGAGAAGCCCTAAAAGGGAGAGGTTAGAGTCTGCTTTTGGCTAAAAGTGAGCCTAAGTTAAAATGGTTTAAGGATTTTTTTTTTTTTAAGGAATTTTCGGCTGAATAACTAAAAGCTTTGAGTTAATGATGGCTTCAGGTATAGCTGGTTCCAGGTGCCCAAATGATACTGTCAGGAATTTGTTTCAGACCTTCTCTCAGCTTTGCTTTCCTCTGTGTTGTTGTCATTCTCAAGCAGCCTCTTGCCATATAGTGGCCCCTGGTACTCAGCCAGCTTTGCAACCCCAGCAGAAAGAAATTGCTTCTTTCCCAGATTCTCAGCGAGAGTCTCAGGGAGCCTCTCATTAGCCCACCACTGAATCAGTCTTTGTAGTCTGAGGTTAGAATATGCATGTCGTCCATTCCTGAGCCACATGGAGATGGCACCCATCTAAGCCACACTCACAGAGAGTGGGAAAGGGAAGTTTCTCCAGAGGAAAATTGCAATGACTCAGCCCAAAGATGTGTGGGAATGGATACAGACCAATCGGAGACAACAGATGTTAATCGTCCGTGCCAGAGAGTCGGGGCTGAGAATGCCACACACAAAAAACACTGAGCAGTGAGGGATGTGGATTCTTTCACAGGGTTTCTGCAGGGGAGTGACAGGATCAGCTCTGAGCTTACGGAAGAGAGTTTGAACAAGGAGCTGGTGGCAGACGTGGCTGTTGGGAACCTTTTGCAGTAGTCCCGGCAAGAGAGGTGAGGGCTGGACCAAATCTGTAGCAGGGGGATGGAAAGGAGGCGCCAGGGGGAGAAGCTTGGCGCCATCACACCCCCCCCCAGCCTTCCCTGGGTACCCCTTCCAACCTCCTGAGCCCCACGAGAGCTCAGGCCTGTCTCCGGCTGGGCAGGTGGGGCCTGGTCCAAACCTGGGTCCTGAGGACATCACCCCAGCCACAAGACTCTGAACCCCGCTCCAGGTCTCTTTAGGACAAGGGCATTTCACACCTCCATGGCACGGCTGCCAGTCGGTTGCAGTTTCCTTTCTGGCACGATGGGGGTGGGACAGAAACAGGGGAGTAAAATCCGGTAGCAGTTATGACTGACCCACTGAGCTTCTTTGCAGCATCTGTTCCCAAACCCAGAGCGTCTTTGCGGGGTTTGACGGCATCCCTTGGAGCTGAGTGGCATTCAGGATGCTTGTCACTCAAACAGGGAAGCCGCGGGTAGTGGTGGCTTCATCACCTGCTGCCATGTGACTTGGGGCCTGTCCATCTCTTTGATGGTCAGTTTCCTATCTGACAAATGAGGGACATGAACTTGACTTGATTCAGTCGGTCTAAAGGTTAGTGTGGCACGGATAGAGGACGGTGGGATCAGAGGAGGACACAGTGAATTCTGAGTGGAGAGGAGAGGGCAGTGCAGCTCTTCAGGGCCTTGAGATGGGTCTTGTGGGATGGGTAGGATGTCCAGGGGTAGAATGTGGGGCAGGCCATTCCAGGCAGGACGAACAGCATGATCCAGACTAGAGAACGTGCAGGGTGCGGCTGGGGTTGCGGTTAGTCCTGGCACCAGGTTGGTGAGGGAAGGTGGGAGCTATGGAGGGATCCAGAGCGGGGGAGGAATCCATTCTTATCATTGCTTCTTGATTCATATGATTCTTTCTGAGATGCATCACCGTCATTTCAGTGTGATCTCCAGTAGGCAAGACTCTTTGTATATTTTTATAACATATTTATTGAGGTGGAATTTATTGAGATGTAATTCACAGACTATACAATCCAACCATTTAAAGTGTACAAGTCAGTGTTCTTTTGTTTGTTTGGTTGGTTTTCGTTTTGTGTGGTTTCTTCATTTTTTGGCCGCGCCGCATGGCCTGTGGGATCTCAGTTCCCTGACCAGGGATCGAACCCGCGCCCCCTGCATTAGAAGGGCGGGATCTTAACCGCTGGACCACCAGGGAAGTCCCCAAGTCAGTGCTTTTTAGTATATTCACTGTACTGTGAGATCGTCACCACTATCTAGAACTTTTCCATCTCCCCAGAAAGCTATGCCATACACATTAGCACTCAATCCCCATCTCTGTCTCCCCCCAGCCCTGGCAACCACTAATCTACTTGCTGTCTCTATGGATTTGCCTCTTTTGGACATTTCAAAAATGTCCAGAAATGTCCAAAATGGAAATGGAATCATACAACAGGGGATCCTGACTGCCTTCTCACTCAGCATGTTTTCCAGTTCATCCAGCTTCTCATATTTTAACTGACGGTTTTCCTGCCTTTGACAGTTAGACATATAAACCCTTAAGAAAATGAGGTTGGCTTCCTGTCTAAGGGACTTTATATAAAATCAATAAGAAGACTGTAAAGTTAATAGTACCTCCTTGATGTCACTGTCTCTGCCTTACAAGTTCTGATTTCTTAGTAAGTGAAGGTTTTTTCTTTTTAAGTGTACAGGGAAAGCAGATAGGGTCCTGGTGGCTGGCCTGTGAAACAGGGTTTTCAGGCCGAATTCATTCGCGGTAGCCTGGAGCTACCAAGGGTGACCAGAGCACAGTCATTCCCCATTGCTGGCCCAGCGGCTGCTCAGAAGTGTGTTCAGTGGCCTTCAAGAGCACAGGAAGTGGCCTTGCTGTGCCCAGGCAGTGGGGAGTGTGCCCAGGAGGCCAGGCCTCAGGATGGAGAGCCCTGGTGGAGGGTGTCACCTCCCTCCACCAATGACAAGGCCCCATTGCTTGTCATCCGGTCTCTGGGGCCTCCCTAGGGAGCACCTGGGGCCTCGGGCATCTCCCTCAAGCTGTGCCCAGAGATCCTCAGGGGACCAGCAGACAATCGGCGATAACCCGAGCCACCTCCGCGGTCCCTCGTGGAATAAGCCTAGAAGGCTCGCTTCTGATTAGCCCGATTGCCGTGTTGGGAAGAGCCTTCGCTGTGTCTCTTGAGGACTGGCCTGCATCAGTGCCTGTGCTGGTCTCCGAAGAGCTGGACCCCCAAGCTTACCCTCTTCTGCACTTGCAGGCAATGGTCCCGGAAGACAGGACTTTTTTTGCAAACCTGTCTGGGAATCCCCCAAGCTATAAGGGAATCAGGTTGCTCCTCTGATAGAAGAGCTGTCCCTGGGACTTCCCTGGTGGTCCAGTGGTTAAGACTCCACGCTTCCACTGCAGGGGGCATGGGTTTGATTCCTGGTCAGGGAACTAAGATCCCACAAGCCGCTCGGCACAGCCAAAAAAAAAAAAAGAGAGAGCTGTCCAGAGGAAAAGAACTCAGGTTCTAAGGAAGCCCTTTGATGTCCTGGGTGATGTCAACCCATGGGAACTGCTGCGCCTTGAAAGCCTGTGTTCATAGGAATCCCCGGATGTCAGGGTGGGAAGGGCCCTTAGAAATATTATTGGGTTTTTTTGTTTGTTTTTTTTTTTTTTTTGGTCCACGCTGCACGGCATGTGGGATCTTAGTTCCCCGACCAGGGATCGAACCTGCGCCCCCTGCATTGGCAGCATGGAGTCTTAACCACTGGACCACCACAGAAGTCCTTATTGGGTTTTTGAGGGCTAGATGGGGAAACGAGGGCCCAGGGAGGAGCAAGCAGCTTGCCCAAAGTCCCCTTGGAAAGTGAGGGGCGTGTGGACCCTTCAGCTGGCCCTTCCCAGAGAGGCCGAAAGTCAGGGGACTTGCCCAATGAATGTCAGGGCCTGAGTTGTTTGGGGAGGGAGGGGCTGGAGGGAGTGTGTGAGCCTGAGATTAGAGTCTGCAGCCGCCAGCACCTATGGAGTCCACAGGCAGGGAAGGAAAAAGGGGAGGGCAGTGGGCAGCCATAGAAATAGCATGTAAAAGGGAGCAGCTGCTATGCAGTTACCAGCCCAGTGCTGCCATGTGGACCCAGTGGGACCCAGTCTTCCAATTTTTTTCCCAAAAGGAAGCCCCAGACCCAAACTTCAGTGTGAAATCTCCTGATCTAAAACCATTGGCAACTAATTCAAAAGAGTTTTAGAACACAGTGAAGGCCAAACAAAATGGGGGAGGGTGCCCCCGCCAGGGTGGGCCCAGAGTTCTTGGTGAACTCCTACACATTCGTCAAGACCCCATGCACAGAGACCACATCTGCAGTAACGTCTTCCGTGATCCTTCTCGGAGCCTGTACCTCTTTAATTATATTACCTTGTAAATTTGTGTGTATCTTTCCTCCACCACCAACTGTCCTATTTGTCTCATTAGCTCAGTGACCAGCAGGCAGAAAGTTGATGCCCAGTAATGTTAAGTAAATACTAGACATCCGGGCTTCCCTGGTGGCGCAGTGGTTGAGAGTCCACCTGCCTATGCAGGGGACACGGGTTCGTGCCCCGGTCCGGGAAGATCCCACATGCCGCGGAGCGGCTGGGCCCGTGAGCCATGGCCGCTGAGCCTGCGCGTCCGGAGCCCGTGCTCCGCAACGGGAGAGGCCACAACAGTGAGAGGCCCGCGGGCCGCAAAAAAAAAAAAAAAAAAAAACTAGACATCTGAGGATGCTCTGTGATTAACCTGGGCAGAGGAAGAGAAGGGAACTGGCCTTAGTGAGTGCCTGCTGTATACTAGGCATTTGCACTACGGAGCTTGGGTAGGGGGTACCATCTGAATGTGTGGCCATCAGGTGGTCCGAGGAGCAGCCCCCAAGGCTCTGCAGAGGGAGTCAAACACTGAAGACGCACCCTGAGGACACAGCCCCCCGAAGGTGTGGCATCAGCGGACGCCTTAGAGTGCCTTCTCGGGAAGTTAAATCCTCCACCATTTCCTCCCCAAGTTCGTGGGTGGAAAGAGGCCCCACTCCGATGCCCAGCCGGTCTGAGGGGGCGGCGTGTGTCAGGTTTCAGTTTCCTGCTGCCACGAGGCGCCTCCCCTGCTGCCTGCTGCTCAGCTGCTGACCTGCCGGGCGGCTCTTCTGTCACCTGATCTGCCCTGGTGGGAGGTGTCTCCTTTCAAGCGTCCTTTCCCAGAACAGCACGTCCCTGACTCTCCCAGGACGGGAGGCCTCTCAGCTCTGTCTTCTGGAGTCCTTCAGCATCCTGGCCCATCTAGGTGGGAGTCCCTTTCTCCTTGTGCTTCTGTGGGATTTTTTGGGGGGGGGTGGGGGCGGGGGGCAGTTCTGTATTTCAGTCCCTCCTTCCCCTGTTCCAGAGCTTTCCCACTGTTGCCCTCAGCTTCTGTCCACTCCTTCTAGACGATCACGAGACATTGGCAGCTCAAGGGTGTCAGGAATAGTGCACTGCCTGCAGAGTGTGGGCCGCCTGCAGATTTGGCCAGCTGACTTGGAAAGCTTGCAAAAACTTCCTTGCTATCAAAAAAGAAAAAAATGTTGGCAAGGATGTGGAGAATGTCAAACCCCTCCTACACCGCTAGCAAGAATGTAAAATGGGGCGGCCACCGTGGAAAACTGGCAGTTGCTCCAAAAGTTAAACATAGAGTCACCATATGACCCAGCAGTTCCACTCCTAGGTGTGTACCCCAGAGAACTGAAAACAGGTGTTCAAACAAATCTTCATACACAGATGTTCATGGTAGCATTGTTCCCAATAGCCAAAAGGTGGAAACAACCCAAATGTCCATCAGTGGATAAAAGGATAAATAAAATGTCTCTTCACACAGTGGAATAGTATTCAGCCATGAAGAGGAATGAAGTACTGACACAGGCTACAATGTGGATGAACCTTGAAAACATGATGCTGAGTGAAAGAAACCAGACACAAAAAGCCACATATCATATGATTCCATTTCTAGGAAATGTCCAGAAAAGGCAGATCCATAGAGATGGAAAGCAGATGGTGGTTGCCGGGGGCTTGCGGGGGGGGGGGGGGGGGGTGGATGGGGAGTGACTGCTAATGGGTGTGGAGTTTCCTCTGGAAAATGTTTTGGAACTAGGTAGAGGTGGTAGTTGCACAGCACTGTGAATGTCCTAAACACCACCCACTGCATTGCGCATTTTAAAATGGAAATTTTATGTCAAGCGAATTTTATCACAGTTTTTTTTAAAAAAGCTCCTTGCTGTGGAAGAGGGCAGGAGGATGGGATTTGGGTGTGGAGCAGGTGATTTAACAGGCTAGGATCCATCTGTGTGACCTGTGTGGAAAAGAAATAAATGCCCTGCGTGTGAACATTGGCTGGGATGTTACCAACCCCCCCCCGCCCCAACCAGGGCTTCCACCAAACTCCAGTGAAAAGATGCTCACAGCCACTGGGGAGGAGCAGGCTTGACCAGAAGGCCAGTAACAAATGGGAAACTGTATATGACTTAATATCAAATGAAAAGGAATAGAGAATTGCGCATTGGCTCTGATTCCAACAACTTTGGCCAAATTAGCAATGCACTTGGCTAGAAAATGAGTCAAGAACGTGGGAAAGGGAAAGCAGGCAGATTGAAGAGGGTGGCAGCATTGGGTAGTACACGGTTTCTTCTCCTCGGACACCTTTTCATGTTATTTGTCATAAAACCCTGGGTCAGGTGGGGAGGCGCCAGGACTGCAGGTCTGGCTATCGAGAAGTCAAACAGTGCGCAGGTGGCCGCTCGCTTTGGTCTCCCGAGGGATGCTGACTGCACAGAACATGAGCAGAGGCCACCCTCGAGTTCTTAAAATAGCGTCCTCAGCAAGCTGCTCAGGCCCTGGGAGGGTGGGAAATTCGGGCTCCGGCAGGATGCGGAGTGGGTGCTGGTGGCAGCGGCCAGGAATTCATTAGCAGCATCTCTGCCCTCCTCCAGATGGAGCTGGGTGGAGACGGGTGTGTCTCCGAGGCAGAGAAGGTGGCCATGGATCTCAAGGACCCCAACCGCCCCCGGTTCACACTGCAGGAACTGCGGGACGTGCTGCACGAGAGGAACGAGCTCAAGTCCAAAGTGTTTTTGTTGCAGGAGGAACTGGCATACTATAAGAGGTGAGTGCCCCTGGGAGCTCCCAGGCTGGCTCCTTTCTGAGGTTGTGCAGAGTCTGGGGACAAATTCACACCTGGAAGACAAGGATTGCATCTGTATTCGTTGTGGGGACCATCTCTGGCCTGAAGCACATACATACCAACTCATAATTCCTTTCTGAAACTCGGGCTCAGGTGCACTCCTGTTAGAAAAGAATATTATGTATACTGTATTACCTTATTACCTTATACTGCCAGCGAGCTCTGGGGCAGTTCTTCCAAAATCAAACACGTGAATATGTTTGCAGCAAAAGATACGAACATTCCTACTAAATGGGATAAATAAAGACTATAAACAGCCTCACGAGATTTCATTTCAGGTTTTGCCACCAAGTGAATGACCAAAAATAAAAGAAAACAAAACAAATTTTGGTTTTTAGAGCCTTTTGGATTTTGGAATTAGAGATAAGAGATGGTGGAGCGATAGAGCCTAATATTTGATCATTTAGTCCATCCGTGGCCAATGAACTCCTTGTACATATTAGAGCCACACTGTCTGATACCCTAGCCACTAGCCACATGTGGCTATTTAAATTTAAATGAGTTAAACTTAAGTAAAATGTAAAATTCGGTTCCTCAGTTGCACTCGGCACATTTCAAGCGTTCCATTGACACATGTGAACAATGAAGATATAGAATATTTCCATCCTCGTGGAAAGTTCTGTGGACAGCACTGCACCTGGCTTAGAGCACCATCTAATACCATGCCACCTCCCACTTGTTCAGCTTTGTACACACTACCCTGCTATTGGTTCCTCAAAACACACCACGCTCGGTTCTACCTCAAGACCTTTGCACATGCTCTTGCAGCTGGGAAAACATTCCCCTTGGTTCTTCCCATGGTTGGCTCCTGGTCATTCAGGGTTTGGGTCAGATGTCACCTCCTGAGAGAGGCCTTCCTTCTTCATCAACACGCCTCCAAAGGAGCGCTCTGTCCTAGTCACTGTCTATCACTTTACCCAGTTTTACTTTCTTCATGGCTCTTTTCATCGTCTCACATTATCCTGTTTATGAACATGCTTGTTTTATTGTCTGTTTCCGCATTAGACTGCAACAACATGGGACCAGAAACCTTATTTGTCTTGTTCATGACTAAGTTCCCTGCACTTAGGATGCAGCTTAGCTCAGAGTAGATGCACAACAACTACCTGTTGAATGGAAAGCTGGAAGGAAGGACAGATGCACCAGATGTGGTCCCTGCCCCAGTAGGGAAGATAAGACATCAGAGAAAATACAGTGCCACACATGTTTATTGAGAACCCACTGTGAGTCTGCCACATAAGAAAGTTTTATGACAGTGTGTGCACTGGCTGTTCAAAGAAGAGAGAAATCACTTCTGGCTTGGGAATGGGGCGGAAATCAGGAAGGCTTCATGGAGGAGGTGGCATTTGAACTGGGCCTTCCCTAAAGGATAGGGGTGTACGTTTCAGGTATGGAAGATGTTGTGGGTGGCATATTCTAGGCAGAATAAACCACAAAGGTGTGGAGACAAGGAAGCATTTGGCAAGAACAGAAAATAGGAAGCCATTCTTTTCGGCTAGAATCTCCAAAGTAAACTTAAAATAGAGATGTGGGTACCTTCCTGAAATTTCTCACATGTGACCAACTGGGCCAAACGGCCTGCAGGCACCTGTGTCCGTTGCCTCCAGGACTGATCCTTCCTCTTAACTGGCCATTCCAGAGGCCAGCCCCCGAGGCAGAGAGCCTATGGGGCAAAGGCCACCGTTGCTGTCCTCCTGGGTCCCTTATTTTCACTCCCTGAAAAAGTACATGCCCTCCCAGACCATCAGAGAGAATATTCCAGCTCTCATGGAATTTTTGACTCTTATCTCACACCTCTCAACTCCTTCCAGTGAAGAAATAGAAGAGGAAAATCGAATACCCCAACCTCCACCCGTCACCCACCCGAGAATGTCCCCCCAGCCGGAGTCTGGGATCAAGCGACTGTAAGTGCTGCGCTCCCGGCGTCTGGGGCTGCTCGCTCGCGGCTGAGCTGGCGGCTCACACGGCCTCTCACTTCTCCTGGGCACCTGCTCCAGGGCTGGGCTTGTTACTAACCACCTCCCGTGGGGCTTGGCCTAAGCCCGGGGCACGCTGGGCCTGGCCCTTGACTGCAGAGTCACCTCTGTACATTGAAGGCTGAGTTCCTCCTTGTGGGGGGGTCCCTGGGCAGAGAGGTTTGGGGAAGGCCTAGGGGGTGGGAAAGGGCTGGGGCCTGGGCTTGCTTGAGTGTGTCAGTCGGGGCATGTCTTTGAGGACAGCAAATACTGCATGGTGGGAAAGGTTCACGCATCTTAAGGCCTTGAAACCCCAGCTCCGAGGTGTCTGAATGGCCGCGGGTCCACCCCATATATGCTTTTCTGTGATGACTTCACCTATCCATCTGTCTCTCCATTAAGTATTCATTGGTGCATAATACAAGCAGCACTGGGCCCTGGTGGCTGTGGGGGACACACAAGAGAAAGAGTGGCCTAGTCCTAGCCCTCAACTAGACTTAAAGCTACTTCGGAGTCCTTGCATCAAAGGACTCCTTTGAGATTTGAATGAGAGTTTGCAGACCCTTTCAGCGGCGGTGGGGGTGGTGGGGGTGGTGGGGGTGTGAGGGTGGAGTCATACAGTCTTGCAAACAGTTTTAGGTTCGTTAACCCCTGTAGCCCTTCAGATAAAGGGTTAAAGCTCTGGTCTAGTTAGCTAATATCTAGTAAGAACCTACTATGTGCTAATATCTAGTAAGATCCTACTATGTGCTAATATCTACTAAGAACCTATCTGCCGGGTGCCGTTCCTGCAGATAATGGCACTGAGTCCTCACCATAGCCCTGTGAGGTGAGGGCACTGTCATCCCCATTTTACAGTTAAGGAAACTGAAGCACTGGAGTCAATCACCTGCCTAGGGTCATACAGCTAATAAGAGGCAGAGTCAGGGTTCGAACCCAGGCAGCCTGGCCCAGAGCCCACGTTTCAAACTCTGCAGGAGGGCCTTCTGCTCCCAGTTGTCTTGTGGCCTCATTTTGTCCCCTGAGAGGGTCTTCCTGACTCTCAGCCTTGCACCTGCTTAGAGAAGAGGCTTCGGTTCTTCCCCCCAAACCCTGGTAGAAGCTTTGTGAAGGCGAGTGGCATGGGTTGGAAAGCCAACTGGGGTGTGTGGGGAGAGGAACTGAGGTGTTACTCAGATGCCTCAGCCTTTTTTTTTTTTTTTTTTTTTTTTTTTGCGGTTCGCGGGCCTCTCACCCTTGTGGCCTCTCCCGTTGCGGAGCACAGGCTCCGGACGCGCAGGCTCAGCGGCCATGGCTCACGGGCCCAGCCGCTCCGCGGCACGTGGGATCCTCCCGGACCGGGGCACGAACCCGTGTCCCCTGCATCGGCAGACGGACTCTCAAACACTGCGCCACCAGGGAAGCCCCGCCTCAACCTTTAAATTCCACTTTTGTTTGGAAATTCTTGGCTACTTCTTGTCCTGTGAATTGACGTAATCCATGGTGTTGGGGGATAGGAAGGGAACGCAAAATGTGTGTAACTGCTGGACCCTCTGCTCTTAGAAAGGGGCGACTTGTTCAGATACCGGGCCCTGGGAAAGGCTAGCTGCCCTCTGGAGTGTGTGGATTAACACGTGGCTCTTTTCCAAGCCTCTCCTGCCAGCTTCACGTTGCTTGTTTGCTTGGCCCTCGGTCAAGCAGATCCGCTAGATTTGGGAGGGGCTGTGGTCCCCAGTTCTGGTTAAGGATAAATATTTCCTGGGGGTGAAGCTTGGAACCAGATAGGCTTCCTCTGGATCCCAACAGCATGTTGGCCACGTATTAGTTTGTAATCTCCCACTGGCACTTGAAACGCAACTCAAAGTAATTTAAAGAAAGAAAAACTGTTGGCCAAGCAACTAGAGATTTTCAGGTCATCCTGGCTTCAGGCTCAGCTGGACCCAGGTCTTGTTCTCAGGGCTCTGCCTGGTTCCTTCTGCCTCAACCTGTTTTCCTTTCTGTGGGCTGTATTCTTGGGCGTGCTGTCCCCTCAGGGTGGCAGTATGGCCGCCATCAGCTCAGGCTTCTGCTTTCTTGTCTGAAACTCCAGTGGGAGGAGAGAATCTCCCACAGAAGTCACAGAATTGAGTCTCCTTGGCTCTGATTGGGTCACATGATCACCCCACAGGGCAGTGCATCCATAGGTCTGGTCTGGGTCTCATTCTCACGCCTGAAACTTAGAGTAGCTTTAACTCTATCCAGTTCCCATGGACAGGGATTTGGGGAAGGACAGACCCCAAGCAAGATCAGTTTGCTGAGCAGACGGAAGTAACCGGCGTCCACTGTAGCCTCATCCTGGGGGAGAGGGAGCCCTTTGGTCTCAATTCTATGATGTACTCAGTATCCTTGGTTAGGCTTTCCCATCCAGTGCTTGCTAAGAAATGGGACTGGCTTCGCTTAGACCCTGATCTGTCCACCAGCCCCACTTGCATGTAAGGATGAGCAGAAGCGATCTTAAATGCTTTGGGTTAAAACCTGGGGAAATTGAGAATAAGTTCACGAGCCCACACAGTTCCTCCCTTAGCTAAGGGAGGGGTGAGACCAAGAGACCAGCATCTATCTTCTTCTTTCAGCAGTTCCTTCCCTTTAACAATCAGACCTTTCTAGCATCTCTGCTCCAAGTGTGCTGCATTTACAGCATGTCTGGCACTGTAATTCCAAGTCATATGGAATTCTAAGACTTCCTTCTGAAGCGGGGATGTTCTGACTTTCTAGTTTTCCACTCCAGCCCCCTTTCTCTAAAACAGGTACTTAAGAGTTGGTTTTTGCAAATCGCAAACTGGGTAAAATCCAGAGGAAAGTTGTCAGAATTAACCAACAACGTTTTTCCCACTAGTTCTTCTACCCACACACGAGTAGGCTGTGGTGTCTGGTCCTCTTTTCCAGATTGTTCCAGAAAGGACCCTGGGGCCCTGTTCTCAAACCCTTCTCCCCTTCAGTTTGGCCTCTGGTTGCTCAGCAAGACCTGGGGCTCTGAGCCCAGCAGGAGAAGCAGATGGAATCTGGGAGTCAGAGACAGAGAGGGAGAGAGAATTCAGAATCTCTTGTCCACAGGGTGCAGGTGGCCAGTCCCATGGCCGCCCCAGCCTTGTAGGGGATAAGTGGAAGATCCAGATGGCACAGAAGGCTTTTGACCAGCCCAGACAGGACACTGGTCACTTTGTCCACCTCGGCCACTGACCGGAAGCTGCATCAGTGTGGCCAGGAGCTCAGAGCCTGGGACAGGGATGGATCTTCCCTGGGGACCGGGGCAAGGGAATGACAGTTCTTAAGACGGTTCCATGCCTGTCTCCCTCTCCATCCTTCACTCTCGGGCACTGGTCTGGGTCTGTCTGGTCCCTTTGTCCTTGCTTTTATGGAGTATTAGTCACACAGCCTCTTTAGTGCAGCTCACAGCTGTGCTCCAGCTCAGCTTCTCGCCCTCGACCACTTTTCCCCACCCTCCAGTAAGTAAGCAGTAGCTACCATGGAGGTTCGAAGGGGCTTCACCGGTTTGGAGCACTTGAACTAGGGTATCTTCCACCCTGTCAGAGATTCAGGGCTGGGACAATTAGCCCCATTTCTCAGATGAGGAAACTGGGGCCCAGAGAAGCCCACTGACTTCACTGCGATCACCTTGCTGGATGGATCAAAGTCGGGATTGGAACCCATGCCTTTTGATTGCCTCCTGGCCAAGACAAGACAGTGCTTGCCCCAGCTGTCTCGTTCGGCCTCCCCACCCACCTTTTCCTCACCCCATTTCCCGAGTCACCAGCTGTGGGCTGGCTGCCCAGTTCCCTTATCTCTCAAATGCACCACCAGCCAGAGCCACCAGAGTCTACATTTCTGGGCTGAACTGGTCAAGGGGACCAGAAACTCCTGCCGCCTGTCAAAACTGTGCCCAGAAAACCTTCCAAGAATAGCTTGTGACTGAGCAGCTGCTGGCCAGTCTGGGTTGGCACTGGCTGGGCAGGTCACGAGGGAGCGCCTGAGTGGCTCCAGCCTCATCCCCAGTGGACACCAGGCACCAGAGCCCCCTTTGTGCGGTGCCCGGCTCTCAATCCCGGGCTGACAGGTATACACACAGCTGCTCGCTGCTGAGCAGGGGCGGGGGGCTGACCTGAGAGGCAGGCAGCTGGCAGGGGGCGCAGAGGCACAGCCAGGGAAGCTGCGATCAGAACAACTGGCCTCACACACTGGAAAGCTTGGCCTCGAGCAGGCAGCCACCCAAGTATCCGACGGTAGCAACAGCAGGGCATTCTCTCCCTGTCCCCCTACCCACCGCCCTGCTCACTGCAGCCCAGAAATAGCTTCTTTACAGCCGCCCATCACACTGCCTGAAATGCCACTGTTAGAACTTCATTTGGTTTGATTTTTCCAGAAATAATTTGTCGCAGGGCGGGGTGGTGGCAGGGGCTCGGGGGAGTTTGAAACCAGCTACATCGTATCCAGGAGACAACTTTTGCCCAAAACAAGCCAGTCTTTTTTCATGGAAGTGGCTGTCCCTCTAGAGCAGGCGGCTCCTGCAGCAAGGCACCTGGAATAGAGAGGGAAGGGGGTCGTCCGTTCCATGATCCCAGCGAGACGCACAGAGAATAGCTTGGCTGGAACACCCCAGGTGTCCCAAGGCCCTGGTGCATCAGTTTGGCCCCTGATCGGGCCCCAAAGGAAGTCCAGCACTTCCCAGTGGGCAAACATCTGTCCAGGCAAAATACCCACCCCGCACATCTGGGGCCATCCCCCAAACAACGACTTTGTCTCTGGGGGCTCCGTGTTACGCTAGAAAGGGGTCCTGGTAGAGGTGGGTGCAGTACCTTGTGGCTTAGAGCCCCTGGAAAGCTAATGGTACCCGCTAGCCTGGCCCCTGGGGATTGGGCCCATTCATTTACCAAATGGAACCCCTTCTCGTTGTCTCTGAGAAGCCATCCAGGTAGTTTTGCCAAGGTGCCAACCCAGCTAGTCTGTGAAGTTGCGTCAAAGGTGATCCAGGCGCAGAGAATTCTCAAACCTCATTTGAGATAATTATATCTTTTCTCAGCCAAGCTCTTTAAAAAAAAAAAAATCAGAGCTGTTCAAAATCAGCTCTGGAGGCTTGGTTGGAGTTTCTTCTTCGTTTTCCTTGCCAGACAAGGAACCGACGAGCACTCACTGTCGGCTCTGACTTACCAGGCGGGTGACGACGCAGGCCGTCTCCTGCCCGGCCCATCCTGGCTGCCTCACCTTCTCTCCTGGGTCTCCCCTGGCTGCCTTCAGGGCACATAGCCTGCAGCTCATGGCAGCTGGGGGAGACGTGCTGGAAGACACCCAAGAGTAATCCCACGGCAGGTTTTGACACTTCCTTCCCCACACCCAGGCCTGCGTTTTCAGCCCTTGAGGCCACCCTGTCTTCCCTACGTGGTTCTCACACGCTGTATCCGTTTGCTAGGGCTGTTGTACCAAAAACTGAGTTGGCTTAAACAACAGAGATAGGGACTTCCCTGGCTGTCCAGTGGTTAGGACTTCACGCTTTCACTGCCGAGGGCCCGGGTTCAATCCCTGGTCAGGGAACTAAGATCCCACAAGCCAAGTGGCATGTCCAAAAAAATACAAAAAACAATAGAGATGTATAGTCTCACAGTTCCTAGAAGCTACAAGTCCAAGATCGAGGTGTTGGCAGGGTCAATTCCTTCTGAGGGCCATGAGAGAGAATCTGCTCCACGCTTCTCTCCGAGCTTCTAGTGGTTTGCTGACAATCTTTGGCCTTTGTTCACTTGTAGAAGCATCACCCCAAACTCTGCCTCCATCTTCACATGGCCTTCTTCCTGTGTGCGTGTCTGTGTCCAAATTTCCCCCTTTTATAAGGACACCAGTTGTATTGGATTAGGGCCGCCCTACTCTGGTATGACCTCACCAAAACTAGTTACATCTATAAGGATTCTATTTCTAAATAAGGTGGCATTCAATAAATAAATAAGGTGACATTCTGAGCTCCTGGGAGTTAGGACTTTTCAAAATATGAATGGGGGGCGTTGGGGGCCATAATTCCACATCAACCATAAGCAAACCCTTCGGCTGACCTGTCTGTGGAGTGTGTTTCTTTTTCATGCCGCCCCTGTTTTTATCTTCTCTGTGTCTATCTGTACTTTTCTAACCAGGATGTTTACAGCCATAATGCCCATGGTAGCAGCCGGACTGATAATAGATGACCCCACACTGCAGCCTGTCCGACGACTTGTGTCCCTCGTAGGCACTGCATTTTTCTGGTTTCCTTTTGAGCTGTGCCTTTGGAATGTCTGCTGCAGCTACTGCTGGGGCTGGCCTGTCTCCTCTGGCCCCTTTAGCTGCATGGCCATCACCTGCGTGTTCCCATTTGAAGTGGGTGTGGAGTGCGATTTCAAACGTGCGGCTCATGACGCTGCATATGCACGAGTGAAGCCTCGGAATTCTCCGCTCTGTCACCAATAATTCTTTCTGTCTTTTCTGTTTCCATTCTAAAACCACCTTGTCCATGATCCAGTAAAGAAGGTCCTTTAAGTGACGGGTCAGTAATCAACGCCCACCATGACCCATCCCTGCGCCCCCCCCAAGTGACACTAACGCTGTGTTTTTGATCTTCACACCCTGGCTTTCTAAACCGCTTTGTTTTGCCAAGCCATAGTCAGCAAGCCATTTGATCTTGTTAAAACAGGAAAAGCAGAGGAGGGGACTTTTGTCTCGATTCTTTCTGTGTCCCCTTGGACAGGAAGTGGCAAGTGGCTTTCCTGCTTGAATCATGTAGACATGACATGTAACAGTGATGAGCGCTACTGTCTTTCTGGCCAGCTAATTGCTTTGATTACCCTATGGAAAGAGCTCACAAATAACCCAGAATGAGAAGAATGCCTTCATTTGCCAGTACACGTATTGGTTGCAGAAAAAAGAGACTTTAGCTTGTAGGGAGAATTTCTCTAGACAAACTTGGCTTGCCCCAGCTTTACAATGAAAGACCACTTTATTCCTGCTAGGAAGTTATTGTAGGATCCAGTAACCACAGAATAGGAAAATCATTTTCACTCAGATGTGATTAAAACTGAACTCCATAGGCCACAGCACTAAAAAACAAAAACAAACCAAAAAACGAATAGGTAAACGGACAGAGGGAACTAAAAATAGTTGATCTGAAGCTTTGACTTCTTCAGGGGTTCCTTCCTATTCCTGCCCCTGGAAAACATAACAGAGCTACTATATTTCTTACCAAGTTCAGAAACCAAAATTCAGGAGTAGGGGAACTTGGTAAAAATAGAAAGAATCTTTAATTAGAGGCGGAGAGTACAGAAGGACAGCTGGCAGCTTAGAGAGGGCTTTGGGGAAACACTCGAAATAGGCCAACTCAGGTCTACTGGCCAGGGTCCTAGTCTCTGTTTAGGTGGAGTTTAAGCTGACTTTGTTTTAAATGGGCCACATTATCAGCTTTTGGCCTGAGATTTCTACTTTCATCTTTTAGGCATCAATCAGATGGTTCACTCAGATTGATCAACGACCAATAGTCACAGCTGTTTTGAAAAGACCTCTTGGTCTACTTTAGCTGTTGCTATCTAGATAGTTACTGTGATAACTTCTAAAGGCTTTCACCTTTAAACTAAATCAGTTTTAATCACCATTAAATCAGTTCTTGTCACTTGTCCGAATTAATATTTCCCAAATTTCATTCACATACTATATTCATAATGTTCATCTAATCAGAGAACCGTGTATGCTATTCCTTAATACATATTTTAATGGCCTCATTTTTCTTAACTACCTGCTTTCACCTCATCCTAAGCTGTAGTAATGTCCATGAGATTTGGGCTTTGATGTGCTACTTACCCAGTTTCCCAATCCACATGAAATAATTACTTGAATTTAAAATATTCATCTCTTTACATCCGAATCGTCTTACGTACCATATGGCTTTCAAGTATTTCTTTCTGTGCATCATTAAGGTAAAGAAACCCATAATGTATGTTTCCAGTAGCTTTTTATTTCCACTGGTCATGAGAAGAAATCCTCAGTAGTGCTTAAGGCGGGAGATACATCACCTATGTGCACACCCTGCTCACACTGTGTCACCTCCAAGGTACTGTGACAATGACACGCAGAATGCCCTGCTGCTTTCTGACCCGCACCCCGAACTTTTTCTTTCACACCTCGAGTTGATTTGCTCCCTCACGTTTGCTGCTGGCATTGCAAAAACTGTGACGTGCATGGCCAAGGGCAGCCTCTTATTTCTTTCTTTCCCTTCTCAAAGGTTTAGCTTCTTCTCCCGAGATAAGAAGCGTCTGGTCAACACGCAGAGAAACGTGCGCATCCACGAGTCCTTTGGCCAGTGGGCCAACTGCCACCGCGACGACGGTTACACGGAACAAGGACAGGAGGCCCTGCAGCACCTGTGACCGTGACCCGCCTCTGTCCTTGGACCTGAACCACCAGCGCCTGCAACAGAACCTGGCCGCCTTGGGTGTCACACCCTCAAACCTGATCCCTCCAACAAACTGTCTGCTTTGAGGGAGCACGTCAAAAAACTGATGCCAAACTCTAAAGAAACGTTTATTTATACCAGGGCTATCACCGTTTCTAATAGATGACTCTGATCCCTTAGGATATATATTTAATAAGACCATGAGCGGAAGCTGACTTTTGCATTAACTTCAGTAACGCAAGCTTCGCCAGATACATCACATGCCACTATAACTGCTGTTTGACTTGCTTTGTATGAAATTATTTGTGTAGAGGTTTTATGATGACATTTGTCATACTTAAATGGGAGGCAGGGAAGTGGTAGGTCTTCATTAGTTACGTTCATGACATTGTCATGGTGGTAGCATAATATATAGGACGCATCGACTAGACAGGCAGGGCTTCCAAAGTCACAGGGTGAGCTGGCCCAGCTTAGGCACAAAGCAAACAGAAAATAGGGAGGACAGTCCTCCTGCCCAGAAACTGGAGACAAGTTTGCAAGAGCCTGTGGTTCTCTATTGCACCTTGTTACTGATAATGCCTAGAGCATGTAGCAATGTTCAAGGCCAGTGCCTTGGAATCTGCTATGAGTTATGCAGTACTAACCAAACAAAGTTGCTAAGGATGAGACATTGCAACATTTCGTGTGGATTCTTTTTTTCTTGGCATCTTGTTTCAGCATTCACTGTGTCAAATACTTAGTACCCTGCGAAAAAGACAAATGTCCCAAAGCGGATTGAGTGTGATGTGCGGAACCCTAGGGGATGCCAGATGGTGGGTAGGGTAGACTTGCCAAAGCAATGGCGGTGGGTGAAAAGATGGCTTGGGGACCAAATGTCTGGCTGACTCATGAGGCTGCAGTGGAGACGGAGAGCCACATGCCCTGTCTGCAACTGGCAAGTTGGGGGGTTACCCAAATAATGTTTTCTCTCCACTCACGGAGCACCCAGAGTGCAAGACTGCGCGCTCACGGATTGAGAGAGGTACCATTTCCTAACAGGGCACTCAAGTACATCTGACTGGGCTGCTTTCTACACATTTCACTATGGTTTGCTAAGAAACCATCAAGTCGGTTTATAGAATCTACATGAACTCCGTTTCCAGATCGCTGAGAAAAATGACCAGACACGATAATGTTGGTTTAGAGCAGTGGTTCTCCAACCTGGCTGCCCATTAGAACTATTAGAGTTTATTCTCAGAGAGTATAAAAGCATGTGTGCTGAGGAATCCCCCTCCCCGCATCACCTTTGGTTGTCTTCCCCCTGGGGTGACCAGTGTTGGTAGTTTCCTGGGTGTCTTTCCTGAAGTAATTTATAAATATACACGCAATCATGTAAAAAGTACAGATATATTTCTGTTCTCTTTCTACATAAATGGCAGCGTGTCATACACATGCTATCCCATACCTTTCTTTCCTTAGAATACCCTGGACATGACTTCACACCGGTATAAAAGACAGTGGGTCCCAACCAGGGGTGATTTTGGCCCCCAGGGATATTTGGCACTCACTGGAGACATTTTTGGTTGTCGCAACTGGGTGGGTGCTACTGCCATCCAGTAGGCCCCAGGGACGCTGCTAAATACCCTACAATGCATAGGACGGCACCCGATACCAAAGAATTTTCCAGCCCCAGATGTCAATAGTGCCAAGACTGAGGAACCCTGGTCGACCATCGAGTGTAATTTGTTCACGTTTGTCCAGGCCCCACTGGTGGACAGGTAGCTTCCAATCTTTCTAAAAGAGCACTGCACACTCACACACGTGCATCAGTCTGCAGAATAAACTAGCAGCAGAATTGCCGGGTCGGAGGGTATCCGCCTTTGCCATGTTGACAACTACAGTCCCTGACAGGGGGGTTCTACTAATTTTTTTTTTTTTTTTTTTTTTTTAGTTACCAGGGTCATTGTAAGACTAAGCCCAAATGTCCAGGGGTGGGGACTGAATGTGCCTATTTTTTCCATCCATCGGTATTCTGGTACTCAGGGTTGATAGCCGCCAGCTTAGACTCTGTAAACACTACGTAAACACTGCTGCCCCTGTCTGTGTTTCTTCTGAAGCTGTCTCACGACTCAGCTTCCCTGATGTGGAGCAGCTTGTTTACCTAATGTTCCTACCAACTCTAGCCCATAACACACGTTGTAAATGAAACATGGGTGAAATCATAAAGGTGTTCCTGCAAGGCGGTCTTCTGAGATTTAGGAGAAGAGTAAAATTCTGCACTGGAAATTTACAAAGGAAAGAGCATATTCTTCTAAAACAGTTCTAACAGCTGACAGCACTTTTAAGATACTGTAGGTCCCCTATGTAACGATGAGATTCATACTCCTGATGCAAAAACCTAGTAATGAATGTGTGAGTCTTGCTACTAAATCAGACATTTACTTTACATGAGACATCCTGAATTTTAAGAACCTGAACTTTCAAAGACACAGCCATGGATAAAAGAAAAAGGTTGAATGTCACTTTCTTGAAAGATCACATGAACAGTATGGCACTTATTCAAAGCTCTCAGAAGTTCAGGTCAATATATCCAGTTTCAAACAAACCAGAGGCTGGATGATCAAGAGAGAAAAGGCAAATCAGTCCATCGGAACTAGCTACTAACCTTTCATTGATTTCATTTTCATTTCACTCTCACTTCTTTTGAACTTTCTCTTTTCCAAGGGCTGGAGGATTGCCACAGACCATAGCCCCAAAGCCCTGCAACTCTGGGTTTTCATTTTAAATGCCAGCCACCCCGCCAAAAAGAGAAAAGGAAAAAAGGTAGTCAGCATTTGGCTCGAGAATGGAGTTATATTTGTTCAAGAGAAGCTGGTTGCTGACCCAGATCACTGCTAAGACTGGCTTTTGGTACTAAGTCTCTGGACATTCTCCTTGGATTCATTTTTCTAACCCATTTTTATTTCACTGCAGCAAACCCTGCACTATGGACATAAAGGTGGAAAACACACAACTTAGATTCTGACCAGATTTGGGTTCCCAGGAGTCACAGATCAATGCAAATGGTTTTCAGTCATCACCTCTTTCTGCCAAGCCCTCAAAATGGCCATTTCCAATAGATGGGAGAAAAAGCAAATTCCGTACTGCCAAATTAAATGAGTCGTGGCTCCTTACATAGGTCTTTCTGTACAGATGCTGGTGACTGCAAAATTGTTTCTCAAGCTTATCAAATAATGGGTCCTTACAACTATAAGAGGAAGGGAGTTCCCCGGTGGTCCAATGGTTAGGACTCTGCACTTTCACTACTGAGGGCGTGGGTTCAATCCCTGGTCAGGGAAGTAAGATCCCGCAAACCGCCCATGAGCCCCAAAAAACAAAAAAACTATAAGATGAAGAAGAGAAAATTCAAAGTAGCGTGTTCATCTTGAACCTGCATTCCAGAGTCGAAAGAAAACGTACCCAACCCCACCATCATTAGTAAGAAAACGTACCCAACCCCATCATCATTAGTAAGTTTTTTCTGTTTTGTTTTTGTTTTCATCAGTAAGTTTTATTCAACCACCGGACTTGGATTCTGTATACAAGCAGTGCAGGTCTCCCTGCACTTTTACTGGTCGGGTACCTTCGTTTGGGTTTGGCAGGGGATGGAGTCTACTTACTTCTGTCCCTCTTCTCCCTCCCCTTGATCCTGTCATCTCTGAAGTCCCTCTCTCTGTCCCAGTCACCTTCTGGCCACACCCTAGTTGATTCTTTTTCCTGCCACCTCTTCTCCCGGCCCCTGTCATGGTCCCGATCCCTCGTCCTGGAGTCCCAGTGTCTTTCTCGGGATCGAGATCGCTCCCTTCTCTCCCTCTTTCCCTCTCGAAACTGGTCGCTTTTAACAACTGGCAGATTAATGGGTTTTCGGAAAGGCCGATCCCGCCCCCCAAATCTCAGCTGCCCGGATTCCTTTTTCCCCCCTAGGCCTCCTCCAAGTCGCCGAGGAATCCACCCTTTGAGAGTCCTTTCCAGTTCATAGTCCACAAATATCTCGTGTTGGTCAATAACCAGGCCATCGGCGTCCCGGTAAGCTTTGAGCAGAGAACGCTCCTCTTTGTATTCGATGAAGGCGTAGCCCTTCGAAAAGCCCGTGACCAAGTCCCTCACCAGCCGAAGCCGCCGGATGTCCCCATAGCGGGAAAATACTTCCTTTAACTTCTCCTCTTTGGTCTGCAGGTTTAGTCTCGCCACAAACAGGGTGAGGAGGGGGTCTCCTGTGACACCTTTGTTGGGGGCATATCGTGCCAGCATCGCCCTCCAGACAGCTCGATCATGTGGGTCCTCGTCGGTGCCATCAATGCTGCCAGCTTTAAGCGGGTCATACTCCTTGGCGATGGGCATCCAATCGTTCATGTTCTAAAGAGAAGCATGGCAAGCGTTTATGTAGCATCTACTGTGAGCTACGTATTCAATCCTTCCAACAACCCCATGAAGTAGATACTGCTTTTCACCCCTTCTTCCAACAGGGAAGGAAGAGGATTTTTCAGACGCTGTGGCCTCGCAGCTAGAAAGCAGGGGAGACAGTATCAGAGCCAGGCAGTGGGGCTCCAGAATGCTCGCACTCACTCCTCCACCAACCCTCCCCGGAAGAAGCAGAGGGCAACGTGCCTGAGTTTGATGCATACGTGTATCATCCAGCTTAGCCACGGTAGGCCACACACAAACTGTTATAACGTGGCAACACGGATCAAAATCCAGAATCAAAACCCAGGCTCACCTTTCAGAGACTTTAAAATGGTCATAGGGAAACCAGCCTGGGAACTTCTGTGGAAAAGGGCATCTTAAAAAACTCTTTATGGGACTTCCCTGGTGGTCCAGTGGTTAGGCCTCGGCGCTTTCACTGCTGGGGCCCGGGTTCAATCCCTGGTTGGGGAACTAGGATCCCGCAAGCCACACGGCTCGGCCAAATGTATATATATAAATAATAATAATAACATTAATAAAAATTAAAAACTCTTTACTACCAAGAGTTTCAAACACATACCAGTGTAGACAATGGCATAACCTTCCATGAATTTCTCACCCGGCTCCAACCATGACCAACACCTGGCCTGTCTTATTTCATCTGTGCTCCCCACATTCCTGCTCCCAGATTTTTTTTTTTAATTTTTAAATATTTATTTATTTATTTATTTAGACTGCACTGGGTCTTTAGTTACGGCACGCAGGATCTTCGTTTCGTTATGCAGGATCCTTAGTTGAGGCATGCGGGACTTCTTAGTTGCGGCATGTGGGATCTAGTTCCCCGACCAGGGATCGAACCCGGGCCCCCTGCATTGGGAGTGCGGTGTCTTACCCACTGGACCACCAGGGGAGTCCCTCCCAGATTATTCTGATAAGGACTTTTTAAAAAAACAAAACTACATGGGAAAATGGTGCTCTGAATGCAGCCTTTTGCATCTGTCAGTAAACAGGGAGCAAAGCCAAAATGACAGTGACCCAGCCGCAGGCTCCTTAGTTCAAAAGGAAGATGGGGGACTTCCCTGGTGGCACAGTGGTTAGGAATCCACCTGCCAATGCAGGCGACACAGGTTCGATCCCTGGTCCAGGAAGATCCCACATACTACGGGGCGGCCAAGCCCGCATGCCATAACACTGAGCCCACGCACTCTAGGGCCTGCGTGCTGCAACTACTGAGCCCGTGTGCTGCAACTACTGAAGCCTGCGTGCCTAGAGCCTGTGCTCCACAACAAGAGAAGCCACTGCAATGAGAGGCCCACACACTACAACGAAGAGTGGCCCCCACTCGCCGCAACTAGAGAAAGCACGTGTGCAGCAACGAAGGCCCAACGCAGCCAAAAAATATATATAAATAAGTAAAAAGAAACTTTATTTAAAAAAAAAAGGAAGATGGGATTTCTTCCCACTTCCCTAGCTCATAATCCATTTATGCTTTGGAGCTTGAGAACTGATTGCAGTGGTAATTTTAGTTCAGCAAGCACACTGCCACTGTCATTCATTCCGATAGAAGATCTTTCTATGTTTGTTTGAAAGAGGGTGGGTAAGTTTAAGTCTGACACATGATAATTGATTCATGTGAATTTGCTGGAATAATTCGGTGCTTGCCAACATTTCAGACCCTGCTGGTAATCATGTGACTACCTCTGTAAAGCTTTAGAGCCAAGGCTGAAATATGTTCCTTAAAAACCACGGCTCTGTCAAATATATCTGGTGATCTTCATTCCTAACAGCATCTTTCCATGATATTTATTAAAATGGTATCTATAGTTTTCCCGCCCTCTCTCAAATTTTCCTCAAGGATCTTTTTTGGTTTTGCTCTTCAGTTTATAGATTATGTAGGGGGAGTGATCACAGTGGAATTTCTTTTCCCAGTAAAAAAGTAAAACACCTACAGAATAAAACCCGAAGTCAATGAACTCAAGAATTCTGACTCTCACTTAGCCTCTCCCCATATTCCATTGCAGAACCTATTCTCCCCAGGACTGCTCCTCATTCCTTGAACGTGCCCTAATCCCCTGGCTCTGTGTCTTTCCTGGTGCAATTTCCTCTGCTGGGAATATTCCCTTCCTTTCCACCTCCCACATCTCCACCTGTGGAAATTCTACTGGTCCTTCAAGTCCAGCTTCCAGCCTCTTCCCCATGAAGCAAATCCGTTGGTCCCACAGCTCATGGTACCTCTTCTGTCATACTGATCACGTTTTGCCCAACACATAATAAACACTCTTCACGATAAACACTCTTCAACCCAGTGTCTCCAGATCCTAGGACACTCCCTGATAAATGCTGGGGAACTGAACCAACTCCAAACAAAATTCACTGAACTTATTTTGGTCCAAATCAGACAAAAAGGACCACTTCATTGAAAACTGAAACGCAGGGACTTCCCTGGTGGCACAGTGGTTAAGAATCCGCCTGCCAATGCAGGGGACACGGGTTTGATCCCTGGTCCAGGAAGATCCCACATGCCGCGGAGCAACTAAGCCCGTGCGCCACAACTACGGAGCCTGCGCTCTAGAGACCACGAGTCACAACTACTGAGCCCACATACCACAACTACTGAAGCCCGTGCGCCTAGAGCCCGTGCTCCGCAACAAGAGAAGCCACCACAATGAGAAGCCCGTGCACCGGAGCAATGAAGAGCAGCCCCCGCTCGCCGCAACTAGAGAAAGCCTGCACGCAGCAACGAGGACCCAATGCAGCCAAAAAATTAATTAATTATTTTTAAAAAGAAAGAAAGAAAATTGAGAGGCAGGACATTACACCATCTGCCACCAAATTGTAAAAGGAGGACATATATGCGTCTCATCATTCACAAGCAACTTTGGAGAAGACACCTCTCTGGTATCCTTATCAGTAAAAGGATGATAAACAACTAGAACAAGGGAAGGAGCATGAGAAGAGTGAGACGCTTTTGGTCCTGTCTGGGCTCTGCCTCTAACTCACTTTGTGTCTTTTGTCTATTATGGCTGTAATTTCTCCACATGGGGGAATAAAAGAGAGAGAGATCACTGTGTTGTTTGGATCTCTGCTCTGGTATTCTCTAAATGGCCCTAAAATTCTTAAGATTCTAATCTTACTATTGCAAGGTTGCAGGAAAAACAAACAAACAAAAAAGAGACCATAGTATAGTTAACCTGTACTGAACACTTAGGAGGTGCCAGGCACTGTGCTAAGCACTTAACTCCCCTCCCCTCTCAACAACACCGGGACACACCCACTTCTATTATTGCCATTTCAGATGCCAAAGGTGAGATGCAAAAAGATTGTCTTTTGGCCCAAATCACAGAAGTAGCCCAGAGGGGGAGTTAGAACCAAGGGCTTTTATTGACTCCAGAGCTTGAGCTCTTAACTCTTCCTTAGATAGCTGTCATAAAATATAAAGCTTGAGATGGGGATAGGAAAAAGCAGGCCACGTCTGGGTGTCTGAGGCTGAGAACCCCCTCGCAGCCAAGTGGGAAAGGAACCCGTCCCCATTCCACAGGAAAAGGTCACAAAGATCCACCAAATAAAGCTGACATTGCTGTACACAGTCAGAGCTCCTGTTCAAAGCTTTAAGGGTTCCTCAAATTAAACTCTGGAAAAAAATTACAAAGGGATAAAAGATGAGTTTCCGGTTTTCTCCCTCACCTGCATGCTCCTATCAGTACTAAATACCAAGAGAAGAGCGGGCTTCACAGCTTCTCGTTAATCTTTCTAGGTGTATTTCCTCCGTTGCAACATTGCATCGAGATTTTCTACCACCATCTCTCTGGATGTTTAGATTCCCGTCATTACTTCATAAACGGAGATGGGATGTGAGAGATGAATCGTCGGGGGTGGAGGTGAGTGGGGCAATGAACTATTAAAGACAGAAGTGTGGAAAGTGAAAAAGCACTGGATTGGGAGTCAGAACACCCAGGTGTGAGACCTAATGTTAGCTTCGGCAAAATTTAAATCACCTGTTAAATGCTGCTAAGTGCCTCCACCGCGTTTTTTGTGAAGATGAGAGAAGGTAGTGTCTTTGAAAGCGCTTTCTAATTATAAATTATTATACAAATAAAAGCTATTCTTGGGCTTCCCTGGTGGCGCAGTGGTTGAGAGTCCGCCTGCCGATGCAGGGGACGCGGGTTCGTGCCCCGGTCCGGGAAGATCCCGCGTGCCGCGGAGCGGCTGGGCCCGTGAGCCATGGCCGCTGAGCCTGCGCGTCCGGAGCCTGTGCTCCGCAACGGGAGAGGCCACAGCAGTGAGAGGCCCGCGTACCGCAAAAAAAAAAAAAAAATCTATTCTTAAGCAAACAAACAAAGCACTCGTCCCTGCAGCACTGAGTCTGCAGAACAGAACAACCGGCGCTTCCCACCAGGTGGGAAGCAAACTGAAGGCTGGCGCCCGGAGCCGTCCGAGCACGCGCAGTGAGGCCGTGGACGCTAACGCGGAAGTCTCCGTGAAAAAGTCTATACTTCCGATCCGCCCCCCGCCCCGCAGCGCCTCCGCCTCGGCCGCCGTCCCTCAGGGATGCCTTCCCCTGCCCGTCACCATCTGAGGGGGCACAGGACGGAAGGGGTCATCCTACCAACCCAGCTGTCGCCCCCGCTCCCGGCAACACAACCCCAAAAGGTCCCCCTTTGCCCGCTTTCAACATGGCGGCCCACGCACGCGCCGACATACCGTCCAGGCCGAATTCCCTCGTCCTTCTCGCCAGGGTGGGCCCTACTCCCACCAAACCGCTCCCGCTCACCTCAGGAAGGCTCGGGCTTTCTTTCCCACGGGGCCTGGTGCCGAGCTCGAAGCGACGGAAGATTCTTCCTCCTTGACTGACAGGACCTTTACATCGGAAGTAGCAGATTCGTCACGGGCCCTGTTTCCGTTTTTGCTTTTATTTTAAGAAGTTTAATTACATGCCTTGAGCATCGACTGCACATCGTCTCCGACGAGAATGAACTTTCTGTTTCTGTAAAATTTTTCACGAAGACACAAACTGCTAAATTGAACAAAAGTTGAAAGACGATCGAATGTGCAGCTAGTTGTCTGGGAGCCGCGGGATTTCTCTCCGTAGCAAAGAGGTGTTTCAGCGCGATGCGAGTTTTGGTTCTTAGGCTCGCTTTGAGAATTTGATTAATATTGTGGGGTTTTTTTACTCAGAAAATGCGTATGCCGGTTCACAAGGAAACTTTGTACGTATGTTTTGCCAGAGTTTTTCTAACCCGTAAATTTAACACGTTCGCTTTCCACAGAAGCAAAACAGTTCTTCACAGTTTGGAGAGTTTACTTAAGAATCGCGTGGAAGCTGGTTTAAATGCCGTTTCCTGGGCCCCGCAGGGAATCAGTGAATTCAGAACCGCCGAATGAACCTCAAACTGACTCTTTGAGGACCCCTGCCTTTAGAGTCACGGTTAAGAAGCCCAGATTTAAAACCTAAGCGTGGGAGGGAGAGGGGAGAACCGTGTGGTCAGTGAATCTGTGTAGAACGGGTAGATGTATGCATTCAGATTATGCTGTGTTTCTTTTTTGTTAGGTCAAAATATTCGGGTAGATTACGACTTGTGGTACAACTTGAAATGTCTTGAGACAGTTGTGCTTTTCATGATGAGTCTCGTGATTTCTTCAGCCACTCATTTTCTGATTAATTCTTACAAGTGGGTCATTTCTGTGAACAGCTGATCTCATTTTGATTCCAGTCCTATTCTTAGAAGGTAAGCCAATGACCAGCTACTAAGGATGTACTACTGCTACCTAGTTTTTATCACATCTTTATTATGTAGGTGAAGCATAGGTTCTGAATATCTATAGCTTTCTTTAAAGTACGTCCTCTTGAAATATATTAATAAAATGTATTGAGTAAAAAAGTGAGCAATATCTATAGTTTAAAATTTCATATTTAGGACTTCCCTGGTGGCGCAGTGGTTAAGAATCCCCCTGCCAATGCAGGGGACACTGGTTCGATCCCTGGTCCAGGAAGATCCCACATGCCGCAGAGCAACTAAGCCCGTGCGCCACAACTACGGAGCCTGCGCTCTAGAGCCCGCGAGTCACAATTACTGAGCCCGTGTGCCACAACCACTGAAGCCTGGGCGCCTAGAGCCCGTGCTCCGCAACAAGAGACGCCACTGTTTGAAGCCCGCGCACCGCAACTAAGAGTAGCCCCCCTCACGGCAACTAGAGAAAGCCCGCGCTCAACAACGAAGACCCAGTGCAGCCAAAAATAAATAAACATATTTTTAAATTAATTAATTAATTAAATTTAAAAAAGAAATATTGTGGTCCCAGTATCTCGCCTCTGCTGGCTTATCAACGGAAGGCTTCTGGGAAAAGTGCATCCACAGCATGAATGCTGCTGCAGACTCTGAAGGTGCTGCAGACATCTTTTAATATGCTTGGTGGCCTCTTGAAAGGTCATCTGAAAGGCATCTCCACGGCTGCCACATCTATATAATTAAAGTTTAATTATATACAGAATTACTTACATAACAAAATACTTTATAAACCAAGCAGAAGATCTGAAGGGCAACGTGAGCAACCCTACTAGAGATTTCTATAGAAGTTTCATATTAATACAATCTTTTTTCCCTTTTTCCGGTTTTATTGACATACAGCACTATATAAGTTTAAGGTGACTTACATACATCATGATATGATTACCACAGTAAGTTTAGTGAGCACCTGTCATCTCGTAAGGATACAAAATAAAAGAAATAGAAAAAAAAATTCTTTTTCCCATACAGCAGTGTTAAAAAGATATTTATCATATCATACATTACATCCCTAGTACTAATTTATAACTGGAAATAAGTACCTTTTGACTGCTTCTGTCCAATTCCCCCACCCCCAGGCCTCACCTCTGGGAACCACAAATCTGATCTCTTTTTCTATGTGTTTGTGTGTTTGTTTGTTTTGAAGTATAACTGACCTACAACACTATGTTAGCTCCTGGTGCACAAAATTATGATTTGATATTTCTGTAGATTTCAAACTGATCACCACCACACTAATACCATCTTAAAACAAACATTTAAACAAACAAACAAACAAACAGTTAGCATCACCTGCCAGACACTGGGCTAAGCTCACTTCACTCTCTCAACAACCCATTGCAGAGTGTATTGTAACCTTCCTGGGTGGAACAGAGCTGGCCTGGAGAGTAGGGTGGAGGACATCAGTCCCTTGGCTGTAGTTTCCTTTAATGCTTCCTTCACCCACCTACACCACCTCCCCACACACACACCCCACCCTCCCACTCATCACCCTGAATAAACATTTCACCTAAGTTTAAAAAAAAAAGTGTGCTGTTATGCAAACACCGACTGAAAACAAGTGCTCTGGGCACCACCCTTCCTGCAACCAAATTCTTTTCTAAAGACTTTCAGCTCCGAGAGCTGAAGTCACCGACCCAGGATTGCAGGCATTTAAGCCAAAAGAGAACAGGAAGAAAGGCATGCTGAATGTACCACTCAGGAAATTAATGGTGCCACCAGTATTCAGAAGAGCACGAGACCTACTCTGCTTGATGTACCAAAATAGGACCACCAGATATTTGCTAATGGAACTTTCCTATGGGTGGAATTAACCCCCAAACACTTATGGTTCCATTTTTATGAAGCATGATCCACCCACTACTTTTGTTTCCCACGTCATGTTTTCCTTTGCTTAACAGTGAGTTGGGCGATACCTTACTTTATGCTCCTTTTTTTTTTTTTTTTTTTTTTTTTTTTGCGGTACCTGGGCCTCTCACTGCTGTGGACTCTCCCGTTGTGGAGCACAGGCTCCGGACGCGGAGGCTCAACGGCCATGGCTCACGGGCCCAGCCTCTCCGCGGCATGTGGGATCTTCCCGGACCGGGGCACAAACCCATGTCCCCTGCATTGGCAGGCGGACTCTCAACCACTGCGCCACCAGGGAAGCCCCACTTGGACTTTTTAAAAAGCTTTGTTGTAGACATATTCTATGTGTGTTACTGATCCAGCCTTTCATAGCTTGTACCCAAATAATCATATGAACTTGGGAAGTTTCTCATACTTCATATTCTGGAGATAAAGTAGTTTATAATAGGCATAGTAATAATAATAGCCAACATGTATTGAGCACTTACCGTGTGCCAGATGCTGTTCTAAAGCACTTCACGACAATCTTATAAAGTGGCTTCTATCCTTACCCCCATTTGATAGCTGGGAAGACTGAGCCCCAGAGAAGTAATTTCCTTGCCTAAGATCACCCAGCTTGCAAGTGACAGAGCCAATCAAGATTTGAACTGTTGTGGTCTGGTCTAGAATCCACCTTGAACACTGTGGTAGCACTCATACTTTTTCAAATTTCAGGGTGCACGTGCATCAGAATTACCTAGAGAGCTTGTTAAAACACAGATTGGGGCTTCCCTGGTGGCGCAGTGGTTGAGAGTCCGCCTGC